>NC_051415.1:33445375-33446731 GCF_015228065.2 Penaeus monodon
TATAATCTTATACTCTTATTTCAGCTCTGTCAGCTATCAGACTCATTACATACCTTTAACATAACACACCGTTGTCAATACACAATTAGCCCTTTCGTCATTAATCTTAAAGAATTAATATGCAGTAGCTTTTTGCAGAAGAACCTCACGAAGATTTTCAAAGTTGAAGATCCATCTGTGAAGTAAACAATAAGGATCATTGATATAAAGATATGCTATGATATTATTGACCCCCCCCCCCGTAAACGAAGAGAGAAAATTAGAAGTAATGGTGTAATGATTTTGTAAATATCATGTAAATGCCATGATTTATTGAGAATTTTGATAATTTTTTGTATATAAATTCCTTCACCCTTGCTGCGATACAAATCAATAATATGGCATCTGGTATTGAAATTCATAAAATGTTTCACCTTTCTAATAAGTAAAGATCTTTCTTTGCATATAGTTTGAAGAAAATGAAACATTTTACTTGAAAACTCCGCCGCGGAGCATCCACGAACCCAAATTATTTCCTCATGGCAGATTTGATACTAACGGTATCTCTAATAGTACAAATAAATAATTAAGATTCTCAGATATTAGTAAAATGAAAAAATTAAACGATCTTGAATATATCACAGAATAAAATTTTAAGCCCGTTACCTTTCTTGTTTACGTTTCGTAGCAGGGAGTCGGCGAGGTGGACGCGTCCTCGGAGAAAACCTTTATTTGATCTCAGAATTCTCTTCCAAAATGGAGGGGAAACGGAAGGCAGATTATATGGCCGTGGCTGTACCTACCAAAAAGTCTCGTCATGAGATGGTGGCTCATTCAGGCGAAAAGGGAACAGTAATACAGAGTGTAAGTCTTGAGGGAAACATTGTTGATATTTTTTTTAAGAATATAACTACATCGTAAAATACATCGAGTTTGGCATCGATGGATTCTTCATGATTTGTATTGCATTTGTAGCGATTGATTATAGTCATCGATTGATAAGAAGGCTGTGGAGGGCATGCGTTATCCACGGGAAATAGCAAGGTTGGATTGTGCATTATTTATATATTTTTATCAACATGGGAGGGACCTAGTGTCCTGCCCCCCACCCCCCTTTGATTTGCAAGGTAAGAACACTGACAGTTCTGAGTGACTGAAATCACGACCCAGCTGAGGCTCTTGAGATTGGCATCCCTTGCGGCTTGCTTAGTCTTTAGAAGTTGTGCAAATTACATGAGTTTCCAGCCATTCATAATGTGTATATTTACTGATTCTGCAGACAATTACTGGCGTATTTGCTAAGTAGATATTGAGACGAGTCCATTTCTTACAAAATTGATGTGTTTGAAGATGTCAGCTCATTCAAGAAATTTACCA
>NC_051415.1:33446872-33447623 GCF_015228065.2 Penaeus monodon
GAGTGATAGGTCATAAATAGCTTGTCTTTCTTAAACAAAACTTTTTTTTTATGTCTTCAGAATTGCATAGTCCTGTTCAGTGTTTACACTACTATTGAGAAGTTTTAGAATTAACTTATTATTATTTTTTTATACCACCTAGCTAATTTAGTAATGGTTACCACTTTTTTACTTTTATATGTTAACTACTTAAACATTAGGGAACAGCTTTATATTAAAAGATTGTTTATATGGTTCTTGTAGATAAGAAAGATGGCAGACCTTTTTTCCAAGTGTTTGACAATCTTTGCTTTTCTCACATCTTGCGGTTACATTTAATACATATAGCATGGTTATACTCTGGTTTGTATGGTACACAGTGTAAATGCTGGCAAAGGTAATTTTACTGGATAATTTCCCCTTTTTCTCAGTACATAGTTTTGAAACACACATATCCTATCCTGTCTGAATTAATTTATGTCATGTAGGATTTGTTATATTTGTTATATTCTGTTCAAAGCTAAAAGAAATCTTGCAAAAGGAAGAGAGCTGTATTATTATTCTGCATCCTTTATAAGCAGTCCTGTGGTGTATTAATCATTGTTGTGTCTCATTTGAAACTATTCTATAAAGATATCAAATTAGGATTTGCCTAAGAGAGGGAAAACTCATTGACAGCACTTGTTTCTAACAATAAGTAAAGTGTGCATTTCAAGCAAAGAACTTCAGATATAACTTATTTGAAACATATTTTCAGACATATGATATTTGT
>NC_051415.1:33448011-33448397 GCF_015228065.2 Penaeus monodon
GTTCCCTTGTACAAAGAGTATAAATAAGCCAGTTAGGGATAAAAGCAATCAGATCCTAATGCAAATTGTGTTTCTCAGGGCCCACCTAGAACCAGTGGCTTGATGGCACCCATCATGCAGCTCTCAGGCCACCAGGGAGACATCCTTTGCGGCAAGTTCCACCCTGAAGGAGAAGTCCTTGTCACAGCGGGCATGGATAGACAGATCTGTGAGTGTCTGAGGTTGGATAGGAATTTCAGAACTAGGCTTACACCTGGATATTGTAATTGGAAAAGAAGTTTTGTTATTGATTTGGATGGGTTTGTGGTGGGATGTTGCTTTGATAATTAAATCAGATTGTTTCTTCATCATTTTTATAGGAATATAATAGTGCAAACTTCAAATGC
>NC_051415.1:33448431-33449921 GCF_015228065.2 Penaeus monodon
CAGAAATCAAAAAAATTACTATTTATGTTTAACTACAGCAAAATATATCTAAATCTCACTGACATTAATCCAGTAAGTGAAAAAAATTAACCATGACATAAAGGTGAACATGCAGTACATGCATCTTTTGCTCACATATGCTCTCTCCTTCAGTATTCTGGAATGTGTATGGCGAGTGTGACAACTTTGCCATGCTGATGGGCCACACCAATGCCATCACAGACATGCACTTCTCGACGGATGGTGGTGCACTCTACACAGCCTCTGCAGACAAGACTGTCATGTGTTGGGACACTACCAGCGGCACCAGGGTTAAGAAGCTTAAGGGTATGTTACAGGAGAGAGAGATGGATGATGGGTGGAGAAGGCATGTTACAGGAGATAGAGATGGATGATGGGTGTGTGAGTAAGGATTAGCATGCTGTATGAAAAAAGGGGAGAAGTGTGGGGAGGATGAATCTAGAGAGGAGGTGGAACCCTTAGCTTTGTCACAGTAGGATTTCCCTGCACTATACAGAGCCACATGCCAGGTATTCTACACAGTCATTCACTTAAATAAAAATTTTAAAGCATGGAGAGCATACATTTATCCTGCTCACTACACTTTGGCTGCCATGTGGAGTTAAAAAAAGAAGTTTGAGCCTTCTTTTGAATAGCTGTATCTTGTGACTTGTCAGGGCCAAGTAAGGGGACAAGTATTTAGTGCATAACTTAGAGCAGCCTTGACTGTGTATAGAATGGATATGTGCCTTCTGACATTTGGGCCTGTTTTGCCATGGCATGATTAGGTGTCATTTAGTGTAACTGGATAAAAACATGGTCTTAGGATTAGGTGCAGATATGGCAGGTCAGCATACTAAAGAATCACTTTCTCTTGACTTTAGAGTGCACAAACTATAAATGTTATTTTTGGGATCTGCATCATGACCCCTGAAAATGAGTAATTTTCCAGCATCTAGAGGGCATATTGGTTCAGTTTGCCATGCATCATTTGAGTGTGCCTAAATATAGTATGCATGTCTGTTTATGGGTTAAGCAAAATATAAACACAAATATACAACCTCTATTTAAATATTCTCCTTTCCCAGGACACAGCAGCTTCGTGAATTGTGTCCACAGTGCACGAAGAGGCCCAAGTTTAGTGGTGAGTGGAGGTGATGACTGCACAGTGCTCATCTGGGACGTCCGAAAGAAGAGACCGGCAACGACGCTACAGAATACGTTCCAGGTGAGGGATTGGAAATGATTGTGATCACTTTTAAGGATGTAAGAAACAGGGTGTAATGTTGTCGTCTTTATTTAAATGCTTTGTTACTTTTCTTCATTTTGTATGGTGAATTTGTGTTGTTAATATTTAGGGGCAACATTTTATGACATAATTAGATCATTATTAATTAATTCTACTAAGTATTATAACATTTCTATGTAATGTTCATGAAAGTAATACTATGATAAGCATTGTATTACCTTCTTTTTTGATACATTCTGCA
>NC_051415.1:33450324-33451531 GCF_015228065.2 Penaeus monodon
GAGCTTTTAACCAGTCTGTTTAGTGATTGCCGGATTGAAAGTCTGTGACTGTATTAGATTTTTTTATAGAATTGATATTATTTAGAGCTCTTATTAGTTTATGTATGGAGAAATGAAATAGGAATTCTCACAGAAAAGATATTGTCAAAATTTTATTGCATGGTATGGTATAATTGTGGAATATGTTATGATGTATGATAGTTGTTGTTCCCAAACTTTTTATTCTGTTGACCCCTTTCTCAAATCTCTGACTCATCTTCAACCCTCTGACATTTTTCTAGGTACATATTTTTAGGCTAAGAAAAAAAATCAGTAATCTGTACAAATTTTATTAACACATTTGTAATACATTATTCTCTGATGACATGGTTTCATTGAATAATCTTGATATGAGCACTGAGAAACTCCTTCCACATTGGTAACAATATTTTTTCCTCCCAAGGCTTTGCACACCCCTGCTAACCCTCCTTAACACCCTGGAAGGTCACTACCCACTAGTTGGGAACCACTGTACTGTAGTATGATATAACAGAGATAATGGATTGGTATATCAAGAAGGGAGAACAGGCATATTCATATTTATTTTCAGTTAACTTCATGTTTCTAACGGACTTGATGCATTTCCAGGTCACAGCAGTTACGTTCAATGACACAGCAGAACAAGTAATTTCTGGTGGTATTGATAATGACATGAAGGTGAGGAATATAACCAAAGTTTGTTTAGTGAAATATTTATTTGTATATCTGTTCGTTTGTTTTTACATTGATTTACACATTATAGTTACACATTAATGTAACATATCACTGTATTTATATTTGTATATATATATTTACATATTTATACTTTGGTGTTTGTGTTTACAGTCACTGTAATAGACCTCAAAATTTATACATTTTGGTACCAGCTAATCCCCCATCTCCTCCTGGATAGTATGGACAGAGAGTTTGTCAGTATCCTCCCTACCTGTCTGTATTGTCACTAGATTGTTGGGTATTAGAACCAGTTGCCTATCTGTGATCTGTGTCAGGGACGGGCAACTTTTTTGAGGGCCAGATGGGACTTTCAGGAGCAATCCCTGGACCCAACTAACTATGTACAAGAATTCTATTGAAAGCCATGAATCATATGCAAGACTTATCATGAAAAACATGCAAATTGTATACATAATTTTTATTGAAAAATGTGAATATGGTATACAACAATTTG
>NC_051415.1:33451563-33452465 GCF_015228065.2 Penaeus monodon
GCAAGTCACATGCAAAAATTTTATTGGAAAAACATGCAAATCAATGAGGCAGATGGTGGTGCTTGCCATGAATAAAGTGATTCATAGTCTGGCTTTATGGATGTGGTAGATAATACAAGAATGTTATTGAGATGGTGATTAGAGAGCTGTGTACTTTATTCTGTCAAAGTGATGTTTACAACAGAAAGTGCTGCCAATGTACATAGAAGTAGTAAAAGTGGCAGTAATACTTTTGCTAATTATAATGGGGTATTATTGCATATTAGTGTAATTTAGTGTTACTTGGCACATATGTAGTTGTTACGTAATTCATTATTAATGTGATTTTTACATTTACTTAGAAAAGATCTTGCATAAAAGTATGATTTAACTCTACAGTTACATAAGAGAATTTAAAAGGATTAGAGAAAAATTGTATGAGAAATAAGAGTTAAAAGATAATAAAAATATAAAACAAAGAAATAGAAATGAGCAGCAAGTAAAGACTCTAATTTAAAAGAATAAAAGAAAAACGAAAGAGGAATACATTTTTTGGTAAATGAACAGAGAGACAGCATAAAGTAGTCTATGAACAAACAAGTTACCTCATTTTGACAGCCTCATATCCCTAAATAAAAGGAAAAGAAATAGATTTTATAAGTAAAAGCGAACATTGATGACACGACCTTCACCTTACAGGTATGGGACCTTCGCAAGAATGGCTTGCTATATCGGATGCGTGGCCACAACGACACAGTGACGGGCCTAAGCCTTTCCCCTGATGGCTCCTACGTGCTCTCTAATGCTATGGACAACACTGTCAGGATCTGGGACGTGCGACCCTTCGCCCCCCAGGAGCGCTGTGTCAAGATCTTCCAGGGACACCAGCACAACTTCGAGAATGTAGGTATTGGAGTGGGTGA
>NC_051415.1:33454076-33454646 GCF_015228065.2 Penaeus monodon
CATTGTGATAATAGCTAGCCATATTGATTTTGAACTCCACTCCATCCCTTTCCCTAGATTCTGCTGCGATGTGCCTGGTCCCCTGACGGGCGCCGGGTGGCTGCAGGTTCCTCAGACCGCCATGCCTATGTCTGGGACACCACCTCAAGGCACATCCTCTACAAACTGCCTGGACACAATGGCTCTGTCAACACGGTCGAGTTCCATCCAAAGGAGCCCATAAGTGAGTCCTTGAGGTTTATGGTGTTGGGTTCTGTTTGGTAGGTGGGGTTTGGATGGGTGGGGAAGAGAAAGAAAGATGAGTGTGGGAGAGATATTAGAGAGAGGTACATCTGGGGGGGTTTCTTGTTGCTGTTAGATTGGATTCAGAAGAGAACGAAGAAATATGAAGTAAAAGTGTGGATGTGAGTTAGATAGTTGAATAAATTTGGATAAAATGTGCTTAGAATGGTTGAGGGAAGAATAGAGTTATAGATGCATTGAGAAATATAAAGAAATGGATCAATTTGGAGGAACCATTAATTTTGGAGAGAGGACATGAAAAAAACTGATATAATCTATTTGAAAATA
>NC_051415.1:33455142-33455252 GCF_015228065.2 Penaeus monodon
TGCACACACACACATACAGCTATAGCACTCACAGCCACTTAACTAAACCTAAGCAGCTGTAACCACACATAATCAACTTGCTTACATCCACATCCACATCCACATCTATT
>NC_051415.1:33456248-33457765 GCF_015228065.2 Penaeus monodon
ATGTCACACCCATCACACACACATGTATATATAATCATAATGTTCTTAAAGTAAGTCTAAACAGTTTCACAAGCTTTCCATATACCTTCTAGCGAATCTGATGATAATTGATTGACAGACTCTCATTCAGCTGACTTTTTAAAATAGTTGTTGCACACAGATCAATATTGCCTTTATCTTTAGTAGTTCATTTGAAATGCGTTTAGGTTTTCCATATTATTTACTCATGGCTGTGGCTGATTATGCTAATGGTGGGAAGATAATCTATGTTTTGTTTTTTGTTTTTCAGTTATGTCCGTGTCCAATGATAAGCAGATCTACCTCGGAGAAATAGAGTAAGTTCGTAGGAGGGAAATGAAATTAATTTTGTTGTCAAGAATGGACATCTGTTGCTATTTTTATTATTTTTTATTGAGATAGTTTTGTTTTCTAATTACAACTGTTATGATGCTCCTCATAGAAGGTATGAATGTTCGCTTGTAAGATGAAAAAAGATAAAAAAGAAAGTAATTTTGATGCATATTCATTTTTATATTTTCTCCATTTTGTCCCTATTTTTCTTTCCATTTCTCTCTCTCATTTTAAAAGGTTTACTTGCAAACAAGACAGAATGTTGGTACAAAGAATAGCTATCATTTCTTTCCTTATTGCAATATTTGTTGCAAATTGCATGCAAGAATACAAAAGTTTGACACCATCACTTATGTAATTATAATAGACTGAAATCATTCATATATTGTGTTTAGTCATTTCATTTATTTCTGTGAATTTTTTTAAAAGGAGCAATGTCACAGGTCTGTTTTGCAGATAATTCTTTGTCAATATTTCTATTTAGGTAAGATAAAACCATTATAAAATCTATGACAAATAAAAAATTATTAGAAAAAAAGTATTTCCTTTTGCTGTTCATTTATCCCGTCTCATATGATTTCAAATAGTTGATTTCATCAAACTGGAAAATGTTATTTTAAATAAAAAGAAGTTCATAGTCTAAAGAACAACCGTAGCAAATGTATATTAATCCAAGTTTCTACATGAAATGTTAAAATAGTCTAAAGAACAACTAGCAAGCATATATTAAACCAAGATTGTACATGAATTGAATGTTAAAAGGAAACATAGATAATATTAGTCGCCTGCTGATAATTTTGACAATTTCAATAAAGGAATAAACTTGAGCTCTAAGCACTTTGGCTCTGGAGTGCAAAAGCCCTGGAAGGTTCATTGATACATTCTTTTAGACTGACAAAATAAAAAGATGTTTTTATTATATAGTACTTTTGCTCTCTTCCACTTTTTTGCACTGGTGAAATATTTAGTATAAGAGAGTAGATAGTGTACTATCTTGTTATCGAGATAACATTTTCTTATTTGTTATCATGATATAAAAAAAGAAATAATGTCAATAGCCAGGGAGAAACATACCCTGTTTTACTTATCCATTTCAAATGTGCTGATATTATGTGCCGGTGATATCCGAAGGCATTTTTAAAATTTTGTGATTGAAAACCAAACTA
>NC_051415.1:33459101-33459308 GCF_015228065.2 Penaeus monodon
GTAATGCACACTACCTCTTATGCTCTTATGGAGTGTGATTTAACCTTCAAGTGAACTCTATCCTTCAGCTAGTCTTGGGCAATTGAATTTAGTGTTGGGGGAGGGTACTACATATATCAAATTCAGATTCACTGTATGAATCTAAAGCTGAAATCCCCGGTACCCTTCTGAAACACTGCATAAAGTTACCCTACACTGGCTGAAGGT
>NC_051415.1:33462208-33462497 GCF_015228065.2 Penaeus monodon
TAACCCCGTGACCAATCACAGCTTTCCCCTGCGTGAGATATGGCGACGCCGCGCGCTGATTGGTCGAGCGCGGACGAGAAAAAAACGGACTCTCTCGCCGACCGACAAAAAGTGTTTGGCCGGATTTCGTTGTCGTTTTTACGTCTTTCTATTTTCGTTGGCTTCTTTTATAAACCAATTTGTTGCTGCCGACCGCGTCTCCTTGTTTGCTACACATACGAACATATTGACATAACTCAGCTGTTTTAAGGAGGCGACGGAAAACATGTTTTATCCGCGAGCCGACATT
>NC_051415.1:33462548-33463367 GCF_015228065.2 Penaeus monodon
TGTTTCCCGCCATAAAAAAAATACTACCATCGCTCACTACCCTTTCCAAAGTAAACTTCACAAACACCGAAACAAACCGCAAAAAAAACCAGAACAATACCCTAAGCACAGACGACATACCTCACAAACAAATCTCCCGACAAGAAAAAGAAACCTTAGAACATGAGTGAAACCTTTTATCCAGCGACAAATGTACGAGCGCGCCGCCGACCCCTGGCAACTCCCACAAGGATTGGGCGCTTATAAAAAAAAAAGTTTTCTTCCAACAAAATGGCTACTTGCCTTTCACTTCAATAAAAGATATTCTGAGAGAAATGAAATGACTAATCTATTCACTTGGACTTGATGTATATTGTAAAGTTTGGGAGTCTTTCGAAAGAGCGATATTTCAACATTCACAGCATTTGATAAAGTATTTGCGATAGGTGTTTGTAAATCAAAATATTGAAAGAATTTTGTCTCTTCAGTTATTGATTTATTTATTATATAAAAAAAAAATAAACATTCGGAAATTATGCAAAACAAGAAAAAGAAAAAACTTATTTACCCCTCTGAATTCCAACTTAATAACTATTGACACATTTATCGAAAAAAATATAAAACACGTAGATAAATGATCTCATGTCAATGAAAACCTTATAGTCATTATCACTTCTGCTTTTATATCTACAGATGGTTTAAGGTTTAAGAATAGCATAGTATGTAAAGAAGAGATCTTTTCAAAATAAGAAAGAAGTAATTTTGGAAAATAATATTACTGAATAAATTAAAAGATGATAAAACACAACGCATAAGAACCTCAGTGAAAATGTTCCACGC
>NC_051415.1:33465597-33465703 GCF_015228065.2 Penaeus monodon
GTGTTATTATTTTTAAAAACAATATCTTCATTATCATATTATATTATGAATTCATCAATAATTGATGGTAATAATAAGATTTTTAAAAAAATACTTTAATACGAAA
>NC_051415.1:33467151-33467319 GCF_015228065.2 Penaeus monodon
CTCAAAGAAGCAGAAGAAAAGCAGGGAACCCACATCCCGTTTTCTGTAGTGTGGTCACTGAAGGAGAATGGAATTTTATGGGGAAACTATTTGAGGCAAATTATGGGTTTTTACTTCAGTGCGTATCCAGGTCTGTGACATTTTTCTTAGGGTCGTAATTTCCATTCC
>NC_051415.1:33467349-33467679 GCF_015228065.2 Penaeus monodon
TATCATTTTCTAAAGGAACTGGACATGGATGTTATTGAGTGTTTGACCGAGTGGGTGGACCAAGGGGGGGTGGGGGGAGAGGGAGGGTCAGCAGGGAAAGGAATTTCTTACGAGGAAATGAGACAATGAAGCTGTCCTTGGATATACTGTTACCGTTGCTCTTGTTCTTGCTGTCATAACGTTGGTTATTATTGTTAGTAACATTTATTGGCATAAATGACACGGTTATCTATATCGAATTAGTTACTGTTGTTGTGAGCTAAGCATAATTATTACTTTTATGATTTTCATCATAACTGTTGTCCCGTCCTTCAATTTCTTCTTCGTCTG
>NC_051415.1:33469226-33469498 GCF_015228065.2 Penaeus monodon
TAAGCATCGAACGATCCAAAAACATTGTTAAAATTTCTAAGAAAATTATAATTTTTTCCCCTTAGAAATATAAAGATAACTTCATAACATGTACACTCTTTTACGCACTGAAAGGACCGTTAGAATCTCTCTCTCCCTCTAAAAAAAATATTTTTTTTCCCTTAGAAATATAAAAGATGATTTTCATAACTTGTACACTATGAAAATACCTTTAAATTCCAGTTATTCGCTCACGCAGTTCAGAAGGATTCGGAAACCCTGTGTTAATGCCA
>NC_051415.1:33469778-33469859 GCF_015228065.2 Penaeus monodon
ATATCTCAAGACTTTGTAAAGCTTCATTGGTTTGTTTATGTTTCGGTTGTTGCAATGCAATTTCTAACCTTGTACCGTTTT
>NC_051415.1:33470151-33470396 GCF_015228065.2 Penaeus monodon
AAGAGTAAAGGTTTTTATTGTGTTTGGGGTGGGGGGGGGGGGTAAGAGGAGGCTAAAAGTTATTAATATTTGGCGTTGGTTATTAACATCTCCATCAGTTGGTTCAGTTGCTGTTTATTCTAGTCTGTCTATCCACTTGTTTATCTGCTATCACTTCTCCTTCGTAACTATTCACTCAGCAGTTCATTTACATATATATTTTTTTTGTATAAATTACTATTCATTTTTTCCAACGTTAAGCATTT
>NC_051415.1:33470514-33470763 GCF_015228065.2 Penaeus monodon
GCTGACATAGAAAACCACAAAACACAGAAACTCAAAAACTCTAACACAAACAAGCAAACAACCTCAAACAAGAAAACAAGCAGTTTCCAGATGACGAAACACGAGGCCCAGAATTTTCCTTTTTTTCCAGCCAAGCGACCAATTTTTTTTCTTAAAGAATATACATGCAAGAACGAAATCTCTTCACAGACACAAAGAAACAGACACACAAACACGCAAATATATACCTGCCTGTGCGTATTAATCTCC
>NC_051415.1:33470902-33470984 GCF_015228065.2 Penaeus monodon
CGTCCTTTTGTCTCCCGCCTGGACCCTGCGCGCGGAGATCCTGGAGGCTCTTGGCAAACTAACGAGGACATTTGAGAATGGC
>NC_051415.1:33471302-33471961 GCF_015228065.2 Penaeus monodon
TTTCCTCCTTCCTCCCTCTTTCCTTCCACCCTCTCTCCTCCCTCCTGCCGCTTCCTCCTCCTCCTTCTCTTTCTTCACCTTTCTCTCTTCCTCCTCTTCCTCTTTCCTCCCCCTGTCTCTCTCCCTCCCTCCTGCCTCCTTCTCCTCCTTCCCTTCCCTCCCTCCTGCCTCCTTCTCTCCCTCCTCTTTCCTCCCCCCCTCTCCCTCCCTCCTGCCTCCTCCTCCTCCTTCCCTTCCCTCCCCCCCTCTCCCTCCCTCCTGCCTCCTCCTCCTCCTTCCCTCCCCCCCTCCTCCCTCCCTCCTGCCTCCTTCTCTCCTCCTTTCCCCCCTCCCTCCCCCCCTCCCTCCTTCTCTCCCCCCTCTTTCCCCCCCCCCCTTTTTCGCTCCCTTGCCCCCTCCTCCCCCCTTCCCCCCCCCCTCTCCCCCCCTTCCTGCTCCTCTCCCCCTTCCCCTCCCCTCCCCTCCCTCCTGCCTCATCCTCCTCCTTCCCTCCCCTCCAATCCCCTGGGGCGAGTCACCTAATCCGGGAGCTCAAGGTATGCAAACACGGGATAGAGCACCAGGGAGCTAAATAAGACATGTGTTTCAGCCTCGCGAGTGAGGGATGACGCGTATAAACACCGGCTTTTCAATTTATATTTTCGATGTTATCTGTTCTG
>NC_051415.1:33472028-33472117 GCF_015228065.2 Penaeus monodon
AAATTTCTCGAAGGATTATTATATATATATATTTTTTAGGGTTTTTGTTTTTGAGTAGAATTATCAAAGGCTGGTGTGATATAATAGTT
>NC_051415.1:33475681-33475835 GCF_015228065.2 Penaeus monodon
TCGTTCTATGGTGTAGTTTAGGTCACGGAAAGAAAACGCTCCTTTACCGCCACGCACATAGCATATATTCTCGAAAATCCACTCACAAAAGGAGCGGTATAACATGTCGTCTGGTATAACAAGCATATTTCTGCAGCCATACTTGTGGCTTATC
>NC_051415.1:33476579-33476652 GCF_015228065.2 Penaeus monodon
TACACATATTCCTGTTAATACGCATACACTGTAACTACAAAAATATATACTAACACACACATTCAGATGAACG
>NC_051415.1:33476720-33476942 GCF_015228065.2 Penaeus monodon
GCATGTATATAAAGCAAATGCATACATATTAAACACACACACTCACATAAATATCCTATTTTCCCTTAAATTTAATCATATAACATAACACAAACACTGATATACACACATGTCCGGGTAGTCAGTGGAAAAAGTGAGTGACCTGTTAGTATTTCAGTATTTTAGTCTTTGGCGAAGAAGCCTGTGTTACCTTGGCTTTGGGGGGGGGGGAGCTTCATATTT
>NC_051415.1:33477405-33477586 GCF_015228065.2 Penaeus monodon
ATATAGCCTCATATGCAATGAGGGACTTGCCGTAAATTTTTCCTCAGACGCGTTGCCATGACAACTCGACAGGTAGCGACATAGCTAATAAAGGGAAGGATAAATAGTTATGTAATTTTTGGGAAGCAGTTTTGTATACTGTATTCGCCTAATAAAAAGGGAAGAAAGAAAATTCAGTGAG
>NC_051415.1:33478715-33478817 GCF_015228065.2 Penaeus monodon
TGTTTCATAATGGAAAAAAAACAAATTAATATCTCCTCTTCCCCGGGAGTGTGCTGAGAGGGAGGGGTGGGGAGGAAAAAAGGCACGGTATAATTGGTATGA
>NC_051415.1:33479932-33480032 GCF_015228065.2 Penaeus monodon
GACTCTCTCCTCCAGGAAAGGATTGATAACGAAATCTGGAAATTAATAATAACCGTGCCAGTGCTTTTAGAGAAAACGGATTCTTGGTTCAGAGATTGCA
>NC_051415.1:33481909-33482056 GCF_015228065.2 Penaeus monodon
TTAGGAAGTGTTCTAAAGATTATTAGATTTGATGAGAGAAGCACTCCACTGAAAACTATATTGAGAAAATAACTGAACAGAGACGATCTAGTCTAAGCTAGGGACTTATTCAACCAGGAAAGGATTAGAATGTTGATATAAAAACAA
>NC_051415.1:33482108-33482353 GCF_015228065.2 Penaeus monodon
TAACGAGAATGTACCTACAATGAAACACTGGCAACTAAAAAATGGATCCAGATTTATGTGTTTCGGAGACAGACGGTTAGAATGGATCCAGATGTAAGTGAAAGCGACGCGGGGAGCACAGTCAGATATTGGCAATAAAACAAACGCGATATTGGCTCTGGGAACAATATGCTCGTTAATAATATGGGCTCCGATAAAGATTTTTAGAAATGACGCCGTTTTTCTTGATAAGATGGAAACTTTCT
>NC_051415.1:33483568-33483805 GCF_015228065.2 Penaeus monodon
AAAAGTGAAGCAAGCCAAAGGGGAATGGATCGACAGCATGCTCTATGTTATATACTGTCCTACATTTCATTGTTGTTTGTGCAGTGTCAATTTACATCGTATAAGCTTTGTACTTGGTATTTGGTGTTGTTGCATATCAATTTGATACCAGGTAAGCATTGAATTTTCTACGTTAAATATGACCTTCTATTCCATCGATTAAGTATATAGTTATAATTCAGTTTTGCATTTGAATCC
>NC_051415.1:33485862-33486032 GCF_015228065.2 Penaeus monodon
CCAGAAGCTCGCACCCTGTCCCGACTGGCACCCGCCGGCCAAACAGCCCCGCCGCCAAAAACGGGAAGGAAGGGAAGGGATAAAACGGTGTCACTGGCAAAGAAAATCGTTGAAGAGAGAGGTACAAGACAAGATAACTAGCCTACACTCTTAGATAGAGGGAAAAGTTC
>NC_051415.1:33488491-33488659 GCF_015228065.2 Penaeus monodon
TAAAATAAAGTGATAGATATGCACAGAGACAGAGAGGAAAGTTCGAACACACCAACAAAAGAAAAAAGAACAGTGAAGGACATATCTAACAGAGAGAAAGAAGAAGAAGCAAAAAACACAGCGAATAGTAAGGGAAAAGAGAAAGGAAAAGGAAATGGAAAAGGAAAG
>NC_051415.1:33488695-33488930 GCF_015228065.2 Penaeus monodon
AAAAAAAAAGCAAACAAACAAAAGAAAAAAAAACGAAATAGGGAGAAAAAAAAGATAAAAGAAAGAAGAAAAGAAGAAAATAAGAAAAAAGATAGGAAAAAAAATAGAAAGCAACGTGCAAAATGTTGCACATTGCAAGAGGCTTCAGCGGGTCATGTGCAGATAAGACAAGGCGAGAAGTGAACTGGATAATATGGGACGGCGTGATATTTTTTTTCTCATTCTTAGCAGGTGG
>NC_051415.1:33489903-33490287 GCF_015228065.2 Penaeus monodon
CGAGGGCAAAACCAAAGGGAAAAAGTAAAAGAATATAAAAAGATAATTTTTTTTTGCCTTTTCGAAGAAGGGAGAGAAGGAGGAGGAAGAGAGAAAGAAGAGGAGGAAGAGAGAAAGGGGAGACGAAGGAATAATGGGAGAAAGAAGAAGAGAGAAAGGGAGAAGTAATAAAGAAGACAAGCGAGCCGGAGAATTATGAACCGGAAAAATAAAGGATGGAGGAATAGAAGAGAGAAAGATGAGAAAGGAAGAGAGGAAGAGAGTAAGGAAGGAGGAGAGAAAGGGAAGAGAGGAAGATAGGAAGGAAGGAAAGAGGAAGAGAGGGAAAGAAGAAGGAGAGGGGAAAGGAGAGAAGGAAGGGAGAAAGGATAGAAGGGAATGCAC
>NC_051415.1:33490350-33490414 GCF_015228065.2 Penaeus monodon
GTAAAGGGACGAACGGAGAGGAAAGGAAGGAGGGAATAGGAGGGAAGGAAGATAGCGGAGGGAC
>NC_051415.1:33491076-33491243 GCF_015228065.2 Penaeus monodon
ACTCAATAGATAGATTGAAGAGTAAGAGACGTGTTAGCTGCATTTAAACATTGCACAGAATGTAAGTGCAAATGTAATATATCATATATCATGATATATCAAGGGTAAATCTTCCGTTGCAGAGGCAGATGAATTACGACAAGTTGACTTTCTCAACATATGCAAAT
>NC_051415.1:33492289-33492366 GCF_015228065.2 Penaeus monodon
CGTGACAATTAAGAGGCAAATCATTCTAAATACTTGAAATCTATTGGACTTAAATATCTATTAATCGCTTGAAATAT
>NC_051415.1:33494484-33494752 GCF_015228065.2 Penaeus monodon
AAAGAAAAAAAAAGGGGGAAAAAAAAAAAAGGAAAAAAAAAGGGAAAAAAGGGGGGGGGGAAAAAAAAGGGGGGGGGAAAAACGGGAAAAAAAAGGGGAAAGGAAAGAGGGGGGGGGGGGAAAAAAGAAGAAAAGAAAAGAAAGAGGGAAGGAAGAGAGGAGAAAAGAAAAAGGGGGAAAAAGAAGGAGAGAAAAAAAAGAGGGGGGGGGAGAGGGGAAGGGGGAAAAAAGGGAAAGGGGAACGAGAAGGAGGGGAAGAGAGGAAAAA
>NC_051415.1:33495823-33496155 GCF_015228065.2 Penaeus monodon
TAATAACTCGAAAAAAAGGCGAGACAATGAGTGAGATGAAAGTAGAAAAGGTGTGCAAAGGAGAATAGAAAAACTGAGAGAATCTAACAAGTGAAACTAAATAGGAAGAGACGAGGAGAGGAAAAAAAAACTAAAAATATGATTAAATAATTTTAAAAGAGAGAAAGGGCATATGAAAAAGATGGAGATAAAAAGGGAAAGGGAAAATAAGAGGCAGACATAGACGAAAGGGAAGACGTATATGTGGTATCTGAATGATTGCGTTTTATATGTATATGTGATTAGAAGTAGATGGGGGTGGGTGTTAGCTTGCGTCTTAATGTGGGTTATTT
>NC_051415.1:33496677-33496767 GCF_015228065.2 Penaeus monodon
AAATAGGGTGTACGCGTTTGTGATCAATTCACTTACTATAGAAATCTATATAATTATCAAGACGAAACAATTAGAAAAAACAAAAACAGA
>NC_051415.1:33496867-33497111 GCF_015228065.2 Penaeus monodon
TCGAGTTAGTCGGGTTCCAGGGATTGCTCCTGAAAGTCTATCTGGCCTCAAAAAAGTTGCCGTCCCTGACACAGACACAGATGGCCCAACTGGTTCTAATACCCAACAATCTAGGGGAAATACCGGGTTTAGGAGGATACTGCAAACTCTCTGTCCATACTACCAGGGGGGAGATGGGGGTTTAGCTGTACCAAATGTATAAATTTTGGGTCTATTACAGTGACAGTAACACAAAACCAAAAGT
>NC_051415.1:33497296-33498014 GCF_015228065.2 Penaeus monodon
TTGGGGTTTATATTCCTCACCTTCATGTCATTATCAATACCACCAGAAATTACTTGTTCTGCTGTGTCATTGAACGAAACTGCTTTTGACCTGGAAATGCATCAAGTCCGTTAGAAACATGAAGTTAACTGAAAAAAAAATATGAATATGCCTGTTCTCCCTTCTTGATATACCAATCCATTATCTCTGTTATATCATACTACAGTACAGGGGTTTCCCCAAACTAGTGGGTAGTGACCTTCCGGGTGTTAAGGAGGGTTAGCAGGGTGTGCAAAGCCTTGGGAGGAAAAAAATATTTTTCCCAAATGTGGTAGGAGTTTCTCAGTGCTCATATCAAGTTTATTCAATGAACCATGTCATCAAAGAATAATGTATTACAAATGTGTTAATAAAATTTGTACAGATTACTGATTTTTTTCTTAGCCTAAAAATATGTACCTAGAAAAATGTCAGAGGGTTGAAGATGAGTCAGAGATTTGAGAAAGGGGTCAACAGAATAAAAAGTTTGGGAACAACAACTCTCATACATCATAAACATATTCCACAATTATACCATACCATACAATAAAATTTTGACAATATCTTTTCTGTGAGAATTCCTATTTCATTTCTCCATACATATACTAAGAGCTCTAAATAATATCAATTCTATAAAAAAAATCTAATACAGTCACAGACTTTCAATCCGGCAATCACTAAACAGACTGGTTAAAAGCTC
>NC_051415.1:33498393-33500255 GCF_015228065.2 Penaeus monodon
AAACTGTGGTGAACAAAAATTTTTGCAGAATGTATCAAAAAGAAGGTAATACAATCTTATCATAGTATTACTTTTATGAACATTACATAAATGTTTATAATACTTAGTAGAATTAATTAATAATGATCTAATTAGTCATAAAATGTTGCCCCTAAATATTAACAACACAAATTCACCATACAAAATGAAGAAAAGTAACAAGCTTTTAAATAAAAAAGAAACATTACCCCCTTTTTTTCTTAACCCTTAAAAGGCACAACTTTTCCAATCCCTCCCCGGGAACGTATTCGAGCGTCGTTCCCCCGGTTTTTTTTCGGAGCCCAGATGAGCACGTGCAGTCATCACTCCACTCCCCACAAAAATTTGGGGCCCTCTTCGGCACTGTGGAAACAATTCCCAAGGTTTTGTCCTGGGAAAGGAGAATATTTAAATAGGGGTTGTATATTTGTTTTTAAATTTTTGTTTAACCCATAAACAGACTGCATACAATTTTTTAGGCACACCAAATGATCTGGCAAACTGAACCAAATATGCCCTCTAGATGCGGGAAAATTACCATTTTCAGGGTCAGATGCAACCCCAAAAAAAATTTATAGTTTGTGCACTCTAAAGTCAAGAAAAAAGTGATCTTTGTATGCGACCTCCCATATCGCACAAAAACCAAAGACCATGTTTTTATCCAGTTACACAAATGACACCTAATCATCCCAGGGAAAAACGGGCCCAAATGTCAGAAGGCACATATCCTTTCTTACACTCAAGGCTGCTCTAAGTTATCACTAAAATACTGTCCCCTTATTTGGGCCCCACAAGTCCCAAAATACAGTTTCAAAAGAAGCCAAACTTTTTTTTTAACTCCCCATGGCAGCCCCAAAAGGGATGAAGGAAAAAAGTATGCTCTCCCCGCTTTAAAATTTTATTTTAAATGAAGCTGTGTAGAAACCTGGCATTTGGGCCCGTATAGGCAGGAAATCCCACTGGACAAAGCTAAGGGTTTCCCCCTCCTCTTAGATTCTCCTCCCCCCCCCACTTCTCCCCTTTTTTCATACAGCTGTAATCCTTACTCACACACCTCATCCATCTTATCTCCTGTAACATGCCTTCTCCACCCCTCATCCCTCCTCTCTCCCCGTAACTACCCTTTGCTTTTTTAACCCCGGTGCCGCTGGTAGTGTCCCAACAAGACAGTCTTGTCGCAGAGGGTGGTAAGTGCACCACCATCCGTGAGAAGTGCATGTCTGTGTGGCTTGGGGGTGGCCCATAGTGGGAAAATTGGTCACACTCGCATACAATTCCAGAATACTGAAGGAGAGAATATGTGAGCAAAGATGCAGTACTGCATGTTCACCTTATGTCATGGTTAATTTTTTCATTCGGTTAATGTCGTGAGATTTTGAATATTTTGCTTTGGTTTTAAAATAAATAGTAATTTTTTTTGATTTTTGTAAAAGGAAACTTGAAAAAAAATTTAAAATTTAAAGCATTTGAAGTTTTCCATTAATTCCTTTTAAAAAAGATGAAGAAACAATCTGATTTAATTATCAAAGCAACATCCCACCCAACCCATCCCAAATCAATAACAAAAATTCTTTTCCCCAAATTACAATACCAAAAGGTGAAATTCCATCCAAACCCCAACACTAAAAATCTTTCTATCCATGCCCCCTGTGACAAGGGCTTTCCCTTTAGGTGGGAAATTGCCGCAAAGGAGTTCCCCGGTGCCTGAGAGCTGCTATGGGGGGTCAAGCCATGGGTTTAGGTGGGGGCCCCGAGGAAAAAACAAATTGCATTAGGATCTTATTGCTTTTTCCCAAATGGCTTTTTTATCTCTTTGTACAAGGGAACTGTACTTTTCCCCGTAT
>NC_051415.1:33500618-33501378 GCF_015228065.2 Penaeus monodon
ACAGAGTTAACAAATATCATATGTCTGAAAATATGTTTCAAATAAGTTATATCTGAAGTTCTTTGCTTGAAATGCACACTTTACTTATTGTTAGAAACAAGTGCTGTCAATGAGTTTTCCCTCTCTTAGGCAAATCCTAATTTGATATCTTTATAGAATAGTTTCAAATGAGACACAACAATGATTAATACACCACAGGACTGCTTATAAAGGATGCAGAATAATAATACAGCTCTCTTCCTTTTGCAAGATTTCTTTTAGCTTTGAACAGAATATAACAAATATAGCAAATCCTACATGACATAAATTAATTCAGACAGGATAGGATATGTGTGTCTCAAAACTATGTACTGAGAAAAAGGGGAAATTATCCAGTAAAATTACCTTTGCCAGCATTTACACTGTGTACCATACAAACCAGAGTATAACCATGCTATATGTATTAAATGTAACCGCAAGATGTGAGAAAAGCAAAGATTGTCAAACACTTGGAAAAAAGGTCTGCCATCTTTCTTATCTACAAGAACCATATAAACAATCTTTTAATATAAAGCTGTTCCCTAATGTTTAAGTAGTTAACATATAAAAGTAAAAAAGTGGTAACCATTACTAAATTAGCTAGGTGGTATAAAAAAATAATAATAAGTTAATTCTAAAACTTCTCAATAGTAGTGTAAACACTGAACAGGACTATGCAATTCTGAAGACATAAAAAAAAAGTTTTGTTTAAGAAAGACAAGCTATTTATGACCTATCACTC
>NC_051415.1:33501516-33502817 GCF_015228065.2 Penaeus monodon
TGGTAAATTTCTTGAATGAGCTCACATCTTCAAACACATCAATTTTGTAAGAAATGGACTCGTCTCAATATCTACTTAGCAAATACGCCAGTAATTGTCTGCAGAATCAGTAAATATACACATTATGAATGGCTGGAAACTCATGTAATTTGCACAACTTCTAAAGACTAAGCAAGCCGCAAGGGATGCCAATCTCAAGAGCCTCAGCTGGGTCGTGATTTCAGTCACTCAGAACTGTCAGGTTCTTACCTGCAAATCAAAGGGGGGGTGGGGGCAGGACACTAGGTCCCTCCCATGTTGATAAAAATATATAAATAATGCATAATCCAACCTTGCTATTTCCCGTGGATAACGCATGCCCTCCACAGCCTTCTTATCTATCAATGACTATAATCAATCGCATTTTACGATGTAGTTATATTCTAAAAAAAAATATCAACAATGTTTCCCTCAAGACTTACACTCTGTATTACTGTTCCCTTTTCCCCTGAATGAGCCACCATCTCATGACGAGACTTTTTGGTAGGTACAGCCACGGCCATATAATCTGCCTTCCGTTTCCCCTCCATTTTGGAAGAGAATTCTGAGATCAAATAAAGGTTTTCTCCGAGGACGCGTCCACCTCGCCGACTGCCTGCTACGAAACGTAAACAAGAAAGGTAACGGGCTTAAAATTTTATTCTGTGATATATTCAAGATTGTTTTATTTTTTTTATTTCACTAATATCTGAGAAGCTTAATTATTTACTTGTACTATTAGAGATACCGTTAGTATCAAATCTGCCATGAGGAAATAATTTGGGTTCGTGGATGCTCCGCGGCGGAGTTTTCAAGTAAAATGTTTCATTTTCTTCAAACTATATGCAAAGAAAGATCTTTACTTATTAGAAAGGTGAAACATTTTATGAATTTCAATACCAGATGCCATATTATTGATTTGTATTGCAGCAAGGGTGCAGGAATTTATATACAAAAAATTATCAAAATTCTCAATAAATCATGGCATTTACATGATATTTTCAAAATCATTACACCATTAGTTCTAATTTTCTCTCTTCGTTTACGGGGGGGTCAATAATATCATAGCATATCTTTATATCAATGATCCTTATTGTTTACTTCACAGATGGATCTTCAACTTTGAAAATCTTCGTGAGGTTCTTCTGCAAAAAGCTACTGCATATTAATTCTTTAAGATTAATGACGAAAGGGCTAATTGTGTATTGACAACGGTGTGTTATGTTAAAGGTATGTAATGAGTCTGATAGCTGACAGAGCTGAAATAAGAGTATAAGATTATA
>NC_051415.1:33503010-33504339 GCF_015228065.2 Penaeus monodon
TTATAGATAAGATTATAAGTTATTCTCCTCAGGTCGAGACAATTCTCCTGTTGCTTTGCCTTTGTGATTATTGGTGGTTATAAGTTTATTTTCTTCAGATAGTGGCAGTTGATCAACTGAAAATGAGTAGGATGTCATAATAGCATATGGTTTCTTAGAAGTTGGTTAGAGCTTTTATACTGATCAAACTTTATCATGTTAATTTTTAATTATAAACCACGACTGTGTGAAATGAAACAGACAGTAAGAAACAGAGCGTCTTGCCATTTGGAAAGAGACTAGATCTCCTTAGACAATAAAACTGGTGTCATTGTTTGATGAAATGTTTATCTGCACCCAGACCATAACTTTTTATTCTTTACTGTGGATAGTTTTGTATTGTGTTTGTATTTATGTGGAGATATTTAACTAGTGTGTGCTAATTTGTTTGCATAATTTCTACTGGGTTCTTGGAGAAGTTCGGTTGTGTTAGCATACTTTAGAATTATCATTAGAATATTATTCCCCATACATGCTGCTGACTTGTGTTAATTAGTTGACACTCTATTGGCTCTATCATTTAATCATCAAGCTCAGTCTTTTTCAGGGTTTGAACAGTATAGAAGTCTTGTTTTGAGTCTTATATACTCCATCAGTCTTGCAAGAATGGATATATTTTCTCATGGATAGGAAATACATATTTGATATTTAGGACTATCCATATATCAATGAGAAAACAGTAATTTATCCTTGTTTGATACTTTCAGGATCTGTCGTATAATTAGGGAGTTTAATATAGAAGAAAACGATAAAGCAGGTAATTTCATCATTCAAGAAATGCAGAAGAAAGTAGTTGGGGTGAACGGCACATCTACGTAAAACCTAGCGATGGACTGGATCCTAGTGGTGCACGTAGGAAGAACCCCAAAGAGAAACCTGTTCTGGAAAACAGAGAGATGAAGAATATCCCCATAGCTCCAAGTCTTAGCCAGGAAATTAGGAACATTGCTGCACAGTCCAGTGGTGCTCTGACCATCCATGGCAAAAGAGGGAAGAAGAACGACCATCCTATCATTCCGACTCCGCTGCCAGAGAGTGCAGAAGGTGTGTATGGAGAACCAGAACTGCATTCAGCTCTGAGGGTCAGTCAAGCCTTGTGGAAGGTGAGAGATGAGGAGCCTGACCTGTCGATGATGCTCAAGGAGAAGCTGGAGTCTCCAAACACAGCTGCCAGGGTTAAGAAGCAGGTTGGTTATCAGATGTTTTGCAGATTAGTGATTCTGTAATCTTTTCCTTCTTATTTATGAACCAGGTAGTAGCTTTTGCTTAATGTTGGGAAGCTCCATTAAA
>NC_051415.1:33504636-33506292 GCF_015228065.2 Penaeus monodon
CTGTATGCTTCTCTTTCATTTTCTTTCTCTCCCTCTTTCCTTTTTTTCCTTTCCATCTTCCTTTTTATCTTTTTATGGTCCGTTGATTTATACCTATAATAGAAGCTAAAGCAAAATCAATACAGATAAGACAACCATCCATGCTCCTCACACTCCTTCCCTTTTCTCCAATTCCTAGAGAGCAAAGCGAGTGAACATATCTGGGTCACGGCAGATCTTCAACGACCTGGTGTCTGTTGATGTCAAAGAGCAAGAATTGGCAGCCCAGTTTGAAGATCAGCTCCATATGAGGTATTTAGGGCACTGACATCGTGAGTTTTGATAAAAGATCATGATGGCAACTTCAGTTTGATATTGAATATATGTGTGTGTGTATGTTGTGCGTATTTGTCAATCACTGATTGCAACAAAATGATTTGGATATCATTTCTTTATAGAGGATATAAAGTTCCTTTTTCTGGAAAATTGTTTTCATATAATATTTTTTAACTCATAAGTCAATGGATTTAGCTTTGCATATATTATATTTATTCCTTGAAAAGGTTAAGGCAGTTTGGGTGCTATTGTGTTATTAAAAACAAGAAAATCTTGGATATACTTTTCTTGAAGAAAGACAAGGATAATTTATGATTTCTAGAGTGCTAGTTGGCATATATTCATGAACTATCACATAGAACGTCTTTTCTTCTATTATACCCTCTTACCCTTTCTTCTTCTTCCTCTACATTAACTTCTGTTGAGTCTTTCATTCCCTTACCTTTTCCCAGAGCAACAGCAGTCCAGCCTCGAGCCAGACCTCGTGACCCTGAACCAGAGCTAAGTGATTACCTCAACATGGAAGATTACATAACCACCTGTCCATCACCAGCATACAAGTGCACCCTCCATTTAACAGTGTCAGGCCTCACAGGGTTGGGAGGGAAGAACTGTGTCGTTTGTATGGTCAGCTGATGGAGTGAAAATATGTGTGTATCGTGTGTAGTGTAATTTTGTCAAATAATGTTTGTTCTGAAAGGATATTTTTTAGTTTTTTACTGTCTTTTTGAACATGTACATTAGACGTGTTGAATCTTGTGCATATATTTTTTTTAGGAGAGAGGGACACCTTCCTATACAAAGATACTTTTTTCTTCTTTTTACTATTTATGAAGTACTGAAAGTGGGAATCAGGTGCAGCTTATATGACGTGGTATAGTATATATCCTGTTAACTGTTCAAGCATGTGATTTCATTATGCAGGGCATTATATCCAGTAGAATATATTTAACACAATGCATAATTATATTTTTAGCAAATTCTGGTTATTTTTTGTTTACTGTGAAATCATGAATTCGTCTGCTTTTCTGCCAGCACTGCGGTCTTGAATACTGATATAATACATTATTCATGTTGTTTACAAGTATTGCATGCTATTATATCATTCCTATATCATTCTTAGAGTGAGTAAAGTTTAGACTTACAGAAGTTGGACTTTACTAGCCAATGAGAAAATTAGATTATTTATTTTTGTACTCTGCCTATAAACAGATGAACAGAGGGACTTTCTTATGTAATCATCATTTTCTGTAGATGCAGTAAAGATATTTTAGGGCTTGAGGAGAGTTACAAAACTTGTGAACTTACTCTGTGATAATAGCATACATGGATTGTAAAGGT
>NC_051415.1:33506325-33506391 GCF_015228065.2 Penaeus monodon
TGTTTTGTTGCTCCATTCGAGGGAAAAAGGTGAAATAAAATACAAAGCTCTGCTGAGCTACACAAG
>NC_051415.1:33506834-33506922 GCF_015228065.2 Penaeus monodon
TAAAAATAACTCATTTCACTCCCCAACCTTTCTTCACTCAAAGCCTCTCACACCCACCCATACAGGCAGATGCAAAAAAGCAGTATCC
>NC_051415.1:33507012-33507227 GCF_015228065.2 Penaeus monodon
ATATAGCCTCTTATGCAATGAGGGACTTGCCGTAAATTTTTCCTCAGACGCGTTGCCATGACAACTCGACAGGTAGCGACATAGCTAATAAAGGGAAGAATAAATAGTTATGTAATTTTTGGGAAGCAGTTTTATATACTGTATTCGCCTAATAAAAAGGGAAGAAAGAAAATTCAGTGAGATTATACATACTGCAAGAGTATCATCATGAAATG
>NC_051415.1:33509060-33509128 GCF_015228065.2 Penaeus monodon
AATCTTGGAAATAATAATAACCGTTCCAGTGTTTTAGAGAAACGGATTTCTTGGTTCAGAGATTTGCA
>NC_051415.1:33509266-33509350 GCF_015228065.2 Penaeus monodon
ATGGGGGGGGCCGGGGAGTGTTTCATAATGGAAAAAGCAACATTAATATCTCCTTCTTCCCCGGGAGTGTGCTGAGAGGGAGGG
>NC_051415.1:33510976-33511124 GCF_015228065.2 Penaeus monodon
TTAGGAAGTGTTCTAAAGATTATTAGATTTGATGAGAGAAGCACTCCACTGAAAACTATATTGAGAAAATAACTGAACAGAGACGATCTAGTCTAAGTGGGGACTTATTCCCAGGAAAGGATTTAGAATTTTTTTGATATAAAAACAA
>NC_051415.1:33511177-33511420 GCF_015228065.2 Penaeus monodon
TAACGAGAATGTACCTACAATGAAACACTGGCAACTAAAATGGATCCAGATTTATGTGTTTCGGAGACAGACGGTTAGAATGGATCCAGATGTAAGTGAAAGCGACGCGGGGAGCACAGTCAGATATTGGCAATAAAACAAACGCGATATTGGCTCTGGGAACAATATACTCGTTAATAATATGGGCTCCGATAAAGATTTTTAGAAATGACGCCGTTTTTCTTGATAAGATGGAAACTTTCT
>NC_051415.1:33511997-33512105 GCF_015228065.2 Penaeus monodon
TCTATTGTCTTATTTCCCTTTTTTTCCCTATTTAACTCTTTTTTTGTTTTTTATTTTTCCTCCCTCCTCTTCTTGCTATTCTTATCCACTTATTTCTTTATCCTTTTT
>NC_051415.1:33512252-33512820 GCF_015228065.2 Penaeus monodon
TTTCACCGCGAGATACAACAATATCAGCTTTGAAACGGAAAAGAAAAGAGGGTGGGGAGGGGTGGAGGAGGGGGTGGAAAGGGGGAGAAGGGGAAGGGGTAGGGGGGGGGAAATGATGGGGGGGATGGGAGGTGGGGGAAGTGGGGAGGAGGGGAAAGAGGGAAGAGGAAGGAGGAGGAGGAAAAGGAGGTGGGGCGGAAGGAAAAGAGGGCAAGGTGGAGAAAGAGGGAGGAGGAAATGGAGAGGAGAAAGAGGGTAGAGGAGGAGGTGAGGAGGAGGAAAATGGGGGCAAAGTGGAGAAAGAGAGTGGAAGGGATGGAGAAAGAGAGTGGAGAAGGTGGGGAGGAGAGAGAGGGAGAAGGTAGGAAGGAGAGAGGAGAAAAGGAAGCAAGCCAAAGGGGAATGGATCGACAGCAATGCTCTATGTTATATACTGTACTACATTCATTGTGTGTTGTGCAGTGTATAATTTACATCGTAAAATGCTTTGTACTATGTATTGTGTGTTGTTGCATATCAATTGATACCAGTGTAAGCTATTGAATTTTCTACGTTAAATATGACCTTC
>NC_051415.1:33514333-33514429 GCF_015228065.2 Penaeus monodon
CATATTTAACGTAGAAAATTCAATAACTTACACTGGTATCAATTGATATGCAACAACACACATTACATAGTACAAAGCATTATACGATGTAAATTA
>NC_051415.1:33514715-33514828 GCF_015228065.2 Penaeus monodon
TCCCGACTTTCACCCGCCTGCAAACCAGCCTCCGACGCCAAAAAAGGTGAAAGGAAGTGAAGGGATAAACGTGTCAATGGAAAAGAAAATCTGTTCTGAAGGAGAGAGGAAAG
>NC_051415.1:33517497-33518931 GCF_015228065.2 Penaeus monodon
CGTGCAAATGATTGCCACATGGCAAGAGGCTTCAGAGGGGTCTGTTGCAGATAAGACAAGGCGAGAATGTGAATGGATATTGACGGCGTGATATTTTTGTTTCTCATTATTAGCAGGTGGGAAGAACGCACAAGAAGAAGGAGAAGGAGGAGGAGGAGAGGGAGGACGGAGGAGGAGGAGGAGGAAAAGAAGAAGGAGAAGGAGGAGGAGAAGGAAAATGGAGGAAAGACAAAGAGTAGAGAAAAGAAGGACGAGGAGAAGGAGGGAGAGGAAATGAAGGGGAAGAAGGAGAAGAAGGGAAGAGGAAAGGGGAGAAGAGGACTGGAAAGCAGGAAAGGGAAGAAAAAATAATGGAAGGAGAAGAAAAGAAAAGAGGAGAAAGAGGGAGGAAGGAGGAGAGAGGAAAGAAAAAGGCAGGGAGAGAGAGGAAAAGAAAGAAGAGGAGGAAGGGGAAAAGGAAGAGGGGAGAAGAGGAAGGAGAAAGAAAAGGCCAGGCAAGAAGACAATAGCAAAACAAGTAAAGAGGAGAAAGAAGGAGGAGCGAAAAAGATTGAAAAGATAGGAAAGGGGAAAAGAAGGGAACAAAAAAGAAAAATAAAGATAAAAAAGCGAAAAAAAAGGAAAGGAGAAAGAAAAGGGATCCCACACCTCCAAGGAAAAAGAAAAAAGAATATAGAAAATAGGAAAAGAGGAACGAGAAATGAAATGAGATAAAAAGAGAGGAAAAGGAAAAAAAGGAAGAAAGGGGAGAGAAAAGTAAGAAGAAGAGGGGAAAAGCGAAATAGAAAAGAAGGAAGAAGAAAGAGGGAGAGGAGAAGAGAGAAAACAAAGGAAAAAGTAAAAGAAATATAAAAGATAATTTTTTTTGCCTTTTCGAGAAGGCGAGAGAAGGAGGAGGAAGAAGAGAAAGGGGAGGAGACGAAGGGAATAATGGGAGAAAGAAGAAGAGAAAAGGGAGAAGTAATAAAGAAGACAAACCGAGGCGGAATATGAACTGGAAAAAATAAAGGATGGCGGAATAGGAAGAGAGAAGAGAGAAAGGAAGAGAGGAAAGAGAGTAAGGAAGGAGGAGAGAAAGGGAGAAGAGGAAGAAGAGGAAGGGAAGGAAGGAAGGAGAGAGGAAGGAAGGAAGGAGAGGGGGAGGAGCGAAGGAAGGGAGAAAGGAAGAAGGAATGCACGAATGAATGAATGAATGATGAAGGAAGGAAGAAGGAAGGAAGGGACGAACGAAAGAGAGGAAAGAAGGAGGGAATAGGAGGGAAGGAAAGATTAGAAGCGGAGGACGAAAGAAAAGAGGAAGAGAGGAAATGAGACTCCCCAGGCCTCTCCACAAAAGGCAGGATTGAGGAGGGGGATGAAGTTAAGGAAGTGGGAGAAAAAAGAAAAGAAAAGAGAAATAAAAGGAGAAAGGAAGAAATGGAAAGAGCGAAATGG
>NC_051415.1:33519143-33519367 GCF_015228065.2 Penaeus monodon
AGAAGAAAGATGTATAAAGAGATAAGAAGAAGGGAGACAAATGGTGCAAAGTGAAAAGAAGGAAAAGGGGAATAAAGAGAAAGGAAAAGAGAACTAAAAAAAAAAAGGAAGAAGGAAATACGAAGATAAAGAAAGAGATTACAAAAGAAAAAAAAGAGAGAGAAAAGAGAAAGATGTTGAAAACAACAATAAAAAGAAGAAAAAAAGTGAGCTTACAGAAACCG
>NC_051415.1:33519426-33519593 GCF_015228065.2 Penaeus monodon
ACTCAATAGATAGATTGAACAGTAAGAGACGTGTTAGCTGCATTTAAACATTGCACAGAATGTAAGTGCAAATGTAATATATCATATATCATGATATATCAAGGGTAAATCTTCCGTTGCAGAGGCAGATGAATTACGACAAGTTGACTTTCTCAACATATGCAAAT
>NC_051415.1:33520820-33520941 GCF_015228065.2 Penaeus monodon
TCAAACAAATAATGAATATATAAATGACAATAAACAGACAGATACGTGACAATTAAGAAGCAAATCATTCTAAATACTTGAAATCTATTGGACTTAAATATCTATTAATCGCTTGAAATAT
>NC_051415.1:33524204-33524402 GCF_015228065.2 Penaeus monodon
CTCTTCCCTCAAACTCTTCGTCCAGAAGGTAATCGCTCTCCCATTTCAGAAGCCCGCTAAGCACAGCGTTCCGAAAGACAGGCTTCTACTTAAAATTCCTTTGAAACCCTTGTATTGGTCGTTGTGAACATGAATTTCTGTGTTGTTATCCGTATCTGGGAATCCGTAGCAATGGCGATCTCTTTGTCCACCTTCGCT
>NC_051415.1:33525765-33525938 GCF_015228065.2 Penaeus monodon
ATTTATATTCCTATATTATCATAAGAAATGTGCTTAATCTCATAGCCGGAAACTCGGAAACAAGGAGGGATCATAGAGTTTAACTGAATTTAACTTGTGATGGCCGTTTGGCTTTCAGAAGAAAATATCGGCACAGCTATGGTACATCAAATCAGCCATAACTTAAGGTAATG
>NC_051415.1:33528957-33530289 GCF_015228065.2 Penaeus monodon
CGTCCTCCGCTATCTTCCTTCCCTCCTATTCCCTCCTTCCTTTCCTCTCCTTTCGTCCCTTCACTTCCTTCCTTCCTTCATTCATTCATTCATTCATTCATTCGTGCATTCCCTTCTATCCTTTCTCCCTTCCTTCTCTCCTCTCCCCTCCTCCTTCCTTCCTTCCTCTCTTCCTTCCTTCCTTCCTTCCTCTCTTCCTCTCTCCCTTTCTCTCCTCCTTCCTTACTCTCTTCCTCTCTTCCTTTCTCTCTTTCTCTCTTCCTATTCCGCCATCCTTTATTTTTCCAGTTCATATTCCCGCCTCGCTTTGTCTTCTTTATTACTTCTCCCTTTCTCTCTTCTTCTTTCTCCCATTATTCCTTCGTCTCCCCTTTCTCTCTTCCTCCTCCTTCTCTCCCTTCTTCGAAAAGGCAAAAAAAAATTATCTTTTTATATTTCTTTTACCTTTTCCTTTGGTTTTCTCTTCTTCTCTCTTCCTCTTCCTTCTTCCTTCTTTTCTATTTCGCTTTCCCTCTTCTTCTTACTTTTCTCTCCCTCTTTCTTCCTTTTTTCCCTTTTCCTCTCTTTTTATCTCATTTCATTTCTCTTTCCTCTTTTCTATTTTCTATATTCTTTTTTCTTTTTCCTTTTTCTTTTTTCTCCCTTTTCTCCTTTCCTTTTTTTCGCTTTTTATCTTTATTTCTTTTTTTTCCTTTCTTTTCCCCTTTCCTATCTTTTCATCTTTTTCGCCTCCTCCTTCTTTCTCCTCTTTACTTGTTTTGCCTATTTTCTTCTTCCTTTCCTTTTCTTTCCTCACTTCCTCTTCTCCCCTCTTTTCCTTTTCCTCCTTCCTTCCTCTTCCTTTCTTTTCCTCTTCTCTCCCTGCCTTTTCTTTCCTCTCTCCTCCTCCTCCCTCTTTCTCCTCTTTTCTTTTTCCTTCTCCTTCCATTATTTTTCTCCCTTTCCTCTTTCCCAAGTCCTCTTCTCCCTCTTTTCCTCTTCCCTTCTTCTCCTTCTTCCCCTTCCTTTCCTCTTCCCTCCTTCTCCTCTTCCTTCTTTCCCCTTCCCTCTTTGTCTTCCTCCCTCTTCCCCCTCTTCCCTCTTCCCTTCTCCTCCTCCTCCTTCTCCTCCTCCCCTCTCCTCCTCCTCCTCCTCCTTCTTCTTTTCCTCCTCCTCCTTCTCCTTCTTCCCTCTCCTCCTCCTCCTTCTCCTTCTTCTTTTCCTTTCTTCCCACCTGCTAAGAATGAGAAAAAAAATATCACGCCGTCATATATCCAGTTCACATTCTCGCCTTGTCTTATCTGCAACATGACCCGCTGAAGCACTCTTGCAATGTGGCAATCATTTTGCACG
>NC_051415.1:33533800-33535189 GCF_015228065.2 Penaeus monodon
GTGAAGAAATATAGATAACAGAGAGAAGAAGAAGAAGCAAAAAACGCAGCGAATAGTAAGGGAAAAGAGAAAAGGAAAAGGAAATGGAAAGGAAAGAGAAAGAAAGAAAAAAATAATAAATAAACAAAAAGCAAACAAACAAAGAAAAAAAACGAAATAGGGAGAAAAAAAGATAAAAAAGAAAGAAAAGGAAAGGAAAATAAGATAAAAAGATAGAAAAAAAAATAGAAAGCAACGTGCAAAATGATTGCCACATTGCAAGAGTGCTTCAGCGGGTCATGTTGCAGATAAGACAAGGCGAGAATGTGAACTGGATATATGACGGCGTGATATTTTTTTTCTCATTCTTAGCAGGTGGGAAGAAAGGAAAAGAAGAAGGAGAAGGAGGAGGAGGAGAGGGGAGGAGGAGGAGGAGGAGGAGAAGAAGGGAAGAGGGAAGAGGGGGAAGAGGGAGGAAGACAAAGAGGGAAGAGAAAAGAAGGAAGAGGAGAAGGAGGGAAGAGGAAAGGAAGGGAAGAGGAGAAGAAGGGAAGAGGAAAGAGGGAGAAGAGGACTTGGGAAAGAGGAAAGGGAGAAAAATAATGGAAGGAGAAGGAAAAGAAAAGAGGAGAAAGAGGGAGGAGGAGGAGAGAGGAAAGAAAAAAAAAAAGAAATAAAGATAAAAAGCGAAAAAAAGGAAAGGAGAAAAGGGAGAAAAAAGAAAAAGGAAAAAGAAAAAAGAATATAGAAAATAGAAAAGAGGAAAGAGAAATGAAATGAGATAAAAAGAGAGGAAAAGGGAAAAAAGGAAGAAAGAGGGAGAGAAAAGTAAGAAGAAGAGGGAAAGCGAAATAGAAAAGAAGGAAGAAGGAAGAGGAAGAGAGAAGAAGAGAAAACCAAAGGAAAAGGTAAAAGAAATATAAAAAGATAATTTTTTTTTGCCTTTTCGAAGAAGGGAGAGAAGGAGGAGGAAGAGAGAAAGGGGAGACGAAGGAATAATGGGAGAAAGAAGAAGAGAGAAAGGGAGAAGTAATAAAGAAGACAAAGCGAGGCGGGAATATGAACTGGAAAAATAAAGGATGGCGGAATAGGAAGAGAGAAAGAGAGAAAGGAAGAGAGGAAGAGAGTAAGGAAGGAGGAGAGAAAGGGAGAGAGGAAGAGAGGAAGGAAGGAAGGAAGGAAGAGAGGAAAGAAGGAAGTGAAGGGACGAAAGGAGAGGAAAGGAAGGGGGAATAGGAGGGAAGGAAGATAGCGGAGGACGAAAGAAAAGAGGAAGAGAGGAAATGAGAAGAAAAGGAAGAGAAAAAAAAAAGGCAGGAGGAGGGGGATGAAGTTAAGGAAGTGGGAGAAAAAAGAAAAGAAAAGAAGAAATAAAAGGAGAAAAGGAAGAAATGGCAAAGAGCGAAATGG
>NC_051415.1:33535832-33535949 GCF_015228065.2 Penaeus monodon
ATATTCTCCATCTTCTTCCTTCTCTGTCTCTCCATCTTTTTCCTCCCCCTTTCTTCTTCCTTCATTTTGTTTGTTTATCAGTTATCTGTTTTTCCCCTCATACCAGCTGTTTAGTCG
>NC_051415.1:33536059-33536183 GCF_015228065.2 Penaeus monodon
CCCCCCTCCCAACGCCTCATTCGTCAAACCAGGTCATTTTTGTGAGGCTGGTAACATGAGAATCTCGAATGACCTCGCGTGACCTGGCCCGCTCTGCTGACGGTTTTAGCTTACGGTTGGAGGT
>NC_051415.1:33538176-33539083 GCF_015228065.2 Penaeus monodon
CCATTATGGTTTCCGAAAAGATCATTTTGGAACTGATGTTTTCACGGGCTGATCCGTGTACTAATTCGAGGGAGGGTGATAGTAAACCCGACCACCTGCATTATTTTGGGGGAATATATTGATCGCGTTTTATTTGTCGACTCTCACATGGTGATGTCACAGAAGAAGTTTATGTTTACTGATTAAGTGATTGTAATAAAAAGAAAAAAAAATATAGAAAGAGAGTATGTATGTAAAGCCTTCGCGCCCCAGTCTCATTGCGGTCATAATCTTGGTGTTATTATTAGCGTCCGGTTATAATCATAATTTGCTCTCAAAGGTTAGAAGTCCAATATATTTCTAAGATGTTCGAAGAAAAAAATAACGAAAGATTCAATTCATGAACATTTGGTGCAATAATTGATTATACACACGATCCTTAACATATCTAGCCAACGACTTCACCGAAGACTAATGCATTTTCAACGCGCTTAAACTCCATCCTTCCATCTCCCCATCCTTCTTTCCTTAATGAAGAATGAAGCAAAATTTATTTTAAAAAAAAAAGGCCAATAATAATAAAATCCAAAAAATTCTCAATCTCTCTCTCTCTCGTTTACAGATGATTACACACAGGGTCCTTTCAGAGCGGGAAAAATCAATGGCTCGTTCTCAATGGCTTTCAAATGCAAATTCGCAAATCCTTGTGTTTGCGCCTGAAAGAAAATCCAGATCAGTTGCGAGTCCAGGGGAAATTAGAAGAGATTTTGATTTTGAATATGAATTGGCGGCGCGTCGAATTTTCGTAAAGTCATGCGGGATTTGAAAGATATTTGCGGATAAAGCGATTCTGAATAACGGATGTTGCATTTGTATCTGATATTTTGGCGTATCCATTTTTCCTATTCTTCATATATATGTTGTAGAA
>NC_051415.1:33540798-33541023 GCF_015228065.2 Penaeus monodon
GTCAAATCAAATACCACCCTTGACTTTTCGAAATTCCACACCTGATCACTTATTATCATCAAAACCACCTAATTGCCTGGTAGCATTAAGCGGAGCAGCGAACCGGTTTCGAAATTGAGATGAACAAAGATGCTTCGTCGCCAGAGGTTGCGGGGTTAAAGTGAAAGAAGAACGTCTTTTGATATTAGACGGTCAAACAATTAGGTTAAGAGCGATTTGTACACG
>NC_051415.1:33541562-33541652 GCF_015228065.2 Penaeus monodon
TGTAGTATGCATATGGGAACATGTGTGACTGTGTGGGTATATGTGACTATTTTCATCATTTTAGTCCATGTACATCTCAAGTTTTAGTCT
>NC_051415.1:33541759-33541900 GCF_015228065.2 Penaeus monodon
AGTTCTACAGACGAAAGTGTCCCTCTCTTCATCGCACATCATCAAAACCTCAAATTTTCCAATAAATCAGAAACATTTGTCTCGTCTCCGAAGAGCAACCGGAGAACAACAAATGCTTTTCAAATTCACGCTTCTCTTCAC
>NC_051415.1:33542066-33542356 GCF_015228065.2 Penaeus monodon
TTTCTGTGTGACCTCGTTTGACCTAACTCCTCTCACAGAGCTCCGCTGAACCCCCCCCCTTCCCCCCCTCCTCCTCACTGTCCCCCTGCCATACCCCCGCCGCTGAAAAACCACCACCATTTTGGCCGGCCATTAAATTTCGCGGCGTTGAGCGCGCACGAAGCATCAGCGAAACAAAAGACTATCGCCAAAATACCCGCGAAGAGAGAACCGTCTCCTCACACCCACTCCAGACCAGACACCTTTCTATAAAAACCTCATTCGCATTACGCCAACGCAACAAAACCCAC
>NC_051415.1:33542498-33542639 GCF_015228065.2 Penaeus monodon
TTAGCCTCGGAGTAAGCTTTTGCTGGAAGCGAAAGGATTTAATCCGCAGATGTCCGCGGCGCGTGCTCTTTCGTCGAGGTTAGGCCGGGGCGAGCAAAGGCGGCTGGCTTTTAATCCCTAATCTTCCCCGTTTCGCTTTCC
>NC_051415.1:33542728-33543004 GCF_015228065.2 Penaeus monodon
GCGTTGGCGTAATGCGAATGAGGTTTTTATAGAAAGGTGTCTGGTCTGGAGTGGGTGTGAGGAGACGGTTCTCTCTTCGCGGGTATTTTGGCGATAGTCTTTTGTTTCGCTGATGCTTCGTGCGCGCTCAACGCCGCGAAATTTAATGGCCGGCCAAAATGGTGTGGTTTTCAGCGGCGGGGGTATGCAGGGGGACAGTGAGGAGGAGTGGGGGGGAAAGGGGGGGGTTCAGCGGAGCTCTGTGAGAGGAGTTAGGCAAACGAGGTCACACAGAAA
>NC_051415.1:33543158-33543310 GCF_015228065.2 Penaeus monodon
GAAAAGAGGGGGTGAAGAGAAGCGTGAATTTGAAAAGCATTTGTTGTTCTCCGGTTGCTCTTCGGAGACGAGACAAATGTTTCTGATTTATTGGAAAATTTGAGGTTTTGATGATGTGCGATGAAGAGAGGGACGCTTTCGTCTGTAGAACT
>NC_051415.1:33543386-33543473 GCF_015228065.2 Penaeus monodon
CTAAAACTTGAGATGTACATGGACTAAAATGATGAATATAGTCACATATACCCACACAGTCACACATGTTCCCACATGCATACTACA
>NC_051415.1:33543819-33544045 GCF_015228065.2 Penaeus monodon
GCGTGTACAAATCGCTCTTAACCTAATTGTTTGACCGTCTAATATCAAAAGACGTTCTTCTTTCACTTTAACCTCGCAACCTCTGGCGACGAAGCATCTTTGTTCATCTCAATTTCGAAACCGGTTCGCTGCTCCGCTTAATGCTACCAGGCAATTAGGTGGTTTTGATGATAATAAGTGATCAGGTGTGGAATTTCGAAAAGTCAAGGGTGGTATTTGATTTGAC
>NC_051415.1:33546208-33547095 GCF_015228065.2 Penaeus monodon
TGGATACGCCAAAATATCAGATACAAATGCAACATCCGTTATTCAGAATCTCTTTATCCCCAAATATCTTTCAAATCCCGCATGACTTTACGAAAATTCGACGCGCCGCCAATTCATATTCAAAATCAAAATCTCTTCTAATTTCCCCTGGACTCGCAACTGATCTGGATTTTCTTTCAGGCGCAAACACAAGGATTTGCGAATTTGCATTTGAAAGCCATTGAGAAAGAGCCATTGATTTTTCCCGCTCTGAAAGGACCCTGTGTGTAATCATCTGTAAACGAGAGAGAGAGAGATTGAGAATTTTTTGGATTTTATTATTATCGACTTTTTTTTCAAAAATAAATTTTGCTTCATTCTTCATTAAGGAAAGAAGGATGGGGAGATGGAAGGATGGAGTTTAAGCGCGTTGAAAATGCATTAGTCTTTGGTGAAGTCGTTGGCTAGATATGTTAAGGATCGTGTGTATAATCAATTATTGCACCAAATGTTCATGAATTGAATCTTTCGTTATTTTTTTCTTCGAACATCTTAGAAATATATTGGACTTCTAACCTTTGAGAGCAAATTATGATTATAACCGGACGCTAATAATAACACCAAGATTATTGACCGCAATGAGACTGGGGCGCGAAGGCTTTACATACATACTCTCTTTCTATATTTTTTTTTCTTTTTATTACAATCACTTAATCAGTAAACATAAACTTCTTCTGTGACATCACCATGTGAGAGTCGACAAATAAAACGCGATCAATATATTCCCCCAAAATAATGCAGGTGGTCGGGTTTACTATCACCCTCCCTCGAATTAGTCCACGGATCAGCCCGTGAAAACATCAGTTCCAAAATGATCTTTTCGGAAACCATAATGGAGAGAATTATTT
>NC_051415.1:33548209-33548336 GCF_015228065.2 Penaeus monodon
ACCTCCAACCGTAAGCTAAAACCGTCAGCAGAGCGGGCCAGGTCACGCGAGGTCATTCGAGATTCTCATGTTACCAGCCTCACAAAAATGACCTGGTTTGACGAATGAGGCGTTGGGAGGGGAGGAG
>NC_051415.1:33548385-33548560 GCF_015228065.2 Penaeus monodon
GATAGAGGGGAGGAAGGAGGAGGAGGCGGGAACGAGGGAGGAAGAGAAAAGGGAGGAGTGACTAAACAGCTGGTATGAGGGGAAAAACAGATAACTGATAAACAAACAAAATGAAGGAAGAAGAAAGGGGGAGGAAAAAGATGGAGAGACAGAGAAGGAAGAAGATGGAGAATAT
>NC_051415.1:33548746-33548999 GCF_015228065.2 Penaeus monodon
CACATACAGCGTGTGTACAAGGAGGCAGACAGGGCAAGCGTAAAGCGAAGCAGACAAAGCGACGGAGAAGGACAGAGAGAGAATCGGGAGCGAAAGCGGAAAAGGGAAAACGATCGATACGGAATTAGAACACGGGGAAGGAAAGAGGGGAAAAGAGGGGAAAGAGAGAGGGGAGGGGAGGAGGGGGGGAGTATGAGGGGAAGTGAGATACGGTAGTGTGAGTCGGTTTAATCTGGTCAGTTTTGAGTAAGAA
>NC_051415.1:33549156-33549250 GCF_015228065.2 Penaeus monodon
TTTGAGGGTCGAAAAAAGGAGGGCAAGGGGTGGTTTTTCAACTTCGGTATTCTTTGCTCGATGCGGAATTTTAGGCCTCTATTCCTATTCTCTG
>NC_051415.1:33550083-33550312 GCF_015228065.2 Penaeus monodon
GAGCAAAAAAAAACAGAGAATAGGAATAGAGGCAAAAATTTCCTGACATCGAGCAAGAATTACGAAAAGCTTGGAGCCACTTGCTCAAGTTGCGCTCAAAAGCATTTTTTCTTCTACATCCCCCTTCTTCGCCTTTCTCTTCCTTCCCTTACGCCCTCCCCCCTACTCACCCTCCTTCTCTTCCTATTCCTTCTCCTCCTTCCAGTTTTGTTTTTTTTATAATGTGTTT
>NC_051415.1:33550391-33550745 GCF_015228065.2 Penaeus monodon
ATTCCTTCTTTTCCCGGCGTCTCGGGTTGCAGCACCCTATTTCCCGCCGGCGAAACACTAATTGGGCCGGCGAAAAAAGACCCCTTGTGATGACTCACAAAAGGACTTCACGGGCGGATTTCGTTTCGCTCCGAGCCCGCTCCGCCTTTTCAGGCGTTTTCTTCGGCGGGGAGAAGAATTTCGTTTCTGTCCTCCACTTCGCTCCATTTTTCGTTGGGGAAAAATGTTTTATCATATTTACTAACCATCTGTTTTTTTCACTTTGTTTTATTCTACTGTTACTGCCGCTGTTGTTACCATAGATTTCTTTACTATTACTCTACTAATATTTTAAAATTTTATAAAAATATATTT
>NC_051415.1:33550793-33550917 GCF_015228065.2 Penaeus monodon
CATTATATTTTTATTTACTTATACTATCATTATTCCCTGAATCCTTATACTCTGTTATTTCTTCTGGTTTTATTCCATTTCCCCCTTATTTTTTCCTCCTCTTCTGCATGGCGCAATTTTGCAC
>NC_051415.1:33550939-33551022 GCF_015228065.2 Penaeus monodon
CGTCCAGTTCCTTGTCTATGGCTTCCTTTATTCCTTATTTTGTATTCACTTTTCCGTAGGGTTTTTTTTCCGCTTCAAGTGCT
>NC_051415.1:33551141-33551452 GCF_015228065.2 Penaeus monodon
CTAATTCACCCCACACCACGCCCACAACGAGGCACCCCCTATCCGTATTCACGCTCACACACGAGTCACTCAAATCCCTATTCACGCCCACACCAAAGCCCCCACACGAGTCACCCATACCCTATCCACGCCCACACCACGCCCACACGCGAGACACCCATATCCCTATCCACGTCCGCACCACGCCCACACACGAGTCACCCATATCCCTATCCACGCCCACACCACGCCCATCCGAAAACTCACCGAAAACCCAGCAGAATTTCGTGGCCGACGCACTTAACAGAGACTTTAACGAGATACTGGATCCT
>NC_051415.1:33552105-33552282 GCF_015228065.2 Penaeus monodon
GGCGGAAAAAGGAGGAGAGGATAATAAGACTAGAAGGGAAATAAAAGTTTCTCGGAGGGAGAAGCCATTAAAGATCTGATCGATGATTCCGGGGCCAAATTTAAAAATCTCCGGAAACAAGGATTTTCCAAAGTGGATTTAAGTACGAAGAGGGAAAAGAGGAGGGAGAGAGAAAAG
>NC_051415.1:33553603-33553744 GCF_015228065.2 Penaeus monodon
AACTTTTCATTTCTTTTTTGGGGCGTAAAACTACAACTCGTTGCCTTGTTCGTGTCCATATGTTATTTTTCACCACGGGTATTCACGTAATTACACGGACGGCGTAATTTCACCCTGAAATCGATGCCATGCATGCTTGAA
>NC_051415.1:33553771-33553898 GCF_015228065.2 Penaeus monodon
CCCTAAGTTTTTCATTTTTCTCCAGTTTTAATTAAGTGTAAGCGGCGCTGAAAGGTATATGAAATATTTAGAAATCCATTATTTTTTCCCGCCTTTGTTGCTGAAAAAAGTGGAAATAAAACCGGGG
>NC_051415.1:33554330-33554883 GCF_015228065.2 Penaeus monodon
GAATTAACTAGGAGATATACGATCACATATATCAGATCGCACATATTTTGGAATTCATTCTTGTGCGAAAAGGATAAATATTTTAGGCTCTTGGGTCGTTGCGTGGGAGGGCGAACGGACTACGAGACTAAAATCTATTGACAGATACGTCGATCGATATATCTATCGCGCGGGATCGAATTAGTTTCCGCCTCAGTTATTTCTGCCTGTTCTTCCTGTATAATGAAATGGGAAATTAAGAATATAATTATTAATGATAATAACAATGAAAAAAAGGCAACGAAAGCAATAATGTTGATAATAATTTTGGTGATAATCACACAAATAAAAAAAAAAAAAACGTAATTACTATCTCATATATATCATCATTATGATATTCATGATAATCATTCCATTTATAACGTCAGTCACTATTACCATCATTGCCACTTCTTACGCAGTTAATTAAAATTCAAACAAGAATCTTCTTTTTGTACAAGATTTGCTCAATAACTTTCAAGATCTGGTTTGGGAGTTTGTTCCAATATCTCCTATTTGGAGTTGCTTCTTGTGT
>NC_051415.1:33554929-33555462 GCF_015228065.2 Penaeus monodon
CATGTGGGTTTACAACGTTGCAATGGGCGTGCATCTTTCAAAAGTAAGGTAGACTGCGCGAGAGACAGTATTATTCCATTAGGTTTTAGTAGATTTTAGTGGACGTTGTAGGGGATAGAGTCATTTAAGGAGAGTGTTTATCTTTATTGAAATCGAAGACGAGGAAGAAACAAGAGCAAGAGAGATAAAGGAAGGATATCCGATTCATGCCAATTTAGATCGTTTTACGGTCACCTAAATATTATCTATGTTGTACTTTCATTCACGGTGCTGATCGTGTAACTTCTTGCAGCCTTATCTATTCTGCAATTTTATTTACAATGTTGATGCCATAACCTCTTGCAACCCAAGAACATCAAAGGTAGATAATATCTTTAATAACTTTTGTCTTTAGAGGCTAAGCATTTTCGAAAGTCTTTGGAGGTAATACATCTTTCGAAAAAGAAAAATCGGTCGAGGTTGTATACTCGTGTCTGACAGAAAAAGAGAAACACTATAAGAACAAAGCAAATTAAAATGGAAGATGGAAGACG
>NC_051415.1:33555484-33555554 GCF_015228065.2 Penaeus monodon
AAAGTAAAGTCTAAATACCAGAAAGAAGAATAAGAAAAAGAAGAGAAAAAAAGATGGCGTCGACATACAG
>NC_051415.1:33555747-33555951 GCF_015228065.2 Penaeus monodon
CCGGTGCATCGCAGCGTGTCCGAAAGCGGTGCCTCGGGACTGAAACCGTTCGGCCGCACAGACAAAAGGACTTTCTCGGAGGAGCAGCAGCAGGAGAAAGAGGTCTTTGGGAGCAATTTCTTTCGGCGCTAATTGCCCAAGAAGGCGCCGCCGAGGATGAAATCTGTCAAAGGAGCACCGGGTTCTTCAAGGAGGTCTGGGAAG
>NC_051415.1:33556854-33557231 GCF_015228065.2 Penaeus monodon
GAGCGTGGGTGGCCGCCTTCGAGGTAATCTCCCTTCCGCGGCGAAAGAAGACCGACAGACCACCGAAGTTGTTTTAATATCTCTGTAGAGTAAGTTTTTATAATATTTTTTTCGTATTTTGTTGTTTCTGTTTTTTTGTATGTTTATTTATCTATATATTAATTAATTAGTTTATCAAGTATTGATTTTATTTTGATTTTTATTTATTTCGTTAGTTAATTTTTTGTTCATTTTAGTCTATTTTTGATTTATTTTTTTTTGTTGATATTATTTTATTTCTTATTTATCTTTTTTTTTTTTTTTTTTATTTCTTTTTTATTTATTTATTTTTTTGCTTGTTATTTTATCTGATTTTTATTTAGTTCTTAAAGATTTTG
>NC_051415.1:33557547-33557667 GCF_015228065.2 Penaeus monodon
ACGATTCTTCCTCTGGAGTTTTTCTCTATTTCCGCTTGTCTCCCTCGTTATCTCGTCTCGCCATTTCCTTTAATTTCCCTTTGTATATTTTCGTTCGAAGGCAGGCGTGTTGTTTCTGAG
>NC_051415.1:33558240-33558318 GCF_015228065.2 Penaeus monodon
TCGAGGCTAAAATTTCCTGACATCGAGCAAGAATTACGAAAGCTTGGAGCCACTTGCTCAAGTTGCGCTCAAAAGCAT
>NC_051415.1:33558504-33558858 GCF_015228065.2 Penaeus monodon
TCCCCTTGCCTCTTCCTCCTCCTCCATCTCCTTCCTATATTATCGCCGGCGTCATCAGAGTGCAGACACGCATAATTTCCGCCGGCGAAACGAGCTAATTGGGCCGGCGGAAAAGACCCCTTGTGATGACGTCATCAAAAGGACTTCACGGGGCGGATTTTCGTTTTCGCTCCGAGATCGCTCCGCCTTTTCATGGCGTTTTCTTTCGGCTGGGAGAAGAATTTCGTTTCTGTCCTCCACTTCGCTCCAGCTTTTCAGTTGCGGGGAAAATGTGTTATCATTTATTTACTAAACATCTGTTTTTTTCACTTTGTTTTTATTCTACTGTTACTGCCGCTGTTGTTACCATAGAGT
>NC_051415.1:33558965-33559202 GCF_015228065.2 Penaeus monodon
ATCATTATTCCCTGAATCCTTATACTCTGTTATTTCTTCTGGTTTTATTCCATTTCCCCCTTATTTTTTCCTCCTCTTCTGCATGGCGCAATTTTGCACTTTCTTTTTTTTTTTTCTTCGTCCAGTTCCTTGTCTATGGCTTCCTTTATTCCTTATTTGTATTCACTTTTCCGTATGTTTATTTTCCGCTTCAAGTGCTTCTTGTTCTTGTCTCTTTCTCTCCTTTCCTTTTTCTCT
>NC_051415.1:33559283-33559633 GCF_015228065.2 Penaeus monodon
CTAATTCACGCCCACACCACGCCCACAACGAGGCACCCATATCCGTATTCACGCTCACACACGAGTCACTCAAATCCCTATTCACGCCCACACCACGCCCACACACGAGTCACCCATATACCTATCCACGCCCACACCACGCCCACACACGAGTCACCCACGCCCATATCCCACACCACGCCCACACGCGAGACACCCATATCTCTATCCACGCCCACACCACGCCCACACACGAGTCACCCATATACCTATCCACGCCCACACCACGCCCATCCGAAAACTCACCGAAAACCCAGCAGAATTTCGTGGCCGACGCACTTAACAGAGACTTTAACGAGATACTGGATCCT
>NC_051415.1:33560342-33560450 GCF_015228065.2 Penaeus monodon
TAAATAAGACTTAGAAGGGAACTAAAAGAATTGTCTCGGAGGGCAGAAGCCATAAAGATCTGATCGATGATTCCGCGCCAGTTTATAAATCTCCGGACACACAAGGAT
>NC_051415.1:33561235-33561422 GCF_015228065.2 Penaeus monodon
TTTCAAGTTCACTAATGCTTTATTGCCAACAGCGATTTATTTTTAACTTTTCATTTCTTTTTGGTGCGTAAACTACAACTCGTTGCCTTGTTCGTGTCCATATGTTATTTTCACCACGGTGTATTTCACGCTAATTGACACGGACGGCGTAATTTCACCGTGAACTCGATGCCATGCACTGCTTGAA
>NC_051415.1:33561447-33561658 GCF_015228065.2 Penaeus monodon
CCCTAAAGTCTTTCATTCTCTCCAGTGTTATAAAGTGTAAGCGGCGCTGAAAGGTATATGAAATATTTAGAAAATCCATTATTTTTTCCCCGCCTTCGTTGCTGAACAAGTGGAAATAAACCAGAGGAATTCTCTTTTCGCTCGCTGTTGCCTTTGCAGGTTTTGCGAATTTGGAATGTCGTTAACATTGTTGTCGGGTCTGTAAACAAAC
>NC_051415.1:33563718-33564212 GCF_015228065.2 Penaeus monodon
CAACAAAAAGAAGGACAGATATTGAGACGAAACCAACGAAACGACTATAAGCTACGTCTCGCCCTGAGGGAAAAAAAGAGAAAAGAATTCCTATGTCGATAAATATATCTCACGACGCAATTTCCCGAAGACTCCATTGAGATGCAAGTCGGATTCGCAAGACATTCCGCCGCTGATTGGTGTTAGACGAACGCGATGCGCTTTCCTCCCCTCCTCTTTTTCTTTTTCGTCCTCACCCGGGATGGCGCCTTCCCCTCCTCGATCAAAATCCCCTTGTATCTCCTCCTCTCCTCCCCATCCGCTCACCCCGGGGAGACACACACACTCCATTTTGTCTCCCCGGCCGAAATCCGATTGGGAAAGGACAATCCAGAGCGGGGTTTTCACGCGCCAAAAGACGCCGTTGATGAGCGAACGACATTTTTCCTTCGACGGAGGATTTTGGCGGGAAAGTCTGGTGGTCGGAAGGCAGCGGCGCCGAATCTTCTGGCCTC
>NC_051415.1:33564244-33564770 GCF_015228065.2 Penaeus monodon
ACTAATTGCCGCCGGGACATCCAATTGGGAGCTCAACTCGTGCGCGAGACGTGGGGAGAAAGAACGAAAGAGAGCGAGAAAAGCGAGGGCAGGGAGATAGATAGATAAGCCACGATCACCAATAATGCGACATTTTCCTCTTGTCTCTCTCTGGCTGTCGGTCGAAAATCTTCGCCCCGGGGAAAGCTTGGACTTCATTTGCAATGCTGCACGCGTGCTTGGAGGCGGGGCGGGGAGGGCGGGGGCGCTGCAGAAAGGAGGGAGTGTAAATACGAGTTCCATTAACAGCTAATCACTTCTTCGGATAGGGAGACATAACCCAACTGCACGCGAGAATATAATGAAGCTTATTTTTGTGTGAAAACCTTTTTCTGGTGTTGAAAACTAGACTCTTTTAACAGCGATTTTAATTACTAGCGTTTTTCTTTTTTTTTCTTGGTATTTACTGGGCTAGTTTACATTTTTAAACATTTGGTTTTGCTCATTCCTTTTTTCAGGTAAACTGAATTTTCTGTCCCTTTCCCCG
>NC_051415.1:33565178-33565893 GCF_015228065.2 Penaeus monodon
AGGATGGGACCCGAACCAATCAAGCACTGGTTTAAATCGTGAAAGTCATCAGCTAGCTTGTATAAATATAATTTTAATTGATTTAATGACCCTCCATTTGACAGAAACAGTTTTTTCTTTTGTGATTTAATAAGGAGAAAGGAAAACCGGGTCATATATTAGTCTTTTTTCATTTAATTAACAACAATCCTAAAGTCGAATTAATAATGAACCTGACGAATCAGGAATATGCTTTGCTTTGCATTTATATACACGTAATTAGTTCTTTGTATGAAAAAAATATTATTGGCAGCAAGTTTCTTGAAAAAAAAAAAAAATGTATATATAAATATTTTTGAAACTTTTTTTCTCCATTACGAAAGCAAAGACGAACTAACCCAATTTCCCTCCAAAAACATCAACCAATAAGAAAGCAGAATTGGAAAAGCATCAGCCAATCACACACTTCCGATAAAAAAAGGCTGAAAAGAGAAAAGACAAGCTCCACCCCTTCCGTGTAAGCCACGCCTCTTTCCTCTTCTTCCCCTCCTTTTTTATCCAATAAAAACCCTCTCTTTCCCCTCAAAAGCAGAAAAAGAATGACAAACATAAAGAGGGCCGCCATTTTGAAAAGATATCTCCTTCTTTCCCTGTATATAGAACACAATTTTTTTTTTCTTTTTGTATTGACCGCGAACGCGTGCGAACGTGCATTCAAAATGGATCTTTTTTTTAT
>NC_051415.1:33565987-33566093 GCF_015228065.2 Penaeus monodon
ATCCCGCGCGCGTGTCGTGTAAAACCTTTTTTTTTCTCTTTTTTTCCCCTTTTTCCCACGGTCAATAAAAGCTTTAAAAAGGCATTGCGTTGCGTCGCGTGCCTAA
>NC_051415.1:33567548-33567757 GCF_015228065.2 Penaeus monodon
ATCATTATTATAAAAATTTGAATAAGAAGAAACTGCAACTTTCACGGCGAAGAGTGACGTACAATAACAGGTCACAAAGGAGGTCATAAATTGCGTGACCTTTTGACCTTGTCTGGAATACATATTACTCTAAAGGAGGTCTTACTCTTTTATCTAGGGTTCGTTTCTTTTGAAAGGGAATATCCTATAAATGCACAGGGGGGAACATT
>NC_051415.1:33568050-33568906 GCF_015228065.2 Penaeus monodon
GGCAGATAGACAGAAAAAGAGAGAGGCTGCAAATCATTTCCAAATTGATAACAATCTCATGTTTTCCCGCAAAAATTACCTTTTAAATACCCTTTAAAAAGCTAAACGCCGCTTCATGAAGGAAAAACATCGATGTATGAAACAGATGTCAATCATATATAAATAAAGTTTCGCAATGGGTGATTAAACCTTTGATATCAAATTGGAAAAAAAAGAGACTTGCGGTGATTCTCGGATACAGCAGTTAATCAACACAAAGTGCTTAATTTGCCCTAATTAAACCCAAGACGGTTGATAATTCAAGCGTTAATTGAGCTAAGTATTAACTCCCACTCGATCGTTCGCGTAAGAGAGGATGAAGTCGCGGATTCAAAACCCGTCATCGCGTTCGTGTAAAAGGCATTCATTCGCCGATAAAAGTGAATCAGATATTTTTTCCCCCTCTCTTTATGATTATATATTTTTGAATTTATGTCTGACAAATATACGCGTAAGGCATTTATGTATAATTGTTCATATCGGCGTATTGATATTATGAGGTCGAGTGTAAATCTTAAAAAGGTATCATTGTTCATAATCATGATTGCAAGCTCGCTCGATTACCGTTATGAGAAATATATATATATATTTGTCGGTTGAATAAACATAGACATTTACCTTATCGATAATACATCTCAGGAGTCAATTAATGTCAGACTGTTTCGTAATATTTCTTATCGTTCATTACACGGCTTGCGTCCGTTCCGAAAGCCTTTTCCCAGGAAACAGAGTCATCATCAGGCTGTCCTATTAACCTTACCGCTCTTTATTTTCCTTCACTCTCTCCCCCCACCCTTAATTTCCCGAGACTTTCACC
>NC_051415.1:33568961-33569477 GCF_015228065.2 Penaeus monodon
TAAAATTCCTTTCCCTTATCTGTAATGAGGCCAGATGTGTGACGTCATCACCGTTAATCAACCAATAAAAGGATTGGAGTAATTTCCAATTAGCCGGGAAAACCCGGCTTAAAAAACCCCTTTTCCCGGGGACCCAAAATGGCGAGCCTCGTACCATCATCCATCGCCTCACGTCATGCGGGAGGCGGAAAGAGGGAGCGTTGGAAAAAAGGTCACTGATTTCGAGACGACCTGGGCTGAAAATGACGTAAATACGCGCTTGAAGGGCGGCGCGCTGGGGAGGAGGGGGGGGGAAAGGGGAGGGGGAGTAGGCCTAGAGAAAATATCTGAGCGCCGCGGGACGAAAACAAGTGGCGGAAACCCTCTCAAAGGCTGTCACTGTGACCGCCGCCGCCATGGCATTAAGCGCTAGAGGCGAGACACGTTTGAACTTTCTCCAGCGTGTTACATTTTCCTTCGTTATTGACCTATTTAACTCTTTCTTGGAGAACCTGTTGCGTAATCTCAAGATGACTG
>NC_051415.1:33569503-33569918 GCF_015228065.2 Penaeus monodon
CGAAGCTGTTTCCCGTATTACTTAATGTTCATGATTTTTATGCGTTTATTTGTTTATTAGTATTATTACTCGAACATTTAATCTAAATATATTTCATATAGATGTTAAATTTCCTGGGCACGTGTTTATTCCGTTAGGTTTCGAATTAACGAAACACGACAATTAAAAAAATAACAGACACTCAAGGAAAGTTGAAAATATGTATTTTTTTTTTACCTTACACGTTTTCGTTATTTCAGTTTTGAATTTGGGAATTCCATCTGCCACAGTCGCTAAGCGTAAATGCATTTCTACAAAACCAGCTTACAGAATGAACACAATAGAAAATAATAAGAGCGGAGACTATCTTTTTGACCCGGAGATTAGTCACATACACTGAAAACGTGTCAACGAACTTATTTGCGCACGTGCTTGC
>NC_051415.1:33569961-33570338 GCF_015228065.2 Penaeus monodon
GTAAGTTACTCTTTTATAAAATTTTCCCTCAAAAATTATTCCCTTCAAAACTTTAAAAAAGGAGAACGCGACAAACACGTGGCCATTTTCGCATCGTGAAGACCCGTATGTCACACGTCATAATCACGTCATAACTGCGTCACAAACACGTCACGGCTTTGTCACGTGACATGTGAAATTTTGTTCATACGAAAGATTAAAACCGCTTACTTTAATTTAAAAATTAACCGGGACATCTTGATTGAAAAAATCTACCCAATATTTTTTCCCCAAAATAAATGGAACCCCGGGAAAGCAATTTTCTCCGAAAGAATTATTTTAGAAGATTTTAAAATCCTGTCGGCATTTCCGGGGTCATACCAATATTCCACGTGGGC
>NC_051415.1:33570421-33570621 GCF_015228065.2 Penaeus monodon
TCGTTACGTGTGGGAATGTTCCAGAATCCGTCTTAAGGTAGGATTCGTAATTCGTAATGAGCGATGGCAGCGTGGCGTTAGGGGTAGATTACGCTATGGATAATTTATAACTTAAGACTGGGATTAAAAGAAAAGAAAAAGCGATTAGAGGTAATTGGGGTGGAAAAGAGGGAATATGTATAATTAAAAGGCGGTGCTGG
>NC_051415.1:33570933-33571016 GCF_015228065.2 Penaeus monodon
GAAAGTACTGTTCGGGAATCAATTTCTTAGCGGGGCCTGATTGCTTTTCAGCAAAAATTTTTTTAATCAATAATCCGGTTTAC
>NC_051415.1:33573054-33573370 GCF_015228065.2 Penaeus monodon
CTACACCGCGTACTTGTTAGCGCGTTCGCAAACACGCACAATGCAAGCAGTGCCTCCCTCCATCTCCTGGTTTCCTAAGTCCCCGAGCGTCCCATAGCGAGACCCACTTCACTCAGCTGTTACCTAGCTAGACCCAACAAAACCCTGGCTATCGAAATTTCCTCTGTTCCCTTTATAAATATTATATTACATAATTAAACTTTGTGACCTACTGCCTTTTATCGCGTGATAAGGATAGTGGGGGGAGGGGTAGGTGTGATGGTATATAAGGGGGGGGGGGTAGGATATTTTGTTACTGAATGTTTTTTGGGGAAAT
>NC_051415.1:33574812-33574951 GCF_015228065.2 Penaeus monodon
CCCCCCCTATCTACTTCACTCAAAACGTAAATATTTTCACCACAACCTCGCCTTTCTCCCCCGAAGTTTTTCCTTTTTCTTCTTTCTCTTTTTTTCCTCCTCGTTCCAAATTTCTCTTGTTTTGTTCCTGTTAATCCCT
>NC_051415.1:33575966-33576176 GCF_015228065.2 Penaeus monodon
GCAACTCAAGGAATTCCAACAAAACCTCAGTATCTGCGAACGACTCCGGATGATAAACAGACATCAAGATAGTATCTGCGACTATCTGAGATACTGGACAGGCGGCGGGAGACAGACCGGCGATAAAATTTCTACCGAGGAAAGCAAATTCTACCCCGAATAGGCCTATTTTGAGGGTCACATGCACTTTCAGGTAGATAGGGAGTAGAT
>NC_051415.1:33576243-33576325 GCF_015228065.2 Penaeus monodon
ATTGGCGTAGACGGATTGGTGGGTTGGTGGGCGTGTGATGTGTGTTATGAATGCGGTGGTATTTGCGTATTTGCTGTCCCGC
>NC_051415.1:33576563-33576687 GCF_015228065.2 Penaeus monodon
CGTTTTTTTTTTGTCTCTCCTCCCCTCTCTTTTTTCTCCGCTTTGATTCTTTATTTTCTCTAAATTTCTTTTTTTACGCTTTCAAGACTCACAAATTATTAGAATAACGAACTCCTTCAAAGCG
>NC_051415.1:33576801-33577003 GCF_015228065.2 Penaeus monodon
AATATGAGGGAAAAGGGGGGGGGGGTCTAGTCATGTGCCTTGTCTTCTCTCTATCAGTTTATCATGAACAAGGTAATTACATATGCATGACCTTCCCTTTCAAATGTCATTCATAAGTCATCATCTATTTGTCGTTATGATTCATTTTAATCTTTGACATTTATGTTAGATAAATAACTTTTCATAACGTCATAACTATGAT
>NC_051415.1:33578673-33578789 GCF_015228065.2 Penaeus monodon
ACGAAAATAAAGCGACCGCCCACACCAAGAGGCCAAGCAAAGCGAACGTAGGACAGTCTGTGGTTCCATTGTCCGGATAAGCGAAGAGAGATGACGCCGGATGATGATAAATGGGA
>NC_051415.1:33578849-33579096 GCF_015228065.2 Penaeus monodon
GAGATTTGATTTGTTGTGTGGAATTCGTTTATATGCGGTTTCAAGGTGCGATGAGGTTGGGTAAGGTATGTGCGGGGGGGGGAGGGGGAGGGCGAGGGGGGAGGGGGGAGGGGAGGCAGAGGGGGGGAGGGGGGGGGGAGGGGGGAGGGGGAGGCAGAGGGGGGAGGGGGTGGCAGAGGGGGGGAGGGGAGGTAGTTGGAGTACGGGGGTGGGAGGGGGTGGGAGGGGGGAGGGGGGGAGGGTGATT
>NC_051415.1:33579502-33579900 GCF_015228065.2 Penaeus monodon
GGCGAAAGAAAAAGAAGGACGGGGGTGGGGGGGGGGGGTAGAGAACCTTTTTAGAACCGCTTATTGGAGAAACATTTATACTCAAAAATTCTGTTTCTTTGTCCATAAATGCCAACAGGTAACAACCGATGAAAATTGTTTACAGGGTAACCATAGCAACAGCTGATGATTAATGAGCTCAGTTCAGGTGTGTTAGTGATATGGCCAGGCAAGGGTGGGGTGGGGGGGGGAAGAAGGGGGAGGGGGAGGGTGGAACACAAGAAAACCCCCTTTTAAAGCCCAAAAAGGAAAGACCCCCCGGGGGGCCCCGGGGGGGAAAAAATTCCGGCCCCCAAAAAAACCCCCCCCCCTTTTTTTTTTGCCAAAGGGAAAACCCCAAAAAAAACCCCCCCTTCTCC
>NC_051415.1:33580356-33580453 GCF_015228065.2 Penaeus monodon
CGAGAGGAGGCAGTGGCGCTAAACAGCAGAAGACAGATAGGGTCAAATTTAAAACACGATCCTTACTGGTGATACTTGATCCGCGGGTGGGCGAAGC
>NC_051415.1:33581685-33581797 GCF_015228065.2 Penaeus monodon
CGCCTCCGCCCCCGCCGGCGGCCGAGCCTCGCAAGGGCTTCCCTGGGCGGACGGAAGCTGTACCCCGTGCAGAGGTATAGGGTTCCCTGCCGCTTTCCACGACATGCCGCAA
>NC_051415.1:33581832-33582192 GCF_015228065.2 Penaeus monodon
ACAAGGGCCCGGCGACATCCTATCCTCCTGCGGGCGGCTGATCAAGGATTGGGCTTTGATATTAACTTGAGGATTAAAGACGCGCTTGGCCGAGCGGAGATCGGGAGCGCGGGCTTTGAGCGCGTTTTGATTTGGCGTCTTCGCTCGGATTGTAGATTTTGACCGATTTCGTGGCGAAGTCGGCCAAATGGACTTCGTTTTAGAGGCTTTGGAGGCTGAGGAGGTGGAGGAGCAGGCGTGGCAGGCGTGGCAGGGGCGTGGCAGGCAGGAGCGGATGGAGTGGGTCGGTGCTGGCGAAATCTGCCGTGTCATCAAGGTAAGTCGAATGCACCGGATGCTGCTGGCTGGCGATCTGGCTAA
>NC_051415.1:33583369-33583444 GCF_015228065.2 Penaeus monodon
AAATTTTATATAAATTAAAAAATGAAATTTCTGTGCGGGAAAAATTAAAAATTAAAATTACACAATTTTATTTTA
>NC_051415.1:33584837-33585172 GCF_015228065.2 Penaeus monodon
TTTTGGTGTTTTGTGTGTTCTGTGTAGGTCCATGCACATACACGCACGAATTTATTTATCAACCCATTCACTTACACCCCGACGGTTTTAAACCCAAAACACCCCCGGGGCGCCCCTCAGCCAGTTTTCTGCCCGGGAAAGGGCCCAATGCCCCGGAAAACAGGGGCCCCGTCGGGTAAAAAATTTTTTTAAAAACGGCCCTTTTTCCCCCCTTTAAATTTTTTTCGTGTCCCGCCCGGCCCAGCGCGCGGACGGAAAATATGTCCCGGAGGGTAAATGACCCCCCCTTTTGTTTCGCGCTCTTTGGGCTCAGTTTTGGGAAATGGGGGTTTTAA
>NC_051415.1:33585191-33586285 GCF_015228065.2 Penaeus monodon
TTTTTGAGAGGGGGTTGTTGGGTAAGGGCGAGTTCTTCCCACTTCCCCCCCTCCCCCTTCGCTCCCCCCCCTCCCTCTCCCCTTTTCAAAACGCGACCCCGAGTTTTCAAACACGATTATTTCGGGTAATTTAAGGGAGGGAAAAGCCCGCTGGACAGTGGACAGTGGCCATTTAGGGGGACATATGCACTCGCTTTGTTTGCAGCCTTACCTTTGTTGTCTTAAATGTGACCCCGGGGATTGTTGTTTGCGCCCGTTAAATCGGGTTTTTCGTTTTTTCGGGTTTCCCGGGTTTAGGGGAAAAGGGCGCACAAAAGGGCCTTTTTCCCTTTGGGTTCTAAATTTAAAACATTCCACACTCTAATTTTTAACAAGTCCGGTTTTATTATTCCCTCATTTATCAATGGCTGAATATATTTTCAGTACCATAATATATATCTGTTCATTAGCGTACATACATCCATAAACTTTTTTCTTAAAATCCTATACATTGTCTTTGATAAAAACACATTTAAAAAAAATGCAAATTTTCCTTAAAATTCCCCTTTGGGCCGGGATCACATTCTCACCTTTCCTTCCCTCACTCCACTCCTACTTCCTGTCATAACTCTCCCCCCTTTTCTCTATCTCTTCCTCTTTCGCCCTTTCAAAACCCATCCCCCTCTCTTCTCCCCCCTTTTTTTTCTCCTCCCATTTAATTTAACCCTCACAAAAGGGGCCCTTTGGGTCGGGACCCCCCCTGTTTTTTTGCGTCATTCCAGGCCGGATTCTAATGCCACTTTGTCAACGCTGCGGTTTGTTTTGTGTATTTTGCAATCAATGTGTATTTTGCAGTTGTTTTGTGTATTTTGCAATCAATGTGTATTTTGCAGTTGTTTTGTGTATTTTGCAATCCTTCTTGTTTTTTTGGTGTTTTTTTTGGATAAATTTTTATTTTTTATCATTATTAGGGCCTTTTGTTATTTTATTTCGAGTTTTTGTCTATGTATCTAGATACTGGGAAAATGTAAGTGTACTTTTTTGCAGAATGTGCAGGAGATAGATGTGGAAATTTTGAATATTTAACGATTGGAATTATGAAATAACGTAAAGTG
>NC_051415.1:33587871-33587939 GCF_015228065.2 Penaeus monodon
TTTAGATTCTCTTCCGGTAATCTCTTTCCCCTTCCCCCCCCCCCCCTTCAGTCGCTCGCCTTTTGTCT
>NC_051415.1:33588472-33588933 GCF_015228065.2 Penaeus monodon
TTTTTCCTAACCAGACATGATTGTCCTTTTGGAGATGAAATCACGCCACTAAAAGTATACTATTTATGAACAGAAATATTCCTTGGGAAATAAATGGCAAACAGGCCTTTATTCTGTTTCTCTCATTCATCTAATTCCATCTGTATTCATCCATTAATCCACTCTCTGTTCATTCTTTTATCGATTAATTTACATGAATTAATTCAATTTTGTTTCCTAATTACTAAATCATTAATTCATAATATCCTTTTTGTTCATCATTAGCGACAAATATATTCAATTTCTTCAGACACGCTTTGAACTTAAAGAATATTAACGAAAGTGTCAGATTTTATCATCTGTGTTGCAATCCCGTGATCTGACACCGAGGGCCCTCTCGGTTGCAGGGAAATCATTTGCAGATGATTTTTTTTTTCTGCATCGAACTTCACATGATTTTCTTCGTCTGGAGTTTTCTATTA
>NC_051415.1:33589133-33589613 GCF_015228065.2 Penaeus monodon
CTTTGACATTTCCCACAATTCCCTCTACCCCAAAGGAAGAGCCAAGCGCCCGCCTGCTGTTTATTGTTTCCCAAAAGATTATCGCGTATGACTTCATGTTTATTATTATGATTGTTTATCGTTTATTGTATGATTGTTTATGATTTTACATGTTTATTGTATTATTGTTTATCGCATGACTTCATGTTCATTTAAAAGCGCCCGCCTGCAGTTTATTGTTTCCCAAAAGATTATCGCGTATGACTTCATGGCCGGGTCTGAGCGCCAAGTACCGACGCTGCGCATAATCAGGGTCGCTGGTAGTGGCCTCGCTTTTCGAAATTTATGGTTAATTTCGCTCTCGGTCAATTAATAAAGAGCGATAGAGAGTTTTTTAATTAATAGAAGCTGTACTGGGAGAACTAATCAAAGAAGTGATGTAATTAGAGGGACGATAGTGAAGAGAAGTGAATAGTGTTGTGTTTACAACATTCTGTATAC
>NC_051415.1:33589645-33589748 GCF_015228065.2 Penaeus monodon
AATAATGAAAGGCATTCACTGTTATAATTGTTTGTCGAATTACAGCTAAGCCAAACATTTTCGGAAGAAGAAGGAAAAACGTAAAGGGTAGTATTCTATGAGA
>NC_051415.1:33589775-33589859 GCF_015228065.2 Penaeus monodon
TCATGTGCGAGGGTGAAACTGGAGTTGAAGTGCAACAAAGCTCTATTGAAAAAAAAAAATATAATAGATAGATAGATGAATGCC
>NC_051415.1:33592046-33592332 GCF_015228065.2 Penaeus monodon
CAATGCAAGCAGTGCCTCCCTCCATCTCCTGGTTTCCTAAGTCCCCGAGCGTCCCATAGCGAGACCCACTTCACTCAGCTGTTACCTAGCTAGACCCAACAGAACCCTGGCTATCGCATTTCCTCTGTTCCCTTTATCAATATTATATTACATAATTAAACATTTGTGACCTACTGCCTTTTATCAGCGTGATAAGGATAGTGGGGGGAGGGGTAGGGTGTGATGGTATATAAGGGGGGGGGGGGTAGGATATGTTGTTACTGAAGTGTTATTTTGCGAAATTCAT
>NC_051415.1:33593368-33593718 GCF_015228065.2 Penaeus monodon
GTTTTAGGGATAAATAGATAATGGACAGATAAATGTGGGTTTAAAAAATGGTAATAGATAGCAAAAAATAGATAGGTATAAATGGGGTAGATAATAGACAGATAAATAATAGGGAGTAATATTAATAGATAGCAGTAAGCAATACTTGGTAATAGGTAGACAGACAGACAGAAAATAGGCTGGCTTTTCAAAATGTAGATAAATTGATTAAAAGTACAAATCCATGAGTAAAATTTGGATAGAAAAATAAAGATTACAGATAGACAATGGGTAAGAGGTAAATATATAGGGGAAAAAAGGATAATATGTAATATAAAAAAAATAAAACATATCGATAGCAGTATACAGAG
>NC_051415.1:33593774-33594233 GCF_015228065.2 Penaeus monodon
GATTAAAAGGTAGGTAGGTAGGTAGATAATGGGGAGAAGATAGAGAGAAAGATAGATAGACAGACGACAGTGATAAATAAAAAGATAGATAGAGAGGAAAAGAGAAAAAGAAAAAGAGAGGTTTGATATAGATTTATAATGAATTTTGCAAAATAACACTTCAGTAACAAATATCCTACCCCCCCCCCCCTTATATCCATCACACCCTACCCCTCCCCCCACAATCCTTATCACGCTGATAAAAGGCAGTAGGTCACAAATGTTTAATTATGTAATATAATATTGATAAAGGGAACAGAGGAAATACGATAGCCAGGGTTCTGTTGGGTCTAGCTAGGTAACAGCTGAGTGAAGTGGGTCTCGTATGGGACGCTCGGGGACTTAGGGAAAACCCGGAGATGGGGGGGCACTGCTTGCTTGTGCTGTTTTTTCGAACCGGCTAACAATACGCGGGGTTTG
>NC_051415.1:33595869-33596553 GCF_015228065.2 Penaeus monodon
TAAGAAAGAAAATAATTCCAACTTCAGCTGCTTTTAATACATATATATAGAAATTAACAACAAATATTCACTGATATGATAATATATATAAACACGCCAGCCTGTTCGCTGACTGATATGTATGATTTCGTGATGTTAAACCTGGAGATGACCTTTTGCTCCATAAATTGACTAATTCAAGGATTATGAAATTTCCTTGGTACTGCATCGCAAAACCGAGCACGTTTTAAACATTTCTATTTTGTTATTGCTCTGGTAATTAAACAAACACCTTTATACTCTTACATCAGGGTTAGTTTATGGTGTAACAAAAACGAAACAAAACAACACCAGATTAGTAGATCGAGATACAGACTGTATAAAACTGATAATTCCCCTTTACTTTTGCTTTATTCTTCTCTTTAAATCAAGCTACACCAAATTAAAGTACACAACACGAAGAAACATATAACGCGTACTTTAAATTTTGCTATGTACAATTTCTCTTCATCCAAACCTAGTGAGATAGATGACCAACACATATACGTCCATCGCAACAATATGAATAGCATTATGTACAAGTGGTCAAGGAAAATGGTAGTGACACGACAGTCTATCTTTACATTTTCTTGTAAGACTATGCTCAGAGCGGGAGACCTAGAGACCGCTGCGGAGACACAGATGAACTCTTACTAAAACTATCAT
>NC_051415.1:33596604-33596881 GCF_015228065.2 Penaeus monodon
GTTTTCGACATCTTGAACAACAAGACGTTGCCACTCTAAGATCTAAGAAAGGTCCTCTTGCACTCCTGCGTGGTTGTCATGGAGATCAGCCTCGAGCCAAGGACGCCAATCTTGCAAACACCACTCGAAATTATACTTAAGGCAGACGCTGTGACGACACACGAGCCGACAAAGGAAGTGGGAGGGAATGAAACAAGATTGAGGAGAGACAAGCAGTGTTTTTCTTTCACCTTCAGCTAAGAAGATCGTGTTCTCATTAATCTTCATATACATTAGG
>NC_051415.1:33596911-33597070 GCF_015228065.2 Penaeus monodon
GATAGGTACATTTGCACTTCTCAGAGAATACTTAGGGTCTTAAATGAGAGTCATGATGTACACTAGAGCTCTGTTACAATCTATTGCCGCGCAGACCAGCCAACAAGGCAAGCTCTCCGGCCTGTCACTGTCCTGGAAACTAGGGATGGAATCCGCTTG
>NC_051415.1:33598861-33599020 GCF_015228065.2 Penaeus monodon
AGCGGATTCCATCCCTAGTGTTCCAGGACAGTGACAGGCCGGAGAGCTTGCCTTGTTGGCTGGTCTGCGCGGCAATAGATTTGTAACAGAGCTCTAGTGTACATCATGACTCTCATTTAAGACCCTAAGTATTCTCTGAGAAGTGCAAATGTACCTATC
>NC_051415.1:33599050-33599327 GCF_015228065.2 Penaeus monodon
CCTAATGTATATGAAGATTAATGAGAACACGATCTTCTTAGCTGAAGGTGAAAGAAAAACACTGCTTGTCTCTCCTCAATCTTGTTTCATTCCCTCCCACTTCCTTTGTCGGCTCGTGTGTCGTCACAGCGTCTGCCTTAAGTATAATTTCGAGTGGTGTTTGCAAGATTGGCGTCCTTGGCTCGAGGCTGATCTCCATGACAACCACGCAGGAGTGCAAGAGGACCTTTCTTAGATCTTAGAGTGGCAACGTCTTGTTGTTCAAGATGTCGAAAAC
>NC_051415.1:33599644-33599715 GCF_015228065.2 Penaeus monodon
ATTTTCACCCCCCCCCCCTTTTTCCTCAATTCTCCCATCTCCGGCTGCCAATTTCTCATAATCCATCTTAA
>NC_051415.1:33599791-33599888 GCF_015228065.2 Penaeus monodon
TTCTGACACGTGCCCAGCTTGACCTCCCGTGACCTCTTTTGTTTCCGAGGTCACCCAACTCTCTTCTCGGGACCAGAACTGGAGCACTTGGTTTATC
>NC_051415.1:33600979-33601459 GCF_015228065.2 Penaeus monodon
AAAACCTGCTAACATGTTACCTGAAACCGACAAAAAAATATATATATATATAACCCGCTAAAGGACTTCGGGAAATCAATACAATCCAAAATTAGCAAACTTCTTTTTATTTTTTCCTCTCCTTTCCTATTCTTCAAAAATCCAAATTGAAAAGAAGAGAAAAAAAAAATAACAATAACCTGTTTCGTTCTGCAGCTGTTCCTAAGTCGGATGTGAACGAAGGAGCACGCGCCAAAGGGCCAGCTGGTCGTACTCTCTCGTTCAGATCCCCTGGAGGTCGTTCTTAGCAAAACAGAAATACAGAAAGAAAAGAAAAATACGGGGGATGCTCGAATTTTAATCGATTGATTCAATCGGGAGCAGAAAGTGGGTCAGATAATAGTGGCAGATTATAAAAGGAGAGAGAGAGAAAGAGAAAAGGGTGGAAAACAGCTGGGCTAAAATGTGCTATTTTTAGGAACAAACCATGACCTATCTAGT
>NC_051415.1:33601595-33602151 GCF_015228065.2 Penaeus monodon
TATGGATCGCGAGGCCAAAATAGGTCATCCCTCCACGCCAGGATAAAAGGGCACTTTGATCACTTGCGGTCAGTGGTCGAGCTGGGTAGGGATAGTCGACCTTATTGTCACCTAGCCTTAAGGTCGATTATTAGCTGTCCCCACTAGTAGCGTCTTTAGTATTTATTTAATTTGCTCGGAATTACCAGGCGAAATGAAGCATCCGGAGCGAGGTCACGGGGTCAAAGCCTCGGTCACGGGATTCCAGACGCTAAGGTCACGTTAGCAGAAGGGAGAAAATAGAAAATCTTTTAGCCCTAGAATGACCTTGATCGAATTTAAAAAGAACAGCTGGTGTGACCCAGAATTGGACATGTGGACAAGGCGGTTTACTGTGCCGGCTTCCGTTCATGCTGGATGCATACATGATAGATGTGTGTACGTGTGCGACTGTGCTCGTACACACAGATGCGTACACGAACGAGCGTACATATTTGTGGATTCTCACACGCACACAGACTCGATATGCGCACAAAATGTACATGCAAATATATATAGTCACGCAAATATTTGTCAT
>NC_051415.1:33602609-33602862 GCF_015228065.2 Penaeus monodon
AAAATGACCATGATATACTGCTATACTAAACTGATAATGAACAAATAAAATATAAAAATAAAATTTGATCAATACCAACTAATCATACAATGACCATGAAAAAGAAACATACTGTTCTTAATAAAAAACATTACAAATATATTTGATCTATCACAATATGGTACATGCATGAACAAGGACAATCTGTGCTTCTTAATTAAAGACCAGTACATGAGAAATGGTTGATTGGATCGGCCTCTGGTTCAGCCTTCTC
>NC_051415.1:33603240-33603451 GCF_015228065.2 Penaeus monodon
ATGACTGGTGCTAATTCTATTTCATCTCCGCTGCTCTGTTTCCGGCAGAGGGGGGAGAGGGGGAGAGGGTTAAACGGGAGGAGGGGAAGAGGGTTAGTAATGGGAGGGAAGAGGGAGGGGAAAGGGGGGAGAAAAGAGAGGGATAAGAACAGGGACTTATAATTTTCGTATTGTGTGTCGTTTGATTGTTCACACATCAACTTACAATAAT
>NC_051415.1:33603521-33603773 GCF_015228065.2 Penaeus monodon
ATGACTTCGACATATCAATGATATTAATGGTTAGTGTCCGCGTAGGATAATTACATATTTCAAGCTCTGAGAGCAAAAGGGTAAATTATCATAATCTAATTATTTGCTTAACTGAATCGTACACAGTATACATATTTCGTTTTTGGGAGGATGGCGCATTTGTGGTATATTTAGTATGATATTATAATCCATTGCTGTATATAAAGCCATGAGGAAAATTGAGGACATTAGCCATTTCTCTCTATCTTTCTC
>NC_051415.1:33604200-33604284 GCF_015228065.2 Penaeus monodon
CACCCCACGCTAACGAAGGCATCATTAACTCTATCGACCATAATGACACTGAGGATGGGGTAAGGAGGTTGTTATTGTGGCTCT
>NC_051415.1:33604396-33604635 GCF_015228065.2 Penaeus monodon
TCTTGTTTATATTTTTTTAACGTAGTCGTTTAAAAGATTTTCAATTTTCATATCGCTGCTTGGGGTAAATTTTTTTTTTTCATTTAATTAGTGTTATTTCGATGTTTTTTTTAAATACAGGTTTATTTCATATTTATTTTCAGATTTATTTTTTTTTGATTAAAAAACGGATATGCATTTTTTTTTGAGAATCAGTTACCGGGTAATTTCTTGGATAACCTTTTTCCTGATTTTTGTAT
>NC_051415.1:33605552-33605627 GCF_015228065.2 Penaeus monodon
ACAAGCGCCTCCCCCGACAAACAGTTTACAAACAACACCGGCGGCCACAACAACCTGATGTTATCGCTGTTCATT
>NC_051415.1:33605664-33605851 GCF_015228065.2 Penaeus monodon
TTATCGCCTCCTATCGGCCTCATATCATATTCCTGTCATCGCTGGCGCCGTCGCTGTCGCCAGAGCTCCCCCCCCCCTCCTAATCCCCTGTCAACCCCCTCTTTTATTCCCCCGTCACCCCCCTCCCCCCCTCCCTGTCTTCTGCCAGACTGGTGGCGCCGAAGCAGCTCTGGCGGGTTTGCTGCTT
>NC_051415.1:33607036-33607703 GCF_015228065.2 Penaeus monodon
GGGGAGGGGTGAGATGGGGGGGGGGTAAGGGGAAAAGGAAGGAGAGGAAGAAAAGAAAACGTGAAACAAGAGAATCGATAAGAAATTAAGAGATATTTAGTAGAAATATAAAGAAAAAAAGGAGAAAAAATAAAGATATAGAAGATATGAAAAGAAAAAAGAGAAATATTTATAAGAAATATAAAGAAAACAAGAAAAAAAAGACTTGCAAATATCTATATAGAATTTTTAGTAAAGAAATATTAAGAAATGAATATTAAGAAAAAAATAATAAGAATTTTGAATATTGAGAGCAGTAATCAGAAATTAAATTCAGAAATGAATATATTTCTTAAAGAAGGAAATACTAAGAAAGGAAAATGTTGAAAAACATTTAAAAAAAAATCGGAAAGAAATACGAAAGAATGAATAGAAAACACATAAAAAATAAATATTTTGAGTTTTTTTTTTTTTGAAGAAAAAAAAATCAAAGAAACATTTAGAAAGAAGGGAAATGAAAAGGAAAATAAATGATAGAATTAGTATATATTATGAGGGTATTAATGAGGAGGGGGGGGGGGTATGGCACCTGGATGATTCTTATCTTTATCAGTATCATTGTCCAAATTTCTTTTCATATCCCTTCTTGTTATTTAACAGGCTGTCTATCAGCATAGCTGTCTATCTA
>NC_051415.1:33608304-33608427 GCF_015228065.2 Penaeus monodon
TGTCCCTCCGCACGCGTACAGACTGGAACACGTGTCTGGAAGAGCCAAATTGGCCTTGGAAACCGAACAAGAATAAGCCCTATGAGTGGTTGGCGCGTGTCAAACTCGGCAGGTGTGTGTTTC
>NC_051415.1:33608463-33608542 GCF_015228065.2 Penaeus monodon
TCTGGCACACCCCTAAGAGAGAACAGGTGATGTGGATGTGTGACTGACAGATAATCAGGCATGAGCGGGTGACGGATCT
>NC_051415.1:33609496-33609915 GCF_015228065.2 Penaeus monodon
ATTTAGCAAGTTTTCTGCGCAAAATATATGATATTTACACCTTTCTTGTTTACGTAAGATTTGTTTATGTCTGCCTGCTTGTTTACTCTCTTCGGTCACGTGACTTAAACAAAAACAGGAGGAAGTGTCTTTGTTTTCCTCCTTCTCTCCTTTCTATTTACTTGCTCTCTCTCTTCCCTTTGTTCTATTTTTATTACATTTGCTGAGTGTTTACTTCCTTTTCTCTCCTCTCCCTACTATTATCTTTTCTTTTCTCTATGCATAATTTCATTCTTTTTTCACTTTCTCCTCTTCTTTCTCTTCCCTTTTCTCGTTTCTCTTTTTGTATTTGACTTTCTTCGTTGCCTTTTCGTAATTTCCCTTGTCTTTCTTGTTCCCCTTCTCTCTCTTTGCTTTTCTCCTTTTCGTCTGTCTGTCCG
>NC_051415.1:33610084-33610577 GCF_015228065.2 Penaeus monodon
CGCAAGTCGAACGCTAATTATAAACACACTAATACAGAATGCAAATGATTCTTCACAGCTTGATCACCCAATTCTCTCTCACGCTATCGCGTCCACCTCATCACCATTACCAACCACAGCCAAAAGTTATAAATACATACTAAATACACCATTAATACATTAATTAATACCATAAATGCACCATACTAAATACACCATAAATACATACTAAATACACCATACTAAATACACTATTACTAACCACAGCCGAAAGTCATAAATACATACACCCATAATACTCATGTCTCTCACTTCTGTCGAATATAGATCATGTCGATGGCCAAGAGCAATTGTCATTATTCATCGGAGAATCATTTGCATATATCTCCTCATTAACATAATTAGTATTTTATCAGTGGTTGTTGTTATTGTTTACAGTGTGTGAGGTCTGGGGGGGGGGGGGTTGTGGTAACAATGTTAACGGTGAGAATAAACAGTAAATTTATTTTGCAAT
>NC_051415.1:33611412-33611586 GCF_015228065.2 Penaeus monodon
TTTATATAATAAAGATAACAAAAACGCTTATGATAATAACAATAGCTTCTTCACAGCCAGGTCACGGCGAGGGGAAACTGCACTAGATTTTCGTGTGTTATCTTGACCGCCTTTCGGGAAGATAACAGGTCAAGATGCTGACATCTCTTTCTTGGGAGATGGGCGTGATGTCTT
>NC_051415.1:33612051-33612214 GCF_015228065.2 Penaeus monodon
CAGCTAAATGAACACACCACAGCAATAAATGAGCACACAAAAATGCCCAAAAACTCCACCGCTTCCCACGCTGCTCTGACAAAAGAAAAAATTCCCCGAAATAAAAAGAATGAAGGACAAACAACAGAAAAAAAACCCCCCCCCCCCTGTTTGTCCCATTGCT
>NC_051415.1:33612405-33612508 GCF_015228065.2 Penaeus monodon
GGGGGGGAAAAAAGGCAAAATCGGTAAAAAAGAATACCCACCGAGAGGGCAACACCGTCTCTGCTTTTTGGGGGGGAAAAAAATTTAATTTCGGGGGAAAAAC
>NC_051415.1:33612840-33612934 GCF_015228065.2 Penaeus monodon
TGCAATAATGTCCCTTTTATCTTATAGAGATAACGAAGTGAGGTTCCATCCTCTCGCGAATAATTTCGTTATTTTTACACGACACAGATATAGA
>NC_051415.1:33613328-33613522 GCF_015228065.2 Penaeus monodon
TTTCCCATAAAATGAAAAATTAATAACAATTCAATTTTTTTCCCTTTCCCTACAAGGTTATTCTTGATGTACAAGCACATTTTTACATTGTCGAATTAGTCTGTTGAAGGGAAAGGCCAAAGGTTTCCCCTTTCAGGGATTTGATCAGGGTCAGAAAGATGTAGACGAAAATGCTCCCACTCCCCCCTGCAACA
>NC_051415.1:33613842-33614219 GCF_015228065.2 Penaeus monodon
GGGATTTTTTACTGATGTTTTTAAAATAAAAAAACGAAACCAAATTTAAATACACCTTTCCCCTTATACCCCCCCCCCCCTTCTCTCCCCCTATTTTTCCAAAGGGAAAAGAAAACCGCACCTACGACCTACGTGTTTTTTCCCTTTTCCCCTAAATAATGATTTTTTTCCCCTAAATATTCCCGCGTTTTTTTTTTTTTTTCTCTCGTTTTGATTCGTTAAGTTAATTCTTATTTTTCATTATATGTCTGTTTTTATGTTAAAGAAACGGAAAAGAGAGGAGAGAAAAGTGTAATAAGGATAAATAAAAGTGGGTAAGCATCGTATTTTAAGGAAAGAAAAGCCGGCAAAAGTAAACATTGGATATGAATCAAATC
>NC_051415.1:33616442-33616760 GCF_015228065.2 Penaeus monodon
TCATATCAGCAATTCATCTAAAAACAAGAAAAACAAACAGGTTAAAAACAAGAAAAACAAACAGGTTATGATTTAATGAATGAAAATACATCAATAATTTTTATGAAAGGTTTGTAATTACGTCCTCATAACAAAGGGTCGAAATCAGTATAAGGAACGAATTTTTGTAAAATATCTTTTTTTTTTTCGTTTTTACATGTTTTCAGAAATTCGGATTGCGTAAATTAAATGTATTATATCATAGTTTATAAAAGACTTACGTAGTTAAAAGAAAAGGAAAATGATAAAATAAGGGATGGAGATGATTAACAAATACAA
>NC_051415.1:33616796-33617476 GCF_015228065.2 Penaeus monodon
TTTAGAATTCGGATTGCGTAAAAAAAATTATATATCTTTTGTTTTAAAAAAAAACTTTGTAGTTTTAAAAAAAAGGGAAAATAAAAATGCGATGGAAATGATAAACAAATTATTATTATTTTTTTTAGACTGACATCACCTATGGGGGGAAAATAAAGGAATTTTGATTATGATCTTCACAGTCTTGTGAACTCTTCAAAAACGTCATTAACTCACAAGTTCACCCCGTTCTGTGAATCGCTTTAACCTACTTTCCCGTTCTCGTAGAGGAAAAGGCAGAAAATTGAATAATTTATGAGAACAAACATCTATGAGAAGTAGGTGTTTTCTGCCTCGGGCCTATTTCGCCGACATAAAATTCGCGTCGGTTTCTTCAACACCAAGCAATTCCTCTTGAAAAATCATACGAAAATAAATAAACCGGAATGACGATTGGATTTGTTTTCTAAACATGCTCTACTAATCGGTCAAAAAAATTATATATATTTCTTAAACATAAAATAGTGAGGGGAAAAAAAAAAAATCACTCTCCACCGCTAAATTTAAATCGCACGTCAAATCTCGGAGGAAATTTCGCGCGGTCGCTTATTCACAGAACTGAAACCTTCGAAGCTTGTTTACGCGAAGGATTTTTCTTCACGCTGAGATACATTTTCTTCTCATGAGAGGTTATTCATAAT
>NC_051415.1:33620750-33621749 GCF_015228065.2 Penaeus monodon
TAGCCTCTCTGCCGCGAGGAGGCCCCCCCCCCGGCGCGCCGCAGCGGCACGAGATTCCCTCAGAAGCAACGATGGGGAACATCCAGAGCACGATGGGCAGCATGCGCCAGCGGCCGGAAGGGCAGCTGAGACGCGGCGAGGAGCAGGAGGCCCCGGAACGGACGCCCCTGGACGGCGAGTCCCCGGAACGGACGCCCCTGGACGGCGGGGTCCTGGAGCAGACGCCCCTGGACGGCGGGGTCCTGGAGCAGACGCCGGGGGGCGCCGAGAAGAGCGCCACGCTGTGGCTGCTGGACGACGAGAGCCTCGAGCGGCAGGAGAAGGAGCACCTCGGGCGGACGCAGGTCGCCGACATGTACGCGACGCGGCTGGGCGGCGTCGACATGGTCATGAAGGTGATGCTGAGCCTGGGGAGGACCTTCGTGGAGGCGGCCCTTCTGCTGCGCCTGGACGGCCGCGCAGGCGCCCCCAGGCTGCTGGGCTACGGCGCCGAGCGCCCCATGCTGCTGCTGGAGGCGCTGCCGGGCTGCAACTTCCTGCACCTGCTGCAGGACGCGGACGCCCCGCTCTCGCTCCACCTGAGGGTGGTCCGCCGCGTGGCGCAGCACCTGCGCGAGATGCACGCCCTCGACGTGGTCCACAACGACGTGGCCATCCCCAACGTGGTCGTCCACGTCGGCGACGACTACCGGCTGATGGACGTGCACCTGGTGGAGTTCACGGTGGCGTGCCCGATCGGCCACTCGCTGGCCATGGCCGCGGAGCCCGAGGCGTTCCCGTGCGTGGCGCCCGAGGTGGCCCGCGGCGGCGCCAGCACGCCCGCCGCCGACGTCTTCTCGCTGGGCGCGCTGCTGCGGGAGCTGGGCCAGGTCAAGGCCACCGGCGACGAGCTGCCGCAGCAGGCGCAGGAGGTGGCACGGCTGGCCACGCAGGAGGAGCCGCAGGCGCGGCCGGATCTGGACGCCCTGGAGGAGCTGCTCGACGAGGCGGTTGCGTGGC
>NC_051415.1:33621799-33622136 GCF_015228065.2 Penaeus monodon
GCAGAGAGCGCGGCCTCCGAGAAGGACGCAGACAACCAGAGCCACTGACCTGCGCGACGCTGCCGGGGCGCAGGCCGCGCTCCCGCCGAGGCAGAAGGAAGCCGATTTCTTGTTTGAGAGAATTAGGAAGGTTTTCGTTTTAGAGAAATAAAAGGAGTCGTGATCAGCGAACGCTATGAGGCAAGTCCGTGGTTCCTGGTGACCTGCTGCTAAAGTTAAAAGGTGAAAAAAAAAGTTTTATTTTTGCGCAGTACGGAAAGTCTCGTAGAAGAAATGAAAAGAAAAAGGAAATATCTCACAGGTCATGGCATTGTGACCTGCTGCAGCATTTAGAAGT
>NC_051415.1:33622841-33623068 GCF_015228065.2 Penaeus monodon
CTGTAAAAAAAATGTGATGCTCTGCCATAATTTCCATCTTCCTCTCCTAAATTATGAGTCAAAGCAAAAGGCGCAGTTCCCTGGTGTCACGTTTTCTCTGGATTTCTTTCAGATTTCTTGTTGTGTTCTAGAATAAATACGAACATAAGGAGGTCGTGTGAAATGGCGAGGAAATATCTAACTTTTTCATTCAACAATCGTGTTGATGTTCTGTTCTGAGGTGAATG
>NC_051415.1:33623825-33624012 GCF_015228065.2 Penaeus monodon
CCAAGGTCTAATTTGTCTAAATCCTGAGCCTATGGGGGCTAGAGATTAAATGGCTTTAAATCATGAAAAGAGAGAGTACCATTTTCTCTTAAAAAAGTGATCGGATTCCCTTTTGAAAAGCATTCGACCCCACAAATAAATGTTTCACGCTATAATGGATCCCATACACATACAAAAGATCGGGTGG
>NC_051415.1:33624374-33625126 GCF_015228065.2 Penaeus monodon
GAAAAAGAGCCTGCCTGATCTTTCCTTCGCCTTTCCTATCACGCCGACAATGCTCCGTCTCCTGTAGCTTTACCTTCTCCTCTACGTCTCCTATAACCTAGAGTTCCTATTCCTAATCCTGTTTATAATCCAATCGTTCGTGCGTTTGTCGGTTCATGTAACGCGCGTTCGGTTCCTTTATCCGTCTCTATATTCCGTTTACCGAGCATTTCGTTCCATTGTTTAGAATTCGACTTTTGATCAAGATTGATATATATATATTTTTTTTCTTAGGTGTTTTTCAATTATATTTACTCTTTCCGATGAATTTTGAATTTATCAGGAATTTGGTTCTGCTTCTAGAGAGAGAAATTAATCAAAAGCTTTGACTTGTCCGTTCGAAATTATATATTAGTGATCAAAATTCTCTGTATCAGCCATTATTGACATAATTATATATTAGTATAATTATATAATTAATTATATGTTAATTATATATTACATTATTACATTATTACATTATTAATTATATATTACATAATTATATATTATATATTATATATAAATTATATATTAGTGATCAAAATTCTCTATATCAGCCATTATTTGACATAACTTTCAGAACCTGATCACTTTTACATATAGTTCTGATTTTTTTTGAGTGTTTAAACTCCGCGGGTCTGTTAGTTCATTCACTGATCGTAGATTTGTTACAGATCGACCTCTTTCTGTGATGAAATCTCTATAGCTGCTAAACGGTGTACCCATTATTG
>NC_051415.1:33625175-33625488 GCF_015228065.2 Penaeus monodon
GCCGTATGTCTGTAGGAAAACCCATATTAGTCACGTTTTTTACAGTGTTTCAAACATCAGTGTACTTTTTTTATAATACAATGTTGAATGCATATATACCACACAAAAAGTAACTTTCCTTTTTATTTCAAAACTTAATTTTAAATTCCCCGCCTCTCTTCTCTTGTTCGGCACAAATGATGTATTAAGGGAAACTTAAAAAAAAACGGAATTCATTGAAATGGACATTTTTTTTTCCTTGTCGCAAACCTTATTTGGATTTCAATAACAACTTTTGAACAATGCTTAAAATTTCAGAAAAAAAAAATGGAGT
>NC_051415.1:33625787-33625904 GCF_015228065.2 Penaeus monodon
ATTCCAAAAACGAACATAGGGTCTCGCTCCGTGCATGACAGGTCATCCCCAAAACCCTGAATGTATCTCGTCATGCAATCCAGGACACAATGCAGCCTTTTGCCAGTCCTGTCGCTC
>NC_051415.1:33626817-33627361 GCF_015228065.2 Penaeus monodon
CATAAGTGGATCGGAGTGGAGGACGAGAGGACCTAAGTGGAGCGAGGGTGGAGGAGCGAGGAAGATAAGTGGAGCGAGGGTGGAGGACGAGGAGGACCTAAGTGGAGCGAGGGTGGAGGAGCGAGGAAGATAAGTGGAGCGAGGGTGGAGGACGAGGAGGACCTAAGTGGAGCGAGGGGAGAAGGAGGAGGAGGAAAAGGAGCTAAGAGTAGTGGAGCGAAGTGGAGGAGCGAGGAAGATAAGTGGAGCGAGGGTGGAGGAGCGAGGAAGGACCTATGCAGGGAGCGAGGGTGTGGAGGGGGGCGAGGAAGATAAGTGGAGCGAGGGTGGAGGAGCGAGGAAGATAAGTGGAGTGAGGGTGGAGGACGAGGAGGACCTAAGTGGAGCGAGGGTGGAGGAGCCATTGCTTTCCGAAACCAGTTCCCGGCGACGGGCCATAACTCACGTTGCGCGGGTGGGAAAAATGCCTCAATGGGTGCATTATTGCAAAAGGCTTCAAGTTAACCCTGCAACAGCTTATAAGGATAGGCGGAGTGCTTGGGGT
>NC_051415.1:33627416-33627962 GCF_015228065.2 Penaeus monodon
ACGCGGTGTCTCTCGATATCTCTCTTTTTTTTTTTAATTATTGTCTTTTTAGATTAAAAAAAAAATCTATGTATATTATCCTTTTTTTCTATTTTTCATTTATTTATTTATTTTCTTTCTTTGTTTATTTGTATTATTTTTTTCTGTTTATATATATTATTTTTTTATTGTTATTATTGTTATTATTATATTCCTATGATCTTATTTCTTATTATTTTTTTCTCATAAAAAACAATTCCTCTCTTTTTATTTATTTATTTTTTCTATTTTTATTATTATTATTACTTTTATTTCTATCATTTATCTTATTTATTCCTTATCTTATTCTTTTCTTTTTCCCCTTTTCTTTTTTATCTTTCTACATATTTTTTTATTTTTATCATCTTTTTTCTATTTTTATCCTTATTTATTTTTCTATTACCATTTCTCATAATTTTTTCTAACAAGTAGTTTCTATACATTCTTGTCTTCTCTATAGGCCTATTCTCTCTTTCGTCTATGTTATATAAATACAATAAAAACAACAACGAAAGAAGGAGAAGGAGA
>NC_051415.1:33628678-33628750 GCF_015228065.2 Penaeus monodon
TAAGGAGGTCGAGGAAAAGGGGAATGTAATGAAGTGGAAGAGAAAATGGTGAATGAGATAGTGAAGGTGAAA
>NC_051415.1:33628897-33629049 GCF_015228065.2 Penaeus monodon
TGAGCATAAGGCATAGGAGATGAAAGAACGGTATGAAATGATAATATTACTGGTCTCTTATTGAGCGAGAAAAATATCTTCTGCAAGTGTCATTTCAACAGATGACAGTGATTTTATCAAGTATTTTGACATGCGGGCCGCCAACGGGGGGT
>NC_051415.1:33629362-33629593 GCF_015228065.2 Penaeus monodon
CTTTTTTTCTTTTCAAACTTTTTCATTTTCCACCCAAAAGCAACGGGAATTTCGCCCTTCAGTCCGTCATCTGGTCCCTAAGCTCTTTATTGCCGCGGGGATGTGACGATAATTTTAGGATTTTACTGAAGAATCTTATTAAAAGATTACTATATCTGACGAGGAAGGCTAGGATACATCGACTTACTTTCTGCTCTGGTGAATCCCTGTCGTTATTGTTGGAGAATGTTG
>NC_051415.1:33630402-33630574 GCF_015228065.2 Penaeus monodon
CTTTTTAAATGTTTGTTTCGGATTTTTTTTTTTTTTTACATATTCACTTATTTGTTTCATGTTTGGTTCTTTTTCTTTTAGTTTCGTTCTGTTTCTCTTCATTTATCATTTCTCCTTCCTATCCCGTTGTTATTTCCCTTTCTCTTTCTTCTTCATTTCTCTCAGATATAAT
>NC_051415.1:33631191-33631300 GCF_015228065.2 Penaeus monodon
CTCTCTATATCTAATAATGTCATACATAATCAACTCTATCCATAGCATAAATATAGATGATTATAAAGTAATATATATACTATAAGAATACTATATATATCAAGCATAA
>NC_051415.1:33631371-33631679 GCF_015228065.2 Penaeus monodon
CATTGCTATCGTTCCTCCTATTCAAGTCTCCCACTGCGTTCTAAAGAGCGTGCTTGAAGCAAGGAGCCTTTTCTCTTCCTGAAAACAAAACAGATCAGGTCGTGTGTTGCTTCTGACCTTTTCCTCAAGTTGGATCAATCCATGTGTATATGGAATCTTTTTTTCCTTAATCTATATTGGTACGATATTATCGATAACGTCAATGCGTGTGCATGTGGGCGTGGGCGGCATGTCTGGGGAAACAGGTCTTTTTTCTCTTAATGCATTTACACGTACGGGTATGTTGATACAGATAAATGAATTGAAAG
>NC_051415.1:33631907-33631988 GCF_015228065.2 Penaeus monodon
CCAGGATATCCTTTTCCCTGATCTGGGTTTGACCTGTTTTGACACATCTGTTTTATCAGTGAAACTTGTCACGTCGCGTGG
>NC_051415.1:33632387-33632553 GCF_015228065.2 Penaeus monodon
CGTCTTGATTTGACGATAAATACATTAACTTAATTAACGTCGCGAATCATTGTTTCTAATAAATATCATTACTTTTGTTCGTTTTTATGATAGATAGAATAATCAAAAATATCGAAATAAGACTTTGGAAAATGAGAAATAAGTCTTGTAAAAGTTTGAACATTGC
>NC_051415.1:33633152-33633811 GCF_015228065.2 Penaeus monodon
GTGAGTGAACACCATTTTGTTTGCCAACGAACAATTTTTCATTATATATTCCGTTTTTCTTTTTGCATATTTGTAATTATCTTATCAGCACCAAGAGGCATTCCAATCTTGATATATAAGGGCAGATAAAGGAAATATATTAAGTATGAATTCAAAAACGAAAATTTTAATGGTAGCCTTTGGCAACGAGACACATCGACGTCAGACAGGCATTCAAAAAGAGGGAAAAAAAATTGTTTATAGCCAATTAAGTGTCAGTATTGATTAATGGGGAATCAGGTGCTGATGAGACGATTTCATTTTTTAAGATTTTCAAAAAGTTTACTGGTTTATTTTAGTTATTTGAACTATTATCTCTATCGTGTTTTTGTGTTCTATGGAGCTGTTAATTAATATTCGATCTTTTTGGTTTTCAGTCTCTTCAATATGTCTCCAGTGCTTGTACATGTAAGTATATGCCTGTTTGTGTACGTGTGTAAGCATGTGCGTATCCATCTGCAGTTGACACATGTACGTACCAAAGAGAATGCGTTTAAGCATACATACATATTCATGTATTTTCGTCACTTCCCGCATGTCCTTAAGTTAAAGCAATTTGTCAGTGAAAGTCAACGAATCTTTTGCAAATGCAGAACAGGAATAGTGACCTTAAGCTTTCA
>NC_051415.1:33633867-33633953 GCF_015228065.2 Penaeus monodon
CCTGTCTCTCGCCATGTCTTTATTTTTGGAAATCGAGGACACTTCTGGAGGGTGTCAGAATTAGTTCAGGTGGGGGGGGGGGGGGA
>NC_051415.1:33634659-33634738 GCF_015228065.2 Penaeus monodon
GTAGAACAAGAAAATGAATAACAGAAGAAGAGAAACTATGAAATACAAAATTATATAAAAAAAGAAGAAAAAAAATCAC
>NC_051415.1:33635518-33635641 GCF_015228065.2 Penaeus monodon
TTATTTCACCTTCTCCATTTACGATTTCATTCAAGGATGTCCTAACATCCTCCAGACCATCATTTCATCATCTCTCTCCCAGAATTCTCATCGCCACACCCGATACAGTGACAGAGGTTGCAT
>NC_051415.1:33635918-33636077 GCF_015228065.2 Penaeus monodon
GTATATATTATTTCACCCAAAGAGTTCGAGCATCCAAGATGGTGCGAGAGAGAGGGTGTTGAGATAACTCTTGTAAATGTCTGTGTGTTTAGTGTTGATACTGGCAAAAGTGATGTCTTGAGCCTTATATGTCTTGTGCGTTGGTTAAGGAGTCTTGTA
>NC_051415.1:33636472-33636740 GCF_015228065.2 Penaeus monodon
TATGTGCGTTTCTTGGGATGTAAGACCCTCTATACTCAACTCCCTTCATAAGTTCTCTCTCTCTCCTCTCCTACGATCATCCGTCTGAGACAATCCTCGCACCCTACCCATACAACAAACTTCTTAAACTTTTTTTACTTCTTCTGCTCTACCTCTGGCTCTATACTTCTTGTCTGCGTCGTTCTTTATGAGTTTGCTTGGTCTTCGGGGTCGTTTTTTTCTGTTGGGCTTGTCGTTCGTCTGGCTTCTACGTTCTCGTTCTCTTTCG
>NC_051415.1:33636947-33637098 GCF_015228065.2 Penaeus monodon
GCTTTATTTCGATAGGAATGAGGAAATTTGTATAATAGTAGAAATAATGGATCTTGTGATGATTATTATATACTATACTATAATATATATATAGTTTATTATATCTATATTCTTTATTATTTATCTTCCATATTATACTTCTATTATTCAT
>NC_051415.1:33637199-33637407 GCF_015228065.2 Penaeus monodon
AAACCAAACTCCACTTCATAAAGTATATTCTCTCCTCTCACAGTAACACCACAACACCACAGTCCACAATCCCTCAGGAGGGAACAAATACCATCGGCAAAGAACACCATAACACCATAAACAAAACAAAAACATATCTTAAAACTGTTTTTATGACTGTGTTATGGACTCGAGTAACCGTGCGGGGTTATAAGCTATTTTGTCGCGG
>NC_051415.1:33637771-33637906 GCF_015228065.2 Penaeus monodon
TTGACCTTGCCTTTCATCTTGCGGAAAAGGGAGAAGAGGAAATTTGATAAATAGGTAGAAATAAATGGGATTCTTGGTAGCCAGATTGATTGATGTCATCGGCTCTATACTGCTTAGACGTAATTATCATAGGTT
>NC_051415.1:33638273-33638346 GCF_015228065.2 Penaeus monodon
CATTCAGTCTTCCCCCCCCCCCCCCCTGGAAGACCGAGAGATAAAGGGGATATAAAGAGATATAGCATAATAA
>NC_051415.1:33638499-33638574 GCF_015228065.2 Penaeus monodon
TAACAAGATTACACTTTTTATTTCTCGGGGAAATTCGATTCCGGGAAACAACGCTTAATGATATAATAAAACAAG
>NC_051415.1:33638630-33638709 GCF_015228065.2 Penaeus monodon
GGGGCTTCCGTTGTTTTCTGTTTCCTTTTGGGATATGCGCCTGTCTGTCATTTTTTAGTGAAGTTTATATCTGTTTAAT
>NC_051415.1:33639002-33639119 GCF_015228065.2 Penaeus monodon
ATTCTCTGGCTCAGCTACCGACCGAGTATCTGCATAATCATAAGCCCTGAGTTCGGCTCGAGTTCGTCTCTGTCGTGGCGGCGGGATGTGATCGCCTTTACCCCCCCTTCACCCCTC
>NC_051415.1:33639284-33639352 GCF_015228065.2 Penaeus monodon
AAGGGGATTACTGCGTTCGATGACGTCATAAATCCGGTTGGTTGGTTCGGCTCCCTATTAAAGGACTT
>NC_051415.1:33639871-33640140 GCF_015228065.2 Penaeus monodon
TTACGAGATGCTGAGCAGATCATAACCGTGAGATGGAGACGGTTGATGCTGTTTCTGAAGGTGCGAATTAGCGCGTAGTGGAGGTGCGAATTAGAGTGTTTTTACTGCCTCTCGCCACCCTTCTCTTTGTCTCTCTCCCTCCCCTGTCTTTATTCGTTTATATGCCTATACACCCTTTTATCTATTGTGCGTTTGTTGTTGATTTATGTGCATATATATTGTCTAAAACTTCTCTTTAAGTTAATTTTGTGAAGTTACGGGTTCTGCCG
>NC_051415.1:33640542-33640697 GCF_015228065.2 Penaeus monodon
AACGAAATCCCCAAATCCGTGGCGGGAAATCACGGATGAAAATGATGCTTCCTCACAGCTTCCGGGAAACAGATTTCATCTCCCGCTCGAAGTCAGGTGTAATTTCGCTTTGTCCATTACGCAGCGTTAAGTTGTCGATGGCGTGGGATTACTCC
>NC_051415.1:33641079-33641534 GCF_015228065.2 Penaeus monodon
ACTACTACACTATTCCGGATGACCAATAAGAATATCCCTTTTCTAAGAATAATAACATTTTGATCAATATATATCATATTACTATAACTAGTTTCCAAAGCTGGTAATATCATAATCAAAGATAAAAACACAGCTGATACAGTAATCAATGAGAAAGTTTTTTATAAGCATAATACAATCGCAATGTTAATGAAATTACAAGAAAATCACTTAGCAATGACTGTTATACCAATACAAAATCATTTAGCAATTTACAAATAACGTGATCATGAAATAGAAACGAAGTTATTAATCAATTACTCCAAAGTTAATATCAAGAGAAAAAGCTTGAAAGACACAAAAAAAAATCATACTCACGACAAAAATCACCCACAGATTTATATTAAAAACGATCAAAAAAAAAATAAATCTTTCCCTCGTATTCAAAAACCGCTCTCAGACACCACGTGGTTTGC
>NC_051415.1:33641612-33641790 GCF_015228065.2 Penaeus monodon
CCCCCCCCCTCCGTTTCACCCGTTCTTCAGCGTTGTGGATAACATTCATAACACAGAACAACGAACAAACGAAACAACGGCCTTTTCCCACGCTGTTCTACAACCCCCCCCCACCCTCTCCTTCCATCCCCTGCCCCAAGTTCCCTTATACCCCTTCATATCCCCCCCCACCCCCCGT
>NC_051415.1:33641940-33642425 GCF_015228065.2 Penaeus monodon
ACTATTCCACGGACCTGACAAACAAGATACAAAAGTAGATCTCTTGTTACGTGGTGTGAACAAGCAGTACTTTTCTTCTCTTTTTTCTCTTTCTCTCTCTCTCTTTATTTTCTTTCTCTTCTTTTCTCTCTTTCTCATCTTCCTCATTTTCTTTATTCTCTTTTCTTCTTTTCTCTTTATTTTCTTCTTTCTTTTTTCTCTCTATTTTCTTCTTTTTGTTGTTTCTAATTCTTTCCTCTTTCGTGTTGTTATTATTCGATTTTTCTTCATCTCTCCTTCTTTCGATCCTTTTATTCGTTTCGTTCCTGTTTATCTTCTATTCTCTTTTATTCGCGTTTCTTCCTTAGATTTATTTCATTTATTCTTTTTCATTTTTTTTTTGGTTTTGTTTTTCTTTTCAATTTTATTATCTATATTTTCTTGCCTTGCTTATCTTGTTTATCTTTTTGTTTATTTTCTATATTCCATATATTTTTTATTTACGT
>NC_051415.1:33643906-33643989 GCF_015228065.2 Penaeus monodon
CAACATCGCAGTCCAACCCAACCTGCGCCAAATTCAATCCTGTATCATAAGTGTGAACACAGAGACAAAGAGGATACCACAAC
>NC_051415.1:33644133-33644197 GCF_015228065.2 Penaeus monodon
AAAGTTCCCCCAAGAGGCGCCATATTTAGCACGGAAGGCGTCAGAAGGTCCCAGGGCCGCACGA
>NC_051415.1:33644558-33644630 GCF_015228065.2 Penaeus monodon
AGTTGTAAAACCCAACTGGAAAAATAATGATGAAAACGATGATGGAATCGATGGTTTTAATAAAAAATAACC
>NC_051415.1:33644971-33645037 GCF_015228065.2 Penaeus monodon
TGGCATCTCCGCAAATAATCCTTCTGCTCCTTATTACTATTAACATGTCACACTATTATTGCCATT
>NC_051415.1:33645451-33645683 GCF_015228065.2 Penaeus monodon
ACACACCTGAACGATACCGGTAAACGTAAAAACAATTAGTAATCGTAATTTCCGGATTGTCTTTCGCTTCCGGCGCCGATAACAAACATGGACGTGTTGCTGACGTCACACCTGGGCGATGACGATAATGGCCGCCTTCCGTCTTTTCTGCGGGATCACTAATCGGCTTTTCTGATTTTCGCTTTTTTTTCGGTTGTCTCTTTTCTATTCCTGATTTCGGTTTTGGCTGATG
>NC_051415.1:33646002-33646106 GCF_015228065.2 Penaeus monodon
TCGTTCATTCCTGTCTCTCTGCAATCTCTTTCGTTTCTAAATTCAAAGTGAAACAAAAAGGAGAAGCAAATCGGCAATAGACAGAGGCTATCACGGAGCGACCT
>NC_051415.1:33646314-33646405 GCF_015228065.2 Penaeus monodon
TGCTATACGTAAATTGAAAATTTAAAAAACTCATTCGAGATATATCAGAATTACTATTTTAGATTCGTTCTTATCAAATGTATTTAATTGT
>NC_051415.1:33647035-33647516 GCF_015228065.2 Penaeus monodon
ACCAACAAGGAAATTCAGTGCCACAAAATCGACCCCAAAGATCGACCCAAAATCGACCCCAAAGATCGACCCAAAATCGACCCAAGATCGACCCAAAGATCGACCCAAAATCGACCAAAATCGACACAAAAATCGACCCCAAAGATCGACCCCAAAGATCGACCTCAAAATCGACCACAAAGATCGACCACAAAATCGACCCCAAAGATCGACCACAAAGATCGACCACAAAGATCGACCACAAGATCGACCCCAAAGATCGACCACAAGATCGACCCCAAAGATCGACCACAAGATCGACCACAAGATCGACCCCAGAAGCGGCGCCTCTGAGACCCCCGCTGAGGGAAGAGCCTGACCTTAAAATTCGGTCTTGAACCCGCCGTTGCAACTTGCACACTTTGCTTGCAACTGCAGGCGGTCGCTCGGCGCAGACATCAAGTTGGGATCTTTAGGTTTCAGAGTGACAAGAATGGCTAAG
>NC_051415.1:33647625-33647719 GCF_015228065.2 Penaeus monodon
GTACTTCTTTGTATACGGATAATAAATGTTAATAAGGCGGAGTATTTGATCTTGTGATGATAAACAGATAGATAAAATACCCAAACGATGATCG
>NC_051415.1:33647969-33648126 GCF_015228065.2 Penaeus monodon
GTAAAGAAAACAGGAGGGGGAAAAAACTACATTTACATACATAATTACACGCACACAGACACTCATAATGAATCTATGAAGACACTCAGCTTAAATATCATTTGTTTGTCCTTGATATTTCACCTCCTAATCCCCCCCCCACGTTCCCTTCAATAGC
>NC_051415.1:33648177-33648255 GCF_015228065.2 Penaeus monodon
GTTGTTGTTGTTGTTTTCTTTCTGTTTATTTTTTCTTTGTCTATTTATCTCGTTGGTTTTATCTGTTCTTGCTTTTTT
>NC_051415.1:33649141-33649356 GCF_015228065.2 Penaeus monodon
TAAAGCGTGAAGTAATAACAAGTATTATCCAGTTGCAGACATATCCCCCAAAATACAAGAAAGAATATCGAGAAGGATGACAAGATAAAGAAAGAAGAAATGACAAATAGCATCTTTAAAACGTATTTCAGCTGCGCAATCGAGATACGAAGATGCAGATACTAAAATGCAAGCTACTTAAAGGTTTAGCGAGATGAAAAAATGGATTCTAAGAG
>NC_051415.1:33649388-33649496 GCF_015228065.2 Penaeus monodon
GATAGAGAAATGATGATTGTACTCCGTAAAAGATTGTCATGTTGTCACGATGACGTGGTCGTAGATGCTGGCTTGTATACTGAATATACAGTGTATATAAGTATATAT
>NC_051415.1:33649737-33649881 GCF_015228065.2 Penaeus monodon
ATTATTGCTGTGACTTGCCTCTGGTATTTTCCCCTCCATCAGCCTTTTCTCTTTGTCCTTTTCCCTCTTCCATACCCTCTCCAATCGCTCTCCCTTTCACCTGCATTCCTCCACCTTTTCAACCCGATCTATTCTTTTCCATGA
>NC_051415.1:33650309-33650467 GCF_015228065.2 Penaeus monodon
CATCGCGAGCACGGCGTCGATAAGATGAAATTTACTACTCTTAATAGGCGGTCGCGCGCCAGGATCGGTTATGGCCAGTTACGATTACACTTATTTCGAGTCTATCACACTATCACGAGGCACGAATATTTGTTTTTCGTGAAGGAGTCTAGAGCATC
>NC_051415.1:33650502-33650948 GCF_015228065.2 Penaeus monodon
ATGTAAGGGTGTAAATATTTTTTTTTTTTTAGGGTGAAAGGGTTTGTGTGAAGGCGGTGTTTTTGGTTGGGGGGTGGGGGGTAGGGTGGGGTGAGAGGGGGTAGGGGGTGATGGGGATGGGGGGGTGAGGGAGTGATGGGGATGGGGGGGTGAGGGAGTGATGGGGACGAAGGGGGGGATGGGGGGAGTGGGAGAAAGTGGTTGGGGGGGGGTAATGTGGTTCATGTGAAGCGAAGGGAGAAGAAAATATATATGAAGAGAAAAAAAAGTGAAAGGGGAGCGAAAATAGGAAGAAGGGGAGGAAGACGATAAGGAAGATTAGGATGAAATGATCAGGCGAAGAAAATAATTAAATGGAAAGAGGATATTCCATAAAATGACATTTGATTGAGAGAAGAAAGTGAGACGAAGGTGAAAGAAGATTCAGAATAAAGCCACATGCTCTG
>NC_051415.1:33651805-33652008 GCF_015228065.2 Penaeus monodon
AATTTTACTTTTTTGTTCAAGCCTTATTTTCACCGTCTTTTCTTGTGTATGCTGTCAATTTCTCCCTTTTGTTTATATCCATTTTCTACCTTCTTCTCTTCTACCTCTTCTTATGTCCCTCTCTCTCTCTTTCTATCTACTCTTACTCTTTATCTATCATTTTTTTTTAATTATCTGTCTATCTCTCTCTATCTATATTTCGT
>NC_051415.1:33652058-33652122 GCF_015228065.2 Penaeus monodon
GCCACGCCACTCCTTCTCGTTATCTCTCTCTCCCTCTTCATCATTCCCACCCTCTATCACACTT
>NC_051415.1:33652258-33652322 GCF_015228065.2 Penaeus monodon
CTCGCACGCGCATGTGTGTGTGTGTGTAAGAGGGGAGACTGACCCCTCTACCTCTCCCTTTCCT
>NC_051415.1:33652349-33653114 GCF_015228065.2 Penaeus monodon
TTCCCTCTCGATCTCCCCTCTTCCTCTCTCAGGCCAAAGGGGATGTTCTCTCCTCTTCTTCCTCTCTCGTTCCACCTCTACTTTCCTCTGTCCCCTTCCTCTATCCTTCTCCCATTTCCTCTCCATTCTTCCTTTCCTCCCTTTTCGTTTTCTTCTTCCACTTCCTTTACTCCTCATCCCCCTTCTCTTCCTCTTCCTCTCTCTCTCCTTCTTTCCTCTCTCTCCCTTCCATTCCCCTCTCCCCTCTTCACTCCCCCTCTTCCTCTTCTTTTTTCTCTCCTTTCCACCTCTCGCCTTCATTCGCCTCTCCCCTCTTCGCCCCCTCCTCTTCCTCTTCCTCGCTCTCTCCTTCTTTCCCCCTTCTTCCCTCCATTCCCCTCTCCCCTCTTCTCCCCTCTGCCCCCCCCCAACCCTCGCTCTTAATGTTAACAATATAATCTTGGCGACAATGGCTCTCTAACCAGATTTCGCCTTTGTGTAATGGGCAAGATAAGGCAGGTTTTGCCTCGCGCGTTGACGGGATTGGGGGGATGGGCCAGAGGGGGGGTGGGGTCTTGTGGGGAGGGGGAAGTTAAGGGGGAAGGAAGGAGGGGGGGGAAGTTAAGGGGGAAGGAAGGGGAAGGGGGAGCTAAGGGGATTTGGGGGATCGGGGGAAAGGGGGGGGGGTAGGGAGAGGGGGATCTGTTCGCCGCCGCCCGCATCCACGATCATTTTGATCCTGGGACGTGATAGGATACAATATTAACTATTTTTATTGGCGGCTCT
>NC_051415.1:33654214-33654453 GCF_015228065.2 Penaeus monodon
CCTCCTCCCTCACTCCCTCCTGTGACTCACGCCCTCCACAGGGAGCGAAGGGGCGCCAGTGGGGCTATTAGATCCCTCTCCCCCCTTCCTCCTTACGGCAAGTGCTGGGGGGGGGGGTCATTCAGAAAAAGGGAAAGAAAAAATCGAAATGGAAACAAAAACAAGATGGCTCTCCACCTTTCTTCCCTTCGGCTGTTATATATTTATTTCTCCTCTCCAATCGCTTTCTGATACGCCAT
>NC_051415.1:33654551-33654804 GCF_015228065.2 Penaeus monodon
AAGAAGAAACAATAGAGAGAGAGAAGGGCCATCCATTAACGTAATAAATCTGCAATGGACGGGTATCTGTCAGCCAATCAGAGGACGGGAAAATATTAAATCTCGTTTTATGAGGGTTAGGGAGCCGGCAGCTCTCCTCCGCCTTGAGAGAGCGAACGGATCTCGCCTCTCGTGGCCTAGGGAATACGGGTCAAAATCCCGTGCCGGTCACTGGAGGGAGGCAAAAGGAACGCAGTTATACTTTGTAAATTTT
>NC_051415.1:33654859-33654943 GCF_015228065.2 Penaeus monodon
TCGTGACGGAGATGAAATGAAAGGAAAACTTAAATTGTCTTCCGTTCGGTCTCCAATAAACCTCCTTGATGACCAATTTTGATT
>NC_051415.1:33655146-33655448 GCF_015228065.2 Penaeus monodon
TATTCGCCCCCACTACATCCTTTTCCCTTCTCCCTCCTCCCTCCCCTCTCCTTCCCCTCTCGTAGCCCTTAGCACCGTCCTCCAGGGTGCACTAGACCAAAATGGCGTGATATTTTATAGACACATTACCAGGATGAGATCCCAGGGTGTTTGATAGGGAAGGAGGAGGGGAGGGAAGGGCGCGTGGAAATGAAATGTGGGTTGCGAGTCCGTAGACTTTGACTATCACCACCACGGAAGAGGGAGCGCGCAGGAGAGAAAAGAAAAATCGTGAAAGAGGAGTAGGGGGAATGGGGGAAATG
>NC_051415.1:33655526-33655628 GCF_015228065.2 Penaeus monodon
TTGATGGCGTGGAGGGTTTTCCGTGGCGAGAGAAAATAGACAAGAAATAAAAGAAATAACGTGAATGGTTTTATTTTCTCTTTCCTCCTTTCTTTATGGTCT
>NC_051415.1:33657773-33657927 GCF_015228065.2 Penaeus monodon
AAACCCACATTCTTTTGATAAACAATATAACAAGGAATTAAAAGGTAAAAGACAAGGATTTTCCTTGAAAAATAGAGTGAGAAAGAAATGAAGAAATGTGGAATGTCCATTTTTTTCCTTAAACGAAAAATCATGTACTTCCACACCCTGTACT
>NC_051415.1:33658167-33658280 GCF_015228065.2 Penaeus monodon
GAGCATCGGCGAACCAAAACACACAAGATGGCGTCGCGCGCAGCCAGGCATCAACAGCGAAATAGATCTTTTGGCGAATATTCGGATCGTAAACCTGTCATTCGCCGTCCGTG
>NC_051415.1:33659780-33659855 GCF_015228065.2 Penaeus monodon
ATAGATAGAAAGAACAACAAATACAAGAGAACGATGAAAGGACGATAAACTCGTCACATTTCTCTTCCCGCACAG
>NC_051415.1:33659897-33661062 GCF_015228065.2 Penaeus monodon
AATCCTTCAAACCTCCTCAGGGATCAAAAGGACAATTTTTCTCTATTGTGCGTCGTCGCTCGGGACTCCCAATCCCTCCCTTCCTCTGCTCCCTTCTCTCCTTCCCTCCTTCCCTCCCTTCCTCTGCTCCCCTCTCTCCCTTCCTCCCTCCCTTCCTCTGCTCCTTTCTCTCCTTCTCTTCCCTCCCTCCCTTCCTCTGCTCCTTTCTCTCCTTCCCTCCCTTTCTCGTCTCTCTCTCTTCTCAAATTCTCCTCTCTCCTCCCCCTCCCCTCTTCCTCCCAATTTCCCCTCCCTCCCTCTCCTTTCCGCATTACGCCTCCCACCTCTTCCTCCTCCTCCCCCTCTCCTTCCCCTCCCTCTCTCCCTTCAACCCCTCTCCCTCTCCCTCTTCTCCCTCAACCCTCCTGCCCTCCCTTAAAACTAGACCCTCTCCGTCGAGTGGGTCTACCACGGCCGCTCGCCCGCCCTTCCCCTCGGCCGCCATTGCTCCTTCGCAAACAAAAGACGAGCGAGATGCGCGCACGCAGGGGCCGCCGCCATGATGGTTTTTCCGTGTTGTTGGTTCGGAAAGGGGAGGAGGAGGAGGGGGCAAAGGTGGGGGAGGGGGGGAGGGTAGGTGGGGAGAGGAGGAGAAGGAAAAGGGGGTTGGGGGAGGGGGAGGGAAGGAGGGGGGGGAGGAGAGGGGAAGGGCAAGGGGGGAGGGGGGGAGGAGGAGAGGAGGAGAGAGAAGGGAGAGAGTGGAGGGAGGAGAGGGAAAGGGAGAAGGAGGGGAGGGGAGAAGAGGAGAGGGAAAGGAGGAGGGGAGGAAGAAAAAACAGGAGGAGGAGATAGAAGGGGAGGAGAGGAGAATGAGGGGTTAGAGGGGAGAAAGAGAAAGATGAAGATAGGAAGAGAAGAGGAAGGGAGAATGGAGAAGAAAGAGGAGGAGAGAGAGGAAGAGGAGGAAGGATGGAAGAAGAAAGGGAAAGAGAGGAGTGAATGGAAGGAAGAGGGCGAAAGGGGGAAATGGCAGTAAGGATAAAGAAGGGATAAAAAGGAGAAGGAAAAAAAAGAGGGAGATGGAGAAAGAGGGGAAGGGGAGGGGGGGAGAAGAGGAGAAAGGAAAGATAGAGGGGGGAGAAAGAAGGAGGATGATGGGTGGAAAGACGGAGAGGCATGCAGGAGT
>NC_051415.1:33661446-33661591 GCF_015228065.2 Penaeus monodon
TGCAATTTTCTTTCATTACTATGCAATCTAACTGTCTAGTTGCATACTCTTTCATGTGGCCGATCGACAGGGGGAAATTCATCAGTAGAGTTAATTCACAGCATAATAAAACAAGTATGATAGAAGGTACTATTGACTTTAAGTT
>NC_051415.1:33662010-33662270 GCF_015228065.2 Penaeus monodon
GCCATTAATTTCACAGCACTTTCAGACAGTTGGAGGGATAGGAAGGGAGGGGGGGGGAGGTTGCTCTTCAAGACAATAGGTTGGAACTAAATTAATGAGAACGAGATGGAAGACAGAGAATGTTGGTCATCACCGGAATTAACTTTACTTAACTACATACACACAGACGTACATGCACACACAGGCTCAAAATATACATACAGTGACGTGTGAACACAAATCTTATCATAAACAGTACTGCATGTACAAAGAAAGTTAAT
>NC_051415.1:33662490-33662798 GCF_015228065.2 Penaeus monodon
GGTATATTACATACATAAACACACACTTACTAATTCGCTTTATCCTCCTATGTCTCCTCTAATTATGTCATTTAATTATCATCCGTTCGTTAGTGTATTAAAATACGATCTTTTTCTCTCCTATTAATTGTATCGGAACTAATGATCTGGCGAAATTAATGATAATGTTAATGATACCCGGCAATAATGAATGGCACGGTATTTTTACTAATGATGCTGATAACAATAGTGACATCGCTTAAAACTAACCTTTATGGTAACGAAACGATAGTATTGACACAAAAGGAATCAAAGGTCGGTTTAATTAC
>NC_051415.1:33663304-33663396 GCF_015228065.2 Penaeus monodon
ACGTCACTGTCTTATGAGAAAGTGGTCATGTCCTGAGATTTTGGGATGTTCGGTTTTGCATACGATCTGGACAGAATAGTTTATATTCAGTG
>NC_051415.1:33664025-33664130 GCF_015228065.2 Penaeus monodon
ATAAAATTTACATCAATACTAAAAGACACAAAAAAATCGATTATTGATATGCCTCATTTACTGCCCCCAGAATCAGGCAAGGTCAGTCATGCACGACGTTGATAG
>NC_051415.1:33665502-33665581 GCF_015228065.2 Penaeus monodon
CAAACGTCTCCCCAAGGACTTGCAGTCACCGCCCCAATTGACACGAACGAACATGAAAAAGTTTAAAGGTTTGTTACAT
>NC_051415.1:33666269-33666379 GCF_015228065.2 Penaeus monodon
TGAGAGTCCTTACCTTCTAATGATTAGTTGTAATTAGTGTTTGATATGCTGATAGGTGTCGATAGGTCTGCTACTAGGTGTTTGTTTGTCATATTGTTTTCGCACAAAAT
>NC_051415.1:33666491-33666775 GCF_015228065.2 Penaeus monodon
ACTCATTCGTTCCATCTTCCCTTTAATATTTTGCATGCACATATACATGGTTATACTGTTGTCAGTGTAAAAATATGTGGCTTTAGTCTTATACAAACTTATACAGAAATTACTTTGCCAAACAAAAACTGTTTTTTTTTTCAATTTAATGAACCATAATCTACAAATAACATTAATCTCACAAAAATAAATCATAATAAATTTTGTGCCTGTTATCACTTGATAACATGAAAACCTAAGCATTATTTTGCTTATAATCATCACTATCTCATATCATATTCAAG
>NC_051415.1:33666833-33666955 GCF_015228065.2 Penaeus monodon
TAGACATTAGATATTTACGTTTTGATAAATTTGTTGATCGTAGGTCTATAGAAATCGTAGTTTTATTACGGTTTTACACGTGGAAAATCGTGGTAAGGTGAAAAGACGGACTAATAGATAGA
>NC_051415.1:33667926-33668479 GCF_015228065.2 Penaeus monodon
GCAATCGATATGAATGAATCACAGTCCTGGAGACAGTTCTTCACTATATTCGGGGTCTATAGCGAACCTCGCGTGGAAATATGTGTGAGACAGTTTCTGCTTTCGAATCTCTTCCCTTGCCATTACGGTCATTAAGGCCAGGAATCGAAACCAAACACGTGGTCGTTGTTAGCGGTCGTCGTCCAAGCGAGGGGGTTCCTTATAGCCGGGTCTGCGTGGGAGTGAGTTTTTCGTATTTCGTTTTAGTCCGGGTTTTCAGCCTCTGTGCGTTTCCCTTTGTTGCATTAGTAAAAACTACTGAATCGGGAAAAGGAACAGGATTGACCGTTACTAACCACCAGCCGGAGAGGGACCTTCGCCTCTATGTAGTGAGGAAACAAGGGTCGTTTTCGCTCGAGGAAGAGACTCGTTTACGGCCCCCCGGCAGGAAGGATCTGTAGTGGAATCGCATCTTATTGACGCGAATCTCATTCTTATGCTAAGGGGACAGAGAGGTTCATTTCCCTCGCTCGATATTTCTAGCGCTTCTCCGATCTTCTTTTGTCAATTTTTC
>NC_051415.1:33668547-33669012 GCF_015228065.2 Penaeus monodon
AGCGAAGGTAATGTCAAGAAAAATAGAAAAATTCGGGATCTAAAAACGGTATACAACAACGTGCCCCAAAACGCGGCAACACTTGGGTTAAAAATTTGAATGGCTTGGGTGCGTGGCGGCCGCGCGACGATTGTCCGCGGGCACAAAGATGTTCGACAAAAGAGACGTGAAAAGCGTGCTACCGCGCCCGCTCTCTCTGAATCCTGCTTTTTTCTTTTTCTTTTTATAGCATTTAAAAAGAAGCTAAACTGTATATTTTTGATAAAGTGATATATGTATATTTTTTTATCTCTGTAATTATTTCTCTGATGTATTCTTTGGATATCTCAAAAAATAATCATCTTTAAAAAAAAATAATATACACCCAAAAAACGAATCCAAAAACCAACCTGATCGATACATTTTGAGAGAAAAAAAAAACACTAAGCGCCAAAGATACCATACCCCCTACCCCCCCACCCCCTC
>NC_051415.1:33669065-33669353 GCF_015228065.2 Penaeus monodon
TGGAAAACCGAACAAAAATAGTGAGTCTGGATGAAATGTGCCTTTGTATTTTGTTGAATAATATATGAGCTGACGTTTGAAATGGTGACATGTGCGATTCGAATCCGTTTTTGTGCGATTCGAATCCGTTTTTTTTTCGATCGTTTAGCGGCCGCTTGTTATGACGAAGGCTATTAAATCCTCTTGTTCCTCGCGCCTTTTTTTTCTGCCATTCGTTCTTTCGTATGCTTTATTCTTAACGCTTATTCTTTTTTTCTCTCTCTCTTTTTATCGTTTTTTTAAATTTTC
>NC_051415.1:33670255-33670427 GCF_015228065.2 Penaeus monodon
GAGGGGTGATAAATTTTGGGATTATTTTCTCTTTTTTTTCCAATGTGTCTCCTTTACTATCTATTAATCCGTCTTTTCCCCTTACCACGTTTTTCCCAGTGTAAAACCGTAAAAAAAAACTACGATTTTTAGCCCTACATCAAAAAATTTATAAAACGTAAATACTAATGTC
>NC_051415.1:33670487-33670748 GCF_015228065.2 Penaeus monodon
GAAAATGATAGAGTAGGATGTTTAAAAGCAAAATAATGTTTGGTTTTCATGTTATCAAGTGATAACAGGCACAAAATTTTTATGATCTTTTTTTGTAGATTAATGTTATTTTTAGATTATGGTTCATTAGATTGAAAAAAAAAAAAAGTTTTTGTTTGGCAAAGTAATTTCTATATAAGTTTGTATAATACTAAAGCCATTTTCTTTTTTTTTAACGAAACGTGCAAAAAAATTAAAGGGAAGATGGGAAAGGGAATGGGT
>NC_051415.1:33670870-33670981 GCF_015228065.2 Penaeus monodon
ATTTTTTGGGGAAAACAATATGACAAACAAAACACCTAGTAGCAGACCTATCGACACCTATCAGCATATCAAACAACTAATTACAACTAATCATTAGAAGGTAAGGACTCT
>NC_051415.1:33671037-33671119 GCF_015228065.2 Penaeus monodon
TCTGTAAATTACCGATCAGACATACTACACTCTCTCTCTCCTCCTATCCATCTTATCTCTATTCCCCTATTCTATCCTTTTA
>NC_051415.1:33671339-33671488 GCF_015228065.2 Penaeus monodon
TGTAACAAACCTGTTAATTATTCATGTTTCGTTCGTGTCAATTAGCGGTGACTGCAGGTCCTTGGGAGATCGATTTCGGGAAGCGGAAGAATAAGGAAATGGATGAAAGAGGAAGAGGGGGGAAAAAAAAAGAATAAGGAAGGGGTGAA
>NC_051415.1:33672812-33672947 GCF_015228065.2 Penaeus monodon
GAGAAGTGAAAAGTTGGGGTTGGGTTTCCCTAGAGTTTTGGGAGAAATCGGCTGGAAAAAAATTAAAATTTTTTGAAAAACCCGAAAACATACGTTAAGGTTTTTAAGAAAAATATGAGTGTGTATAAAAGCATT
>NC_051415.1:33673930-33674217 GCF_015228065.2 Penaeus monodon
AGCATTGTAGTATATAGGTATGGGTTACAAATATTATTTTTAGGCCATATATGGTATAAATGGGCATGATAAAATATATCAAAATGAGGATGATATTCAGTACATCATATGCAAATTATATACCGAAAGCAGAATTGCTGTAATACTGCCTAAATGCCTACATTTGTCTACAAAGATGTTGGTATATATATATATATACTTGTGTGCGGCCGAGAAACTGCGTATTTAGCATTTTTCTGTAAATTTGGATTTATGAATAAGTACGATTATTCTCAGAAAGCCGAGAA
>NC_051415.1:33674556-33674814 GCF_015228065.2 Penaeus monodon
ACTACTTCCATATTTCACCTGAAAGAGTCTCATTTCTTTCATTCTTTTCACGCAGTGTCTCTCCTATTTCTACTTCGCCCTGACCCAGGCCATAAAGAAGATTTTCCCGGTCTTTAATGCCCTACGTGACCAGCCTGTTTAGGGCGTACTTTCCGAATAATTTGGACTGATTCGTTTACCCTGCAGTTCTTTTTGGGATTTGAGTTAAAGGCACTGTTAGGTATATGAACTATTTTTCATCAATTATTAAACTAAACG
>NC_051415.1:33675773-33676007 GCF_015228065.2 Penaeus monodon
CACCTCAAATACAGCCAAATTTTCCCCTTTCGACGGCGCCCAAAAAGGTAATAAAAAGTGGTAATAAAAGCCGAAGAAAATCACAACAACAGCAGCAAACCTTCTATTTCCCGCACCAATATTTCGCGCTGTGTCAACATGCTAGTATCTTTTCATTTTCTTTCCTCTTTCTCTATAGGTGCCGTGTTCCACTGTGAGAAGTAATATCACTATTCACAGTGATTAATGCTATTG
>NC_051415.1:33677868-33677993 GCF_015228065.2 Penaeus monodon
GAGTTCGCGGTCTGTGTCTGCGTATAGATGTTTATGGCACATGCGTGTATACAGTGCCATGAGAGAGAAGGAAATCTCGTTAAGACCGATTTGCGTGACATGGCTGCTCCATCGCCCAAAAAACA
>NC_051415.1:33678326-33678549 GCF_015228065.2 Penaeus monodon
CACCATCCTCTCCCCCCCTTCCCCCCCCCCTCTTGCGAAAACTCGTGTCAACCCTCATTGTGGTTTTAAAATCTTTTAAAATGGCAAAGAAAATACTTTCCCACCGCCCCCTCCCCCCCCCTACGGCGGAGGGATTTTCGTTCCTACCCTTTTATGTCTCTCTCCTTTTATTCACGTCCACCCTACTTCCCCCTTCTTCCACCCCGCACCTTTTTTTCTTTTA
>NC_051415.1:33678597-33678668 GCF_015228065.2 Penaeus monodon
TTTCGGGTTCTGGTGAGACGTTGGGATTTTACACAATGAAGAAATTTTCTCACGAGATTCCCTTTCTGGTT
>NC_051415.1:33679229-33679764 GCF_015228065.2 Penaeus monodon
AAACTAAAGCAATTTCTGCAACAGTTAAGTGAGAGGAAGGAAGAAGAGGAGGAGGAGAAGGGAGAGAAGGAAGAGGAAGAGGAAGAGGAAGAGGAAGAGGTGGATTAGATGATTTTAAAAATGAAAGGAAGGAGAAAGAGGCGAAGAGGAAGGAATAGGAGAACTTGGTAGAATGGGAAGATGATGATAACGAAGGTGAGGGGAAGGAGAAGGAAGAGGAAGGAAGTGGTAGAAGAGAAAGAGGAAGATGATGATAACGAAGGTGAATGGGAAGGAGAAGGAAGAGGAAGGAAGTGGTAGAAGAGAAAGAGGAAGATGATGATAACGAAGGGAATGGGGAGAAGTAGGAAGAGGAAGAAAGCGGTAGAAGAGAAAGAGGGAGATGGTGATAACGGGAAGAAGAAGGAAGAGGAAAAGAAAGTGTAGAAGAGAAAGAGGGAGATGATAATAACGAAGATGAGTGGGAAGGAGAAATAATAAGAAAAGGAAGTATTAGAAGATGAAAAGAAAGAGAGCTAAGGAGGAAAGAACAGAA
>NC_051415.1:33680046-33680122 GCF_015228065.2 Penaeus monodon
GATATTATCTCTCTTCGCTTCTGCGCTTCCCACCTCTTTCCACACGGCGCGTCACCTGAGCTGGTAGCCGGTAGCA
>NC_051415.1:33680519-33680671 GCF_015228065.2 Penaeus monodon
CAACCACCTAATTACTACTGTTGTCACCACTGACCACGGCGACTGCCAACATCGGTCACTCTCTCTCGCTGATGTATCTCTATCGTCGCCAACAAAGTAATTACGTTATTTTAAATGTTTTTGTTTTTTTGTGGACATTTTTTTGAAATGTT
>NC_051415.1:33681088-33681533 GCF_015228065.2 Penaeus monodon
TTTAGCCGTTACGTTCACCCACAAGATACTCCCCCCCTCCCTCCCATCTCCCCCCCCCTTCTGTTCAACAAGTTTCATTATTTTTTCTTTTAAATTTGTTTGTTTTTTTCTTTTCTTAATGTTATTTTTTCTTAATATTTATTTCTAATATTTTCTTAATGTTCATTATTTCTATACTTTCTCTGTTCTCTCTTATTTCTGAATTTCTTTTTTTTTTCCTTTCATCATTCTCTTATTTTCTTTCTTTTTCCGTCTTCTTCTTCTTTATTCTCGTCGTTTTTTTTCTTTCTTTCCTTCTCCCTCCTTTCTTTTTTATTTGTCTTTTCCTCTTGTTTTCTCTTTCTCTTTTCCATTCTCGTATTTTCTTTTCCTTCCTCTTCTCCTCTCATTATTCCCTTTACGGCTTCCTTCCTATTTTTCTTCGTCTTTTTCCTCTTCTCCTAAA
>NC_051415.1:33681912-33681976 GCF_015228065.2 Penaeus monodon
TCGACGCAAAAGCGGTCAACGGTTTTCAGAAATAAAGAAGAGTGGAAATAGCAAAGAGAGAAAT
>NC_051415.1:33682147-33682295 GCF_015228065.2 Penaeus monodon
GGAATTTCCTGTATTTATTTATTTATTAAAGTTATTTTATTCAAATGAAAGAAGCTTGAAAATTCTTATTACTCTATACGAAACGATTAGCGAAATACACGAACCGGCAACTCCACCCCCCCCCCTAAACCTTCCTTACACAATAAAA
>NC_051415.1:33682368-33682611 GCF_015228065.2 Penaeus monodon
TAATCTCCCCTCGAATAAAAAGGAAAACCGTAGGGCAAAGTAGGTAAGAAAAGAAAAAAAAAATGAGAATAAAAAGCCGCACGCGCAACCTATTTTCCGAGGGTCGTCGCCTATAAAAAGGAGCCGATGGGATGTCCTCAGTGGCATTATCCTGTTATGACACGTGGAGGTGATGATCGTGTTCTTTTTAAAAACGTGTAAAATGGTCGCACGCGCTGAATTCCCATGATTTTTGCCTTTTAA
>NC_051415.1:33682640-33682820 GCF_015228065.2 Penaeus monodon
AGAGGCGTTTAAAAGATGGTGAGGGGGAGATAGAAAGGTGGGGAAGGGGAGGCTGGGAAAAGAGCGTGCTGCTTGAGATAAAATGTTCGTGATGAAGATTGAAATCGACCTAAATAAAAAAAGATAAACATATATAAATCGTATTAGGGGGGGGGGGAAAGGTGATAAAGTAATGGACAC
>NC_051415.1:33682902-33683128 GCF_015228065.2 Penaeus monodon
GATATACAATGTTATTTAAAACAGGAAAAGCTAATTTGTTTTCCATCTTACATTGCTACAATTCACAAGCAACACATACGCTATACAGATAGTCCCAATAACGATATCAAATAGGCGAGCAAATGAACGAAGATGAACTAGAGAGGCATTTCAAATTAATATTTACAGATCGAAAGTACTTATAATGCCAGCACATCAAATTACTGGAAAGCTCCAAACAAAATAC
>NC_051415.1:33683750-33683871 GCF_015228065.2 Penaeus monodon
ACTCGATTGCCCCTGACAGCATCAGCAGGACAGACGGGGATCCGCTGGCATCGGAAACAGGGATCCCGGTATCATAGGAAGCAGGTAAAATCAGATAGATTTATTAGCAGCCTCGATTCCC
>NC_051415.1:33684107-33684503 GCF_015228065.2 Penaeus monodon
CGGTTCTAACTTTTTTTCCCACCCGTGATTTTGTAAGAGTGGGGAAAAATTCTTATTTCTTTTTGTTGGAATTACTATTTAACCCCAAAAAAAAAAAAAAACACATATGATGATTATCGATTTTTTTTTCTTAGATCATCCCACAATCAGCGAGGATATTGATACGAAACTATATAAAAACCAAAACGTACGAAAACGAGGAAATAAAAGCAACGAAAATGAGTATCGTTTTTAACAACTTCCGGCATCGAGTGGGCGGGGCTTACGAAAGTCACGTGACGTCATATCACGATAAAAATGCAAGTGGGCGGAGCCTGAGATAGAGGCGATGGTGGCGAGTGTTTTGTGAGGAAAACGCTCGTCCGGTGCCATGGCGCTGGGATGCGCGTTCTTGGG
>NC_051415.1:33687754-33687894 GCF_015228065.2 Penaeus monodon
AAGGGCCTGGATACGTTAAGGGTAAAAGGGAAATAGATATAAACAAATTATTTACCTGAAGGGTGATGATGTCCTCCTGCCTACCCCCCCCCCCCTTCTCTACCCCCTTTTCGGTAGGGGCATTTATTGGCATTTTGTTT
>NC_051415.1:33689108-33689249 GCF_015228065.2 Penaeus monodon
AGGGTTGTTAAACCGACCAAGCATAACACACTCGAGCCGGGAGGAGCGAAAGGGTAGGCCATGCTGAACGCACTCTCGTGAACAAATGGAACACCTGAACGAAATCGAGTTTGTTTTGTTCGTTGGTGGGCTCGGTCGTAT
>NC_051415.1:33689488-33689642 GCF_015228065.2 Penaeus monodon
TGCTTGTGTATATCTCACTGCCGTTTTCTGTCTATTTGTCTATCGGCCTATCTATATATTCATCATATATAATAATAACCATACATCCGGCTGGTATGCATGCAAGAACATTTACCAAATCTTAAAAAAATAAATAAATAAAATAAATACATCT
>NC_051415.1:33689915-33690203 GCF_015228065.2 Penaeus monodon
AAACACAGTACAAATAATACAGTGAAATTTTACTACATCTACTAACAACATATCAACAAAAGCATAAAATGGCGAATAACCGAAATAACTCAACGGGTCGCGCAAGAAATTCTTAAATGATAAATCGTTTTACGAGGAACAGTTACACCCACGAGAAAAAAGTAACAGTTACAAAGGTTATTCCGTAGGTTAAGATATATTAGTATCATGCTATCTTGCCTATTTCCATGGGATTGATACAAGCTGCGATCTCATTGTAAACCTCTCGCACTGACAGCCATGATCTAA
>NC_051415.1:33690233-33690511 GCF_015228065.2 Penaeus monodon
AAAAGTTGTAAAAATAGATTCGACGAGACGAAAACAATAGAGGTCCGCGATGCGCACGTCGTCTTTAGGTTATCGAGAAATTTAATCAACTTTATCTCTTGATTGTGAGCGTGTGTGCCAGTGCATTGCAAGAAGTTTTTTTTTTATTGTTTCTGCATATCCCCTCGAATAGGAAATAGATAAGTAAATTGAATTGCAATGAATAAGGATTTAGAATTCGCTCAGCTGTGAGGGTGTGTGCAAAGTCACAATAAGTTGAGTTTTATTATATGTGGATA
>NC_051415.1:33690544-33690648 GCF_015228065.2 Penaeus monodon
TGCTGGTTATGCATGCAAATGTAGAGGATGAATAAGTTACTTTCACAAGAATGATAAAATTTCATACTAAAAACATACGATTAGCCAAGAGGAGTGAAATTTCT
>NC_051415.1:33690743-33690968 GCF_015228065.2 Penaeus monodon
ATAAAGAAACGAAAAAGACGTATCGAACACATCTTTTATTGAACGAGCATTAAGGACATCTGCAGGTGAATCGTACAGAAAGCGGAATCCATCAGATGACTAATTCACGGAGGGAGAGAGAAGGTAATGGGCCAACTGCAGGCTACCGTTCATTCATGGCTGCCATTAAATATGCAGTTCTAATAGGCCCTGTTGCCGGGGGTGACCTTTCCCTCTCGGTTCTCT
>NC_051415.1:33691051-33691210 GCF_015228065.2 Penaeus monodon
TAGTGTTTTACACCTACCCTGTAAATAAATTTTCGTATATGCATCCCTACATACATATGAGGCATATAAAGGGATGAAATCTAAAGGAAGTAATTTTAGTGATATAGTCATTAAACAAATCAAACTCATCTATACAAATTCATGGCCTAGATGCTAGCA
>NC_051415.1:33691382-33691646 GCF_015228065.2 Penaeus monodon
TTTTTTTTTGTAAAAAAAAAAAACCCCCCCCAAAGACAACAAAACCCGATCCATCAACTTAAGTTTGAAATTTTCCATCATTGATTTATTGTGCAAAACGGAATTAACCCAACCCCAAACCCAATAAAAAAATAAATCCAAAAATAGAACCCACACTTGTTCGTCTTTCAATCATTGGTTTATTTATGTTCTTAAATGCTTTTCTTCAATTAAAATTTCTTTCCGTTTTTCTTCTCATTCAATTCTTTTCTCACACCCCCTTTA
>NC_051415.1:33691685-33691832 GCF_015228065.2 Penaeus monodon
GAAAAAACGCGTTCACCCCCCTCTTTTTTCCCCCTTACATCTCGTTTCTTCTCCTCTCTTTTCACAAAAATTCCCTCACTCTTCCATTCATCTGCCTTTTCTTCTATCCCTTTGCTCCTTTTCCCTCCCCGTTTCCCTCTCACAACA
>NC_051415.1:33691878-33692009 GCF_015228065.2 Penaeus monodon
GTTTTTCCCTCCTTTTTTTCTTTCTCCCTACTCTTCTATCCTTCTGGTTTTTTGTTCTCTTCTCTTCTAAACCCTTTTCTCCCTTCTAGCATTTCTTATTTTCCCCCTATTTTTGGTCGTCCTTCTTCCCA
>NC_051415.1:33692669-33692739 GCF_015228065.2 Penaeus monodon
ATTGCTTTTTAAACGAACAACTCTTGCAAATTCACGAGGAAACATTTTAACTTCGACACCAACTTGCGTC
>NC_051415.1:33692964-33693707 GCF_015228065.2 Penaeus monodon
TCGCTAAGATCAATTCACAAATTTATTTATCCTTCACATCATCTATACTAATTATCTAGATAATATTTTTTGAAGTTGTATCTCTGCCTCCATCTTTTTTTCCCTCCCTTTTGTTTAATTTTCCCATTCCTCTTTCGTGCCCCCCCCACCCCCTCCCTCAGCCAAAAGGCAAACGTAGCGTGTACAGCGAAAGTTTCGTGTTTATGCCTCTCTGTAATGTTCTCCTCCGCACGCTCTCTCTCCCACGTGGCGGCGCGTGTGTTGCTCGTCCGGCCACGCCCCCTCATCTGCATCTGGTTCCGCTCGCGCTGACTTCGGTTTGAAGTTTCTTCCCTCTGCCGAATCGACCAACCGTAAACGATGGCCGAGCAATGCATATGTAAAATGGTTGGAAATTGCCCTGTAACTTTTATATATTCATGGCGATTTATGAGGGAAAGACAGTCTCTCGGTCGAAATCGAAGCCGGGGAAACCTCTTCATAAACGGACGGATTGAGCTTGTTTTGAGCGCGTCGGTGGGCGGAGCTTCATTATTTATTCGACCAATCGTGTGCACGCTAGCCCTCACCTGCGGGGTTGCTGACGGGAGTTTACGTTCTAAACCGTGTTATTACGAAGACATATAGCTACTATTAGGTAACAACAGACAGCAATTTGAACAGTTTGATGCGAAAGAGAGAGAGAACAAGGAGAGTATTTATTGCGTTAACTCATTACTCTCTGACACGTTTAAAAGGGTTTC
>NC_051415.1:33693739-33693882 GCF_015228065.2 Penaeus monodon
TCCTTTATGTGATTTTAAAAGATATTTTTTTTTCTTTCTCTTGCTTTACTCTTATACATAAAGCTGTAAATAATCTTTGACGTTTTTACAACAGAAAGGAATGAAGTATTGATCATAAAATGCCTGTCTTTTTTTTTTTTTTT
>NC_051415.1:33693902-33694110 GCF_015228065.2 Penaeus monodon
GTATGTGTGTTGTATTCAGAAGCTATTGTTTAAGTCTGACGGAACGAAAATATATGAAAATATATTATTATTTTTTTTCTCATGCGTTTACTAATGAGTTAATTGCTTGTAATTTAAATTCCTCTCGAAGAAGCAAAATATTCTGTAATTTCGCTTTTGAAAAGGCATCGCAAGATAATTTTTGGGAAATATACAAATTATATATTAT
>NC_051415.1:33694146-33694221 GCF_015228065.2 Penaeus monodon
CATAGAAAATACCATCTTCTCATTAATAAAAGTAAAATCCTGAAATGATATGTATCTGTGTTGAACAATCATTGC
>NC_051415.1:33698082-33698169 GCF_015228065.2 Penaeus monodon
TTTCGCTTATCAATATATTCAAATAAATTTAGGTGGGGACCATAACATATTATAATAACAAAACATATACATAAAAAATTACATCAC
>NC_051415.1:33699137-33699644 GCF_015228065.2 Penaeus monodon
CCGCCAGAGCCAGCCCGAGCCAAACCAGAGCCGCCAGAGCCACCAGAGCCAGCCAGAAAGCCCCCCAGGCCAGCCAGAGCCAAGCCCCAAACCAGCCAAGCCCCAGCCAAGCCAGCCAGCCGACCGCCAAAGCCCAGACCCCACCAGGCCCCCAGCCCCAGAGCCCCCCAGAAACCCCAGCCCCAGAAAACCAAAACCAGAGCCCGCCGAAGCCGAGCCCCGGCCAGAAAAAAAAAAGAGCCAGCCAGAGCCCCCCCCCAAGCCCGCCAGAGCCAAACCGCCAAAACCGCCAAGCCAGCCGAGCCACCAGGCCCCCCAGAAACCCCCCCCAGACCACCAAGCCAGCCAAGGGCCGCCCGAGCCCGCCAGAAACCCGCCAAGCCAGCCAGCCCGAGCCAGCCAACCCCCAAGCCCCCAAAGGCCCCCAGAGCCCGCCAAAGCCCCCCCAAGCCAGCCAAACCACCAGCCCCAAAGCCCCCAGCGAAACCCGCCGAGCCCCCAAAAGCC
>NC_051415.1:33699961-33700042 GCF_015228065.2 Penaeus monodon
GCAAGCAAGATCGCTCGCTTTTTCTTGCGTGGGAGAATAATTTACACGCCTGCCGGCCGAAGTTACTTCAGTTCTCGCCTC
>NC_051415.1:33700509-33700630 GCF_015228065.2 Penaeus monodon
TACATGGCGTGTGCGAGAACAATTTTTCTTCTTTTCCGAATTATTCTCTGTTCTTCGTTTTTCTTCCTTTCCTTAATTTTCTCGTTCTATCTTGTGCATTTTCTGTCTCGTTCCTCTTGCA
>NC_051415.1:33701343-33701602 GCF_015228065.2 Penaeus monodon
CACGCCCACAGAAGTCACAAATGAAGTCACAACACTTAAAACCCTTCGATTTGAACCTCATCATGAACGCCCGCACACATTAACGCCTCCAGAGTGCGTGGGAGAAAAAAAAAATGTTCGCGTTTATTGCATGCAAATTTCGACGCCCCAATCCGAAGCGTATCAAAAAGGAATGTTAATTGGGGAAAATGCAGATTGGATTGAGGTGCTGGGTGGCCCGCTAGTGGCCCGCTAGTGGCCCGCTAGTGGCCGCCCGGGA
>NC_051415.1:33702014-33702199 GCF_015228065.2 Penaeus monodon
TGCACCCAATCAATAATTATCGCCAATTAGAGCTGAACTAAAGAAATAATTACCCAGATAATAGCAACACTGTCTTGCATAATTGGATAATTGTATTTTCCTTTTTTCTTATTGTTGATTTTTTATATTATCCCTTGCGTTAGGGAATATTATTAATAAAAAGTGGAAATGATGGTTGAAATTGT
>NC_051415.1:33702553-33702642 GCF_015228065.2 Penaeus monodon
TTATTTAGTATCATGGCTAAAGCAAGCTTGCCCTAGCTGGGTGTGTCTTATGCACACACAAATAGACCATTAGCGTCTTCTGTCTCATT
>NC_051415.1:33702923-33703200 GCF_015228065.2 Penaeus monodon
AGTCAACATGATCTCAAGAAAACCTCGCATAAAAAGACGAAGCTTAATTTATAATGCATTCACAGATGACTTTTAAAAAAAATCTTTTAAATACCATTACTCATTGCCAGTTATCAGCTTTTATCAAGTTTTTATATGCTTATACGTCTTTGAAATATTCCCAAGAGTAGTTTAAAAGTCAGGCAAGAGACATCGGTTTATGCGAGTGAAAATGTCACCTTGTTAATGGTATTTGTCATTGTTAATATAGGTCATGGGGATGATAATTAGATGCTGT
>NC_051415.1:33704841-33704970 GCF_015228065.2 Penaeus monodon
TCCTCGAGGCGACAATTACCTTTTACTCTCCCTCCATCATTACCCCCCTCCCCCCCCTGGGAATGGGTTACCTGGGTTACCCATTCCGAGTAATCTTTGACGCAAAAATAGGGCACGTGAAGTTAGGCC
>NC_051415.1:33705229-33705527 GCF_015228065.2 Penaeus monodon
ACTGCCAGAAGTTTCCTTTTGATAAACACGCTTCTAGTAAGTCATATTTTGTTTTCATTTTTTCTTATCTTCTCGTTAATTCTTCCTATTTTGGATAGCCATTACGAAATACACGTTTTCTATTGTAATGTTTCACATCAATAAAATCTAAAAAAAAATATATTAAAATAAGTTAGAGAATACAATACCTTCAAGTATATTTAAATCACAAACAAAATAGATCCTCCACAAACAATAACAGACACACCTAGAAACCTTACAGAACCAGAGGATACTCGATAAACTCTTCCTTTAAACT
>NC_051415.1:33705548-33705648 GCF_015228065.2 Penaeus monodon
CTTAACAGGTTTTCACTTGTCAAACACGACGTTACATAATTTGACAAAAGGGTTACTTGGTCTCAGGTTGCCAATGCGTGAATTAGGAACATTTCGCTGC
>NC_051415.1:33705769-33705973 GCF_015228065.2 Penaeus monodon
AGCGAGACCTGGCAAGTGTTGACCTAGTTTGGCCTGTAAACAAGTGACGAGCGAGTGACTGCCCTGTTTCTCTTGTCGTTAGTTACTCTGTACCTTTATTTTAGTATTTTTAAAGATTTATTCTTTTTTACTTTTTCTTTTAATTTACTTTTTTTATTATCCTTTCGGCTGCATTCATTTTCCTGCCTCTATTATGTTATTTGT
>NC_051415.1:33706545-33706864 GCF_015228065.2 Penaeus monodon
TAGTCATATAGATCGCCCATAACCAATCAGACCACTACATACCCCACCACTCGCCCACCACACCATTACCCTGGACCCCACCCCATACCATCGTCCACCCCACCCAAACAGACCTTCAAAAATCACAATTATTTCTCATCGAATTAGCACAGCTTGCGTCTCTGTAGCCTGAGGGGAGCCATATCCACACCTCGAGAGCAGTTTTGGATCTGTTAATTTGTTTACGAGTGAAATTGCGTACGCGTCGGAAACCATATGTTATTTATTCCTTGCGGGATGGGTCGGTAGGAAGGTAGGTTTCGGGAAAGAGGTTTTGGTC
>NC_051415.1:33707445-33707580 GCF_015228065.2 Penaeus monodon
ATATATGAATCGCACCTGCCAATTTTATAACAACACACAACGTCAATATTCTCTCAACTCTGGCATTATAAAAAAGGTTTTTATCTTAACAGATCAATTGCTTCTTTCCATTTTGGGCAAGCATCTCGAGCATCA
>NC_051415.1:33707626-33707794 GCF_015228065.2 Penaeus monodon
TTCAACTACAATCTATCATTTCTATCTCTATTTTGCTTTTGATTTGCATTCTTAAAAAGATATCGGGAATTCTGTTTATCTTTGTGATTTACTTAAAGCAATCTTGACACAGGTTTACATATTTTTATTTTCATATATTGACGTTTTTAAACCAAGATGATGGGAAAA
>NC_051415.1:33707885-33707987 GCF_015228065.2 Penaeus monodon
TAAGAGAAATCGACTTTATTGCAAGTTTATGTTTTAAGAAATGATAAATGTTGTGAACATTTTGTGTTAGGCCATTAAATGTTTTTGTAGGAAGGGGCGCGC
>NC_051415.1:33708861-33709107 GCF_015228065.2 Penaeus monodon
TTACTGATAAAGCTAACATAAACCTATCATCATTTGCATAACAAAAACAACTAATGCAAGCCACATTTGCAAGTAAAAGCACAAACACACAAAGTTGTAACATCAATAAATGAAAGGAAAAGAATTTTTTTTTTTATTCTTTCATGGTTCGATTTTCATAAAGGTTAAATAATTCATTTTATTTATATTTTTTTGCTGATATCACCGTAAGCCTAAATTTATTTTTATTTTTCGACGGGATGCAAA
>NC_051415.1:33709529-33709595 GCF_015228065.2 Penaeus monodon
TTTGTAAAAGATAACAATATAAACTGGAAATGAACGTTACGTTTTGAAATCTCCAAGCTCGAATAG
>NC_051415.1:33709675-33709873 GCF_015228065.2 Penaeus monodon
ACACGTTTTTTTCTATTTTTTCCATTTACTTTTTCTGTTTTTTTTTCTTCTTCTTTTTCTTCTGTTGTCTCTTTTGTTTGCTTTGTTATCCCTAATTCTTTTTATTCCTTTCGCTCTATTCCTTTTATCTTCATGTTAGTCTATATCACCTTTCTTCCTCCCGACCAAGTTATTTCATTTGATAATTCTCATTCTGCG
>NC_051415.1:33710548-33710624 GCF_015228065.2 Penaeus monodon
GGGAACAAAAGGGTTTTTTTTTATATATTTTTGGAGAAAAAAATTTTTTGAAAATGGAATGGGAAAAAACATTTCA
>NC_051415.1:33710648-33711132 GCF_015228065.2 Penaeus monodon
GGAAAAAGAAAAAAGATTTTTTTAGATATTAAGGAAAAAAAAGGATTGGAAGAAAGGGAATTAGAAAAAAAGGAAAAGGAAGAAGGAAAAATGAAAGAAAGAGTTGATAAAAGTAAGAAGAAAAATAAGAAGATAAGGAAGAAAAAGAATTGGGAAGAAAAAAAGAAAAGAGGAAAGGAAAGAAGGAAAAAATAAAAGGGGAAGGTTTTGAAAAAAAAGAAGACAAGAAAAAAAATAATAATGAAAGAAAAAGCGAAAAAGAAAAAAAAAATAAAGCGAAAAAGAAGAAGAAAAAAAGACCCAAAGGGGAAAAGAAAGGGAAAAAGAGAAAAAAAGAACAATTAAAAAAACAAAAAAAAATGAAAATAACAAATTAAGGAAAAAAAATAAAAAGAAAAGGGGAGGGGAAAAAAGAAGGGGGAAAAGAAGAAAAAAACCCAAAATTTAAGAGCAGGCCAAGGAAGGAGAGAACAGATGGGGGGAA
>NC_051415.1:33711159-33711362 GCF_015228065.2 Penaeus monodon
GGTCCTTCATTCTCTTTTCCTCTCTCTTCCTTCAACTTTTTTGGGTTTCCCCTCATTTTTCCAATTCCTTCTCTCTTCCCTAACTGGGGTTCCCCTCTCTCCCCCCTCCCCCTTTCTTACTTCCTTTTCTTTGTCCCTTCAAATTTTCCTCTTTTTCCTTTTTTCTTCCCTCTTTTCTCTTTTCTCTTTTCCCTTTTTTTTCT
>NC_051415.1:33712702-33713024 GCF_015228065.2 Penaeus monodon
ACCCCCCGCCGCGAAGGTCCCGGTAACGGCCATTTCCGAAGGCGCGATCGGCGTCGGAAATCGAGATAAATTCCACACCGGATTTTTTTTTTCTCTCTCTCTCGATTACATTTCCTTTTCTTTTTTTCCTTTTCAATTGTTTGTTCTCGTATCGATTGATCATTATCATGTCGGTCTGTTTACTTGCACAAGCGATTAGTCACAATGTCTGTTTCGTAAATTAAAATGAAGTCTTAGGCGACGATTCATCTTCATGTCTGTTGTACTTATGAGGACGCCAATCTGTGTAGTCTTATTTCATATTTCTAGCCGATTTCTTAAG
>NC_051415.1:33713374-33713458 GCF_015228065.2 Penaeus monodon
AAATGGAATCTTGACATCATCTATGCAAACAAATTAATAATCTTTGGACCAATGTCATTACTAATTATGTATGGCCATGAAAGA
>NC_051415.1:33714159-33714400 GCF_015228065.2 Penaeus monodon
TGCCAAAAGGAAAAAGCTCTCTCTCATGGAATGTGTTCGTCGAGCGTCCTGAGCGGCGAGCCAGAGGTCAAGAATGCAGCCAAGTCGAGCTTTTAGAGACCTGTGCGCCGTAGCGGAACCGAGAGGGGGCGTGGGGGTCTTTAGGTCAAGCGAGGTCACCCACGTTCCACTTTAAAAGCTGCCACAAATAACTGGGATTCTTAATAACTAAGCTCCTCTGGTGCGGCTCTTGATTTAAAAA
>NC_051415.1:33715148-33715304 GCF_015228065.2 Penaeus monodon
AACATATAATAACAAATGTAGAACATGCTCAATCAAAAATGTAGACCAGAATGCATTACACAATCAATAATAACAGTGACATTCTGAATACAAATTCAGCTAATGAAACGCCTCCACGAAAACCAGTTGAAAACGTGTTTAGTAATGTCACTACAG
>NC_051415.1:33715708-33715809 GCF_015228065.2 Penaeus monodon
GTCCTCCTACATTTTTGACCCTAAACGAAACTTGTTCAATTTAATCGATTTTATTGATACTCACTTTCTCTTCTTCATCTTAAAAAAAAATGCTTCTTTTC
>NC_051415.1:33716431-33716592 GCF_015228065.2 Penaeus monodon
GGCAGCCCTGCGTGGACGGCGAAGGAAGTCCGGTTCATTTGTCGGCCACAATGGCTGCCGGACCGCGGTGGCCGCTCGCCCTCGCCGCTCGCCCTCGCCGCTCGCCCTCGCCGCTCGCCCTCGCCGCTCGCCCTCGCCGCCCGCGCTTAAAAAGGGACTTC
>NC_051415.1:33717077-33717305 GCF_015228065.2 Penaeus monodon
GTATCTCACCACGATTCGAAAATCTCACAAAAACATTTTTCAAGAAGAACCTTCTCAAAATGCCGATTGTTGGCGCCGACATTTACAAAGGCAGTATTAAGTTATCGCCTCGAGAGTCAAAAGGTTTAAAAAGGTTTAAAAAGGTTTAAAAAGGTTCTATGACTCGGAAGACGGTGTATAAAGAAGGCCTTTGAGTCCGGTCGTGTTTTAGAACGGTTTTAGGGAAAC
>NC_051415.1:33718111-33718246 GCF_015228065.2 Penaeus monodon
GACGGGGAAAAAAACACGACATCCGGTGCCCCATCTGCCGTGCCTCCCCCCCCCCCCGGCCGCCGTCTGCGCGTCCTACCTGCCGGCGTTTCAGAAGGACCGAAGGAGGCGACAAAGACGTCCTAGAAGGCGTTA
>NC_051415.1:33719272-33719474 GCF_015228065.2 Penaeus monodon
CGATAGATCCACGCACACACAAACGCCTCGAACTTCCCTCAGCACAAAGCCGCTAACGAGGAGCTGCGGTCAAGAGGCAGATTTTCTTGAAGATGAAAAAAAAGGAAAGGAAAGGAAAGAAAAGAAAAGAAAAGAAAGAGAGAGGGAAGAGAAGAAAAGAGAAGAGAAGAAAGAGAGAGGGAAAGCTTCTTTGGCAGCGGCC
>NC_051415.1:33721109-33721277 GCF_015228065.2 Penaeus monodon
CATAACAACGTAAATCTCTATCCTCCTTTCTTTCTATTTCCTTCTTCGCTATCTATTCTTCTCCTTTATTCTATCTCTCCTCTATCATATTCTCCAGTAATCCCCCCCCCCCGCGAATTTTGTTACAGTTTGATATAACAAAATAAAATATTACTTTACAAAGTAAGA
>NC_051415.1:33721924-33722306 GCF_015228065.2 Penaeus monodon
CCTGTTTTCAAACATCTTCATCAATATTCTAATTACTCTGAAGTTCATTAGCTAAGACAGGGGGGATGAGGGGTGGCAGGGGGGAGGGGGAGGGGGGCAGAGGTGGAAGGAGAGGGAGGGGGGCAGAGGTGGAAGGAGGGGGAGGGGGTGGAAGGAGGGGGAGGGGGGGTGGAAGGAGGGGGAGGGGTGGAAGGAGGGGGGGAAGAGAAACCCAGGTAAACAAAATGCCAGGAGGTCAGGGTGGAGGATGTGGGGGAGGGAAGGGGGAGAGGAAGGGGGGAGGAGGGAGGGGGCGATGACTCCCTTACCTGCGTCTAAAGAGGCAGCTCAGGGAGGGGGTCTGGGGTGGTGGGGGGGGGTTAAGGGAAGGGGATGGATGTTG
>NC_051415.1:33723525-33723820 GCF_015228065.2 Penaeus monodon
AGTGTTGTAAACGTAAATTCCTCTTATTTGCGATGTCTATATAACGGAATTCTTCGACCCAATAAAGCAAGTCAAATGATAAAAGAATTATCAGAATTTCGCGAATCTCTCTCTCCAAATACACCTAGTCTCTTTCAAAGCTCCTCCCGATATGGAAAAACCGCAAACTCGCAAAAAACGGTCTTACACGCTAAAGCAGTCTGGGTCCAATTTAACACTGGTGTAAACTCTCGAGCGTAGATGGAAATTGGTAGGTTGGCATTTGCATACGTGTGGCTGTAAACGCACATCAACA
>NC_051415.1:33724230-33724441 GCF_015228065.2 Penaeus monodon
CCACTCACTCAAACATGCTAAAGTTTGCCCACCCAAAGTTGTGCACCCACAACACCGCTCGCCTTTGGGATATGGTGATTTGGGCCCGAAACACATAGGCAAAAAATGTAAGCGCAGACAAGACTAATACTACGGCAATATGTACGGTATGTTGTGTACAGATCGAGACGTGTTATTATGTAATTTTAAATTATTTAGCTAGACTAGACAA
>NC_051415.1:33724730-33724891 GCF_015228065.2 Penaeus monodon
TTTCTTCTTTTTGTTTCTACTTTAAGAAGGGGCAAGAGAAGAGGACGAGGAAGAATAAAACGAAGGGAGGAGAAAAGCAAGGAAGCTAAGGGAAAGCGGAAAGAAGAAAAACAAAGCGAATCCCAATGAAGCAAATGATGGGAAAGAGGGAAGACGAAATA
>NC_051415.1:33724928-33725055 GCF_015228065.2 Penaeus monodon
CAGAGAAACCCCCCCCCAGAAACCGAAGAGTAAAGGGGAGTCTCACTGAGAAACGAGACGAAAAGGCCGCAAAAGAGAAATGACAAAAAGCGGAGACTTGAGAGACAAAAAGAAAAAAAAAGAAAAC
>NC_051415.1:33725126-33725197 GCF_015228065.2 Penaeus monodon
TTTGATTCTCATGTCAAACATCGAAATGGTGATGAGGATTTGATGTCAAGTCTCGGTGCGCACAATTATCT
>NC_051415.1:33726905-33727418 GCF_015228065.2 Penaeus monodon
TAACAAGGTCTTACACTGAAAGCATTTAGAAAAATCCCACAAAAACGCGACATCCTCTTTGGATATTAGAAATTTCTAAGTCGTTTGCAGTGACAATGTCCGTTCTCTTAAAATATACGACACTAGATTTTAAAATAAAATAGCTCAAAAATTAACTCAAAGCCAAGAAGATTATTATCAACAATCTCGCGATGGCACGTTTTATTAACTTTCCATCAGTAACGCTTTTATTTATTTGTTTTCTTTGTGCAGTCTGGATTCACCTGGATGCAAGTTATGCGAACGGCGTCAGAACGACAATTCGAAACGGGATAATTGTCAGTTTAAATTCAATTAAATTCCTTCGTCCTTCTGAAGAAAATGTAATTTTTCTTGATCACCAAATCAAATATATCCATTGTTGTGGAATAAAGAAATTGATAATCTTAAGTTGTTTCGTTAACATGCAAAGGACAATCAACATTTTTTCACGATATCCGTTATCATTAATTTCAATTATCAGATTCAATTCTG
>NC_051415.1:33727701-33727898 GCF_015228065.2 Penaeus monodon
CGAAATGATTCGTAAGTCGAAAACATGAGTTCACAAAAGGAGTTATTTTAAGGGGAATGGACTTGGCTCTGCCCCCGCCCCCCCCCCTTTCCTCTTTCTTCCCTCGCCCCCCCTAACGAGAACTTTCCCCTCTCCGCTGTTTTCTCCTTCATTTTCTTTCTTTTCACTCATATTCACTTGTTATTCCTACCCTTCAT
>NC_051415.1:33728034-33728216 GCF_015228065.2 Penaeus monodon
ATTTTTCTATATCTCTTATCTCCTCTATAACTCTCCATATATACTCTATAATCTTCATATTCTCCATATACTCTATCTCTCTCTCTTCTCCATTCATCTATACCTAATTTATCGTCTGCACTCTGTTACTCTCCTCGTCTCTCTGGCTACCTCACCTCTTTCTCTCTTCCTGTTTCCCCTTT
>NC_051415.1:33728258-33728575 GCF_015228065.2 Penaeus monodon
AACACTTGACTCTGGAGGGGCAGTTCTCTCTCCGTGACCCCCCCCCCCCAGCATCCTTATTTCCGGTGTGCCAGTGTCAGGTCACGTCAGGTCATTGCCTTTCTGAGGGGGAAAGGAGGGGGGGAGGGTGCAGGCGAGAGGGGAGGAGTCTCTGAGAGAGCAGAGACCGACGATTGCGAGCGATCGGACGAAGATCCAGAGAGAAGAGAGAGACCGGAGTTGAGTCCGAGAAGATACCGAGAACTGGTGACGCCGGGAAGAGACCTGAGAAGTGACGAGATGAGAGCGATGAATGAGAGAGAGGGACGACGAGAGAG
>NC_051415.1:33728688-33728778 GCF_015228065.2 Penaeus monodon
GAGATAGAGAGAGAGAGAGATGCGAGCAGATGAGATGAGATCGAGAGTCTGGATCTGAGATGAGGATGGGAGCAGAGAGCAGAGAGAGGA
>NC_051415.1:33729232-33729399 GCF_015228065.2 Penaeus monodon
AATTTTATGTGAACATCTTATTTAACTTTAGAAGAGAGAAGAAGGCCGGGATAGGGATAAACCGTGAAGTGCGAGGAAGCAGAGATGAAAAGATCAAAAAGTAAGAGCAGAAAGGGCCAATTGCGTAAAGATAGGAGCGGAGAGGAAAGAAATAGAGAAAAATTTCG
>NC_051415.1:33729442-33729529 GCF_015228065.2 Penaeus monodon
GGGGGGAAGAGGGGATCGGAGACGGAGAGATAGAGAGTAATAGGGAGGGAAGCCAAGATTGCAGACCAAGACGAGTCAGCAGAAGCA
>NC_051415.1:33730290-33730507 GCF_015228065.2 Penaeus monodon
CGAGATGGAGAGAAGAGGTGACGCGGTGGAGGAGGAAAAAGGTCCGAAAGGGCAGACAGAAAGAAAGGAGAGAGTAGCAGTGAAGCAGAGAGTATGACGAGCTGAGACGAAGCTGCTCATGCAGAGATGAACGAACGGAGAGAGTTGGAGGAAGACAAGATTTGGGGGATGACGGTACGGGATCTCGTGGACGGAAAAGAGATCGGGGCCTTTACGT
>NC_051415.1:33730943-33731035 GCF_015228065.2 Penaeus monodon
TCGGTAACCCCACCCTTTCGCCATCCCAAGATCATAATTATCTGTCCTGTGTATTGTCACTGCTTTAGTCCAGGAGAACGATACACTCTTGT
>NC_051415.1:33731067-33731335 GCF_015228065.2 Penaeus monodon
TAGATCCGCCTATCCATGATCAACTAACTAACAAATGTATGATAAGTATGATGACAAGACGGACGTGTATTATTTAAAAGTAAGTAATAAATAATAACTATAAGAGCGCATTAATCGCCGTACTATTCGTATATATCAGATATACGATGAAGAGATTGATGATATTTTAAATATTACGAATACTACTTTTATGTATATACTAATGCTGACATATGCCATAACGAATATGTTTCTGTATTAGTTATAGTTGTAATGAATGAGGACATAG
>NC_051415.1:33731615-33731719 GCF_015228065.2 Penaeus monodon
GTGGCACCCCCACTTCCCTCCTCCTGAAATACTATTAGCCAAAAAACATTTCGCAGAATCTTATTTTAGAATTTTTGCCTCTGCTTTAGAGACATCACTTCACC
>NC_051415.1:33731795-33732089 GCF_015228065.2 Penaeus monodon
TAAATTATTCTAATTTTCATGATAAGTTTTCCTAACACTTATTTCTCTTATTATATTTATCTTCGGATTTAAAATTCTCTCTCTCTCTCTCTCATACTAACTCTCCTATATCCACAATATCTCTCTTCTCTAACCTATCACTCTCTCTACTCTATCTCTCTATCTCTAACCTCTCTTTCTACTATTTTATTATTTCTGATATCTTTCTTTATTCACTTTTTCTATATTAAAGTCATCTACCTTTTTTCTCTAAGCACCAAAAGCTTATGTATATCTCCATCTCTCTCGACTCAT
>NC_051415.1:33732151-33733776 GCF_015228065.2 Penaeus monodon
TCTATCATTTCTTTCTTTACCTCTTTCATCTTCTCTCTTCTCTCTCTAATACTATCATCTTCTCTCTTCTTCCTAATCCTCTAACTACTCTACTCTCTCTCTCTCTCTATCTCTCTCTTTCTTCTATTTCTTTCTCTACTATATCATTTTCCTGAATATTTTTACTTTCATAATCCTTTTTCCTTTCCATATTTCTCTTCTGTTTCTCTCCTCCCCTTTTCTCATTATACTTTCCTTTTCTTCGAGTATTTTTCCTTTTTCTTCCTCTAATGTTTCTCTTCCGCTGTCTCTCTGTCACTATTCTGCCTTTTCATTTCATTTTCCTGATATTTCTCTTCCTTCTTTCTCTCTTCCTTCATTCTTCTCCACCCATCTTATTTTCTTTCTACACTTTCTCATGTTTCGCTTCCTCCTCTTAACCATTTTTCTCCTTCTTCCTATCCCCTCCTCTTTCTTAACCTTCCTTCCCCCTTCCTTCCTTCCTTCTACATTCTCCCTCTTCTCCATTCCCCCTCTTCCCTCATACGCCTCTCCCTTATCTTCCTTCCTTCCTAACTCCCTCCTTTTCTTCCTCTCCCCTTTCACTTCCTCCTCCCCTGTCTCTCTTTACCTTCCTCTTCTCCCTCCCTTTTCCTCTCTCCCCTCCTCCCCCTCCCACTCTTCACTCCTTCCCCCTTCCTCTTCCCTCCCCCCTCCTCCCCTCCCCCCCCCCCTCCCCTTTCCCCCTCCCTCCCTCCCCCTCCCCTCTCCCTCCCTTTTCCTCAGTCCCCTGTCCTTCCCCCTACCCCTTCTCCCTATCCCCCTCTTCCCCTCCCTTTTATTTCGTTCTCACATCCCTCCCTCCCTCCCCCTCCCCTAACTCCTCTCCCCTCTCCATCCCCCTCTTCCCGCCCCTCCCTTTTCCTCTTCCCCTCCCCTCCCCCCTCCCTCCCCCTCCCATTTCTTCCCCTCCCCTCTTCCCCTCCCCCTACATTTCCCACTCCCCCGCACCCTCTTCCCCTCCTCCTACCCTCCCCCTCCTCCCCCTACCCTTTTCTCTCCTCCCCTACCCCTCACCTTCTAACCTGCCACTCACTCTTCCCCCTCCTTTTCCTCTCTACCTCTCCCCTCTCCCCTCCCCCTACCCCTTCCTCCCCTCCTACTCCCACTACCCCTTCCCTCCCCCTCCCTTTATCCTCCTCTCCCCTTCCCCCTTCACCCCTCATCCCTCCCCCACCTCCCCCTCCCTTTTCACATCTCGTCCCTCACCTCCACCTCCCTCCCATCTCCCCTCTCTCCCTCCCACTCTCCCACACCTTGCCTCCCCCTTCCCTTTTTCCTCTCTCCCCTCCCGCCTCCCCTCTCCCTCCCACTCCTTTCCTCCCTAATGTACTATCTACCCCTCCTCCCCATCCCCCCCCCCCTCCCTCCCCCACCGATCTAAGAGTCAGGTCAGTATAAGTTTCCCTTGTCCCTCGTATTTGACATCTCAGAACATAAATTCAGCATTTGTAAGGACCTTTGTACCCTATCCGACCCTCTCTCGCTGTCTCTTACATTCTTCTCCTTAGTTACAAGTTTTTCCCTTCAGATTCTATTCTCAAATTTTCTCTCTGCTTTCATATAGTTTAAATCTTTGTTAGGCC
>NC_051415.1:33734576-33734877 GCF_015228065.2 Penaeus monodon
CATCTCTAATATATCTAGTCTCAAAGCCACACACAATGCTATGATGGTAGTTGCTGCGCCAAATATGCGAGTAGTCTGTATATATTTAACTTTCACCCATTTTTCTTTACTCAATTTCCCTTCGTTGTTCCACTACTCTTTCTTCCACTCGAAAAACACCTTTATCCACTGACCCTTTCCCCTCTTCATCTCTTCCTTCTCCCTTACTTCCTCTTATCCTCAATCCTCCAAAAACAGACGGCTAGTCACATCTCTCACGCCCATCCGTAGTCAAACAACGCAGTCAATTACAGTCACAGCT
>NC_051415.1:33735128-33735304 GCF_015228065.2 Penaeus monodon
ATAAGGTAAAGTCATTTAATCATAATTAATGACCAATACTCAGTAACCTGTAGTACAAAGTGCATTTTGTTTGACGTAATGGCATTGTCACTGGCACTATTAGTCTTGCCTACTTAAATATTTTCTGAAATATGTAGGACCCAATTGTGATAATTCTGATACAGTCTCACAGTGAA
>NC_051415.1:33735759-33735961 GCF_015228065.2 Penaeus monodon
ATCTTCATAATGACGATTAAGAATAATAACAATTTGGTGAGGACGTTGTAATGGAGAGAAGCCTCAGAGGACACCAACAGAGCGCACGACGGGGGAATAAAAAACGAGAGAGAACGATGGGCGCAGGAGGAACAAAGGCCAGAGGAAAGAGAGAAACGACACACACATTCTTGTATGTGTTATTTTATTATATTATATTACC
>NC_051415.1:33736470-33736564 GCF_015228065.2 Penaeus monodon
GATTATGCCTCTTTTTTTTTTCTCTCACCTCTCTTTACCCCTCACTCCCCCTTCAAAACCATCTAGCTTCCTACTTCCTTATGTGAACATTAAT
>NC_051415.1:33736642-33736905 GCF_015228065.2 Penaeus monodon
TCCCTTTACACTTCTGCGGCCCTCCATTCCTCGATTTCTTCTCCTTCTGACCTCTGCTCTGCTGAGTCATCCTCGAGTCTCTATTGCCTCATCGTTCGCGTCTCTCCTTGCTCTTGTCACACCCTTTCTCCGTTGTTTCCTTTGTCTCTCTAGTTTCGATATCTCCCGCCCCCCCCCCTTTTAAGGCAGGTCAGTATAAGTTTTTGTCTTCGTATTTTGACATCTTAGAACATATTTAGATTTAGACCTTTTCCCTTATCCGC
>NC_051415.1:33736935-33737013 GCF_015228065.2 Penaeus monodon
CTTCGTTTAAGTTTTTCCCTCTGATTCTATTTTCTCAATTTTTTCTCTCTGTTTCATATAGTTTCAATCTTTGTTATG
>NC_051415.1:33737301-33737369 GCF_015228065.2 Penaeus monodon
ATTAATGAAGTACCACAAATCACAACACACACCCCAATAGCTATACATGATGCATATATATAGTGGGG
>NC_051415.1:33738909-33739050 GCF_015228065.2 Penaeus monodon
AGTCAAGTCATTTATCATAATTAATGACCAAATTCTCAGTATACCTGTTTAGTACAAAGTGCCATTTGTTGGACGTAATGGCACTGTCACTGGCACTATTAGTTCTTGCTCCTTAAATATTTTCTGAAATATGTAGGACCC
>NC_051415.1:33740280-33740392 GCF_015228065.2 Penaeus monodon
AAACCATCTAGATTCCTACTTTCTATATGTACATTAATTCTATTCTTCTTTCATCTCTCTCTTTTTGTCTCTCCATTTATCAGCATTTTTTCCTCTCTCTTCATTTCTGTCT
>NC_051415.1:33740910-33741010 GCF_015228065.2 Penaeus monodon
AAACCTGCTACAAACTCTGACCTTTTCGGCGGACCTCAAGAACCTCTTGTTTCTTCTGTCACTGAATTCTTAAAAACATTCTCATTCTGTTGCAGGTCAG
>NC_051415.1:33741076-33741209 GCF_015228065.2 Penaeus monodon
TGAACAATTATTCACGGTACTCCCTGAGCCGATAAAGAAACAAAATATTTACACACGCAAGTGCATCTCCATATATACACACATAGTATGTATGTATGCATAGATGAACACACACAAGGATACACGTAAACTT
>NC_051415.1:33741243-33741753 GCF_015228065.2 Penaeus monodon
GTACACATACCCAGCATCTGGTTCCATCACGGAGATTCTCGTTTAATCACGCAGAATCTCGCAGTCTTCGATGACGTCACTCAATGGCCTGGCCCTGTTGTTAAACCGCTTTTACATTATCTTATTTTTTTTTTCTTTTGCTTTAAGGTTCGCATTGGACGACCCTTGCCTGCGCATTCCCGTTGCATCGAAGGGTACGACTCGAGGACGACCGGATGTAACCATGGCAACGACGACTCAAGAGAGAAGGAAAGAGAGAGAAAGAAGGTTACCAGGTCATTTATTTTTTCGTCCATTTTTGTTATTTTTTTGTGTCATTGTTTTCCAAATATGTTGTGTCCTTACGGAGAGTTTTCTCTTTAATGAGGATGATGAATGGACGTGAATATAGAAATAGATATTTGAATAACTGAAGAGGTATGTGTATAATCGGTACAGGGATACACATTATATCAGCTGACATACACATACTCACAAATACACACCCATGCAGCTCACATGTACATTACG
>NC_051415.1:33741905-33742164 GCF_015228065.2 Penaeus monodon
TTCAAAGACCCTATCCAGACCAGTTTTACACTTTTACATAGTTCACAGTATCAACACCTGATAATCAAGTATTTTCAATGCAGATGTTGCAATAAAGTGTCTTGAGATATTGCTGTCCTTGTGTTGAAAAGAGAATGCCTTTTGTTTCACTTGTAAATTGTGATTATAGCAAGAAAAAGCAGAAAAAGATATTATATTTTTAAAGCTACGTATATTTTTCTTTCTAAAAGTGAGATTGAAATGCAAGCAGTCAATTGCA
>NC_051415.1:33742193-33742711 GCF_015228065.2 Penaeus monodon
ATCATGTAGATGAGTTGCAATAAATGGTAATTAGCATAGAGGATTCTTGTCTCTTCTCCTCCTTCTCCTCTCTCTTCTTCTTCTTCTCCTCTCTCTTCTTCTCCTTCTCCTCTCTCTTCTTCTCCTTCTCCTCTCTCTTCTTCTCCTTCTCCTCTCTCTTCTTCTCCTTCTCCTCTCTCTTCTCCTTCTCCTCTCTTCTTCTTCTCCTTCTCCTTCTTCTCCTTCTCCTTCTCCTTCTTCTCCTTCCTCTCTCTCTTCTTCTTCTCCTCTCTCTTCTTCTCCTTCTCCTCTCTCTTCTTCTCCTTCTCCTCTCTCTTCTTCTCCTTCTCCTCTCTCTTCTTCTTCTCCTCTCTTTTCTTCTCCTTCTCCTCTCTCTTCTTCTCCTTCTCCCTCTCTTTTTCCTTCTCCTTTTCCTTCTCTCTTCTCCTTCTCCTCTCTCTCTTCCCCTTCTCCTCTCTCTTCTTCCCCTTTCTCCTTTTTTTCTTCTCCTTCTCCTCTCTCTTCTTCTCCTTCTCCTC
>NC_051415.1:33743640-33743800 GCF_015228065.2 Penaeus monodon
CTTTCTATCCCTTTTTTCCTCACTCCCTTCATCATCACGGCCTATCCTTTACCCCCGTTCTCCAGCCTTCCCGTTCTCAAATCTCCGCTTTCACTTCACTTTTTTTTTCTCTCTTCCCATCTGTGATCCATTGTCACCTGGAAACACTTCCTCCTCCAGA
>NC_051415.1:33745542-33745646 GCF_015228065.2 Penaeus monodon
CTCCAGCCTTCCCGTTCTCAAATCTCCGCTTTCACTTCACTTCTTTTTTCTCTCTTCCCATCTGTGATCCATTGTCACCTGGAAACACTTCCTCCTCCCGAAGT
>NC_051415.1:33748192-33748401 GCF_015228065.2 Penaeus monodon
TTTTAAAAACCCCCCCCCCCCTTTTTTTTTTTTTTTTCCCCCTTTTTTTTTCCCCCGGGGGGTTTTTTTTTTGTTTTGTTTTTTGTTTTGGGTTTTTTTTTTGTGTTTTTTGGGGTTTTTTGTTTGGTTTTTGGGGTTTTTGTTTTTTACCCCCCCTTTTTTTTTTTTTTTCCCCCCCCCTTTTTTTTTTTTTGGGTTTTTTTCCCCCC
>NC_051415.1:33748430-33748516 GCF_015228065.2 Penaeus monodon
GGGGGGGGGTTTTTTTTTTTTTTTCCTTTAAAATTTTAATTTTTTTTTTTTTCCCCCCTTTTTTTTTTTTTTTTCCCCCCTTTTTT
>NC_051415.1:33749655-33749767 GCF_015228065.2 Penaeus monodon
CCCCCCCCCCTTTTTTTTTTCCCCCCCTTTTTTTTTTCCCCCTCAATTTTTTTGGCCCCCCCCCCCTTTTTTTTTCTTTCTCCTTTTTTTTCCCCTTTTTTCCCCCTTTTTT
>NC_051415.1:33750067-33750152 GCF_015228065.2 Penaeus monodon
AAACCCCCCCCCTTAAAAAATTTTTAAAAAAAAATTTTTTTTTAAATTTTTTTTCCCCCCCCCCCCCCAAAAAATTTTTTTTTTT
>NC_051415.1:33750219-33750310 GCF_015228065.2 Penaeus monodon
TTTTTTTTTTATTTAAAAAATTTGAAAAAACCCCCTTTTTTTTTTCTATTAAAAAAAAATTTTTTTAAAAAAACCCCTTTTTTTTTTTTTT
>NC_051415.1:33750422-33750486 GCF_015228065.2 Penaeus monodon
TTTTAAAAATTTATATTATATTTTCCCTTTTTTTATTTAAAAAATTTTTTTTTTATATTTTTCT
>NC_051415.1:33750513-33750622 GCF_015228065.2 Penaeus monodon
CTTTTTATTTTTATAAAATTTATTAATTTTAAATTTTTTTAAAACTTTCCCCTTTTTTAAAATTTTTTTTTAAAAAATTTTTTAAAAAAAAATTTTTTTTTAAAAAAAA
>NC_051415.1:33750718-33750990 GCF_015228065.2 Penaeus monodon
TTTTTTTTTAAATTTTAAAAATTTTTTTTAAAAAAATTTTTAAATTTTTTTTAAAAAAAAAAAAAATTTTTTTTATTAATTTTTAAAAAAAAAAGGGGAGGGGAAAAGGAAAAAGGGGGGGGAAAAGGGGAATTTTGGGGGGTTTTTTTTTTAAAAAAATTTTTAAAAAAAAACCCCCCAAAAAAAGAAGGGAAAAAGGGGGGGAAAAAAGAAGGGGAAAAAAAAGGGGAAAAAGGGGTTTTTAAAAAAAAAAAAAAAATTTTTTTTTTTTT
>NC_051415.1:33751029-33751182 GCF_015228065.2 Penaeus monodon
TTTTTTTAAAAAAATTTTTTTTTAAAAAAAAAAAAAATTTTTTTTTAAAAAAGGGAGGGGGGGAAAAAAGGGGGGGAAAAAAAAAAAATTTAAAAAAGGGGGGGGGGGGGAAAGGAGGGAAAAAAAAAAGGGGAAAAAAAAAAAAAAAAAAGG
>NC_051415.1:33751431-33751584 GCF_015228065.2 Penaeus monodon
TTTTATCAAATTTAAAGAAAGTGGGGGAAAAAAAAAAAAATATATTTTTAAAATCTATCTTACTCTAATCTATCTCCAGAACAGTGTGCGTGCAAAATAAAAAAAAATATCTATCTCTCACAGTGCGTGCAAAATATAAAAAAAATCATCTCT
>NC_051415.1:33751809-33751990 GCF_015228065.2 Penaeus monodon
GTCCAAGACGGTGCCAAGTGCAATCGAATTAATCAGTGAAATTATGTGAAGGGAAGATGGGAGGCAGGCGTGTAAGGATGAAGGGGAAAGGAATGAGAAGTAGGAGGAAATAGATAAAAGAAGGATGATGGATAAAGATATGAAGAGGAGGAAGGAGAGAATGGTGAGATGATGAGAGGAT
>NC_051415.1:33752671-33752852 GCF_015228065.2 Penaeus monodon
GCTGCATCGAACTATTACTTTTGAAAAAATTTGCGCAGCCTCAGCCAGGTAACAGCTTCCATTCAGTTACCTAGATGTTAATCTTCAGAAGACTTTTCGACAACTGTCCCAATATTCAGATAAAAAGCTTTGTGTTTTTTTATGCCCCACTCACTCTCTTATCATTTATCTCTTCTCCTTA
>NC_051415.1:33753424-33753522 GCF_015228065.2 Penaeus monodon
GTTTTTCGAAGGACTTCTAAGAAAACTGTCTGATTTCAAGCATATCTCTTGTTCTAATGTCAGTTTTAATGTCACTTCGTTTTCATTATTTTTTCCCC
>NC_051415.1:33753568-33753804 GCF_015228065.2 Penaeus monodon
TTTCTTTTTTTTTACGCTGAAATCCCCGCGTGTTTTGTATTTATTTATGTGAGGTTAATATAGTCTCTATCTCGCTCATATGCTAATGAAGACAGAAGAGGGAATCTTAATGTCTTATTTTTGCACTTGAAATTTTTTGAGCTTGAGTTGTTGTTGTTTCGGAATTGTGGGTAATATTCATAAGACTAATTGCTTTGCTGTTGTTTGTTTGTTCATGCGCGCTGGGAGCGGTTTGA
>NC_051415.1:33754567-33754763 GCF_015228065.2 Penaeus monodon
CTTGGCCCACGAAACGACGCCATGAAATCAGACCACTTGCAATTGAACTCATTTGGTGCAGGTTGCAAGTGCGTTGTGGCTGTGTTTTGAGTTGTCCAGTTCGGCGACAGGTGTTGGCTATGCAAATGACCTCGGAATTAGTGGGGCTGAGGTGTTGCAGAGAAAGGAAGATGCTTGGGAGGTCCTGCGGCGGCCT
>NC_051415.1:33755402-33755554 GCF_015228065.2 Penaeus monodon
TCAACCCCGCAGACACACACCACACAGAGACCAGACACTTAGGAAAAGAAAAGTCTTTCGAAAGCTCTGTTGCAACGCAAATGAGACTTTGCAATTCCGTTGCTAATTGTCTCGACTTTAGCCCCGCCCACTCGGTCACGCCTTACCTTTGG
>NC_051415.1:33756226-33756410 GCF_015228065.2 Penaeus monodon
CAGAACGAAAGAGGGATAAAATACTCTCAATATCTTCTTTATTCACAACATTATCGTTCCTTTTACTTATCTCTTCTTTATCACATTCCTTCCTTTTATATTATTGATATGTTTACCTACCTATCGTGTCTTTCGTCTATCTGCCTCCGTAATATTCTGCCTTTCTCTCTTTTGTCCCATTGTA
>NC_051415.1:33756549-33756635 GCF_015228065.2 Penaeus monodon
AGTAACGCAATAAGCAGTATCTTTTCCCTTCAAGAAATTGTTTATTTCTATATCGGTATGAAAATGACAACTAGACGGTGTTTGCT
>NC_051415.1:33756671-33756752 GCF_015228065.2 Penaeus monodon
CCGCCAGTTGGGATGGAATCTCTATATGACGCCGAAGAATTTAGCATTTGACACTTTCTTTACAATCCTTAAAACTTTTTT
>NC_051415.1:33756787-33757012 GCF_015228065.2 Penaeus monodon
TAGGTTTTCGTCCTTCACTTGGGAATAATAATACCCTTTCTGTCACAAAGAGGAAAAGAGAAGAATAAAAAAAAAGATTCCTAAGCAAATAGTAATAGGTTTAAATCCCTTAAACATCTGTGGAAGGAGAATGCAATGGCACTTCCTCCTCTTGTGTTGTGCTTATACATAAGCGGTTTATCCGTCTATAGAAAGATGGCGCCTGGAGGTAAGTACAACCGTCGA
>NC_051415.1:33757097-33757253 GCF_015228065.2 Penaeus monodon
TGTCATCTCTGGCGTCTCCATAGCCCGCCCTCTGTGTGTCGTTCGTGTAAAGAAGGCGAGAGAACGGCGGATAATCTGGCTTTTGAGCGTTTTTGTAAAGTCGACCCCCGGCTCATATCGGGTCCATTTCACGGTCCTTCTCCGGTAATGGGCTGG
>NC_051415.1:33758125-33758217 GCF_015228065.2 Penaeus monodon
AAGATGCAACAAAAAGCGTAAAACGAATTGCAATTTGTGTGAACTTTCAGCATAGGTTACATAACAGAAAATTATCTAAATGAATACAAGGA
>NC_051415.1:33759454-33759762 GCF_015228065.2 Penaeus monodon
GATGAAACATTACTGCAACTTGCAACTTGCCCACTTGCAAGAAACACGCAGCATTGCAGCCCAACTGTGGTTTCAGAATTTTGGGCCCAAACCCTTTTTCCCGGCGAAGTTTTCACCCCAAAAAGCATTTGGGTTTCAAACGGGGGTGATTTTAAAATTTTGATAATGCAAAGTGGAGAGAAACGCAAGATCGCGTAGAATAAGTTGTTTGTATTTGGATAACGTGTGTATCTACTTATCTTAGATTATATCTATCGACCCGATATATATTTATACACAGCACGTGCGATGCGAATTAACTATTGGTC
>NC_051415.1:33759808-33759932 GCF_015228065.2 Penaeus monodon
CATCTACAAGTACACCACAGGATCTTATTAATATATTTGTACATAGCGCATATCGATATATCTCCAGCTTATCAAATTTTAATTTTTCAAAAAAGGACTGGTGAAAAAAAGCTCAAGCTTCCCC
>NC_051415.1:33759981-33760221 GCF_015228065.2 Penaeus monodon
AGCGCCAAACCAAGTAATTGTATTCAGAGTTACAAAAAAATGTCTTTAAGAGAGGCTAACGAGCTGAAACGGTTAGCCCTTGGGCCTATAATGACACGCCAGCGAGCCCACCAGTCACGACGTGGTTCGGACGGGGGTTGCCAAATCTGCTTCGTTTCGCCTGCAATTTGAGTCATATCTGGGAGATATGGAAGACGACCGAAAGGTTTTTGGGGTTCTTTTTAAAAAAATCGGGGGAGG
>NC_051415.1:33760363-33760632 GCF_015228065.2 Penaeus monodon
ATCTCTAGCAAACCTCCCCGGCCCTTCACTTACCTTGACTGTCCTCTATATATATTTTTTTTATCTTTCTTTTTATCTATAAGAAACCCAACTGTAAGACACGATTCCTTGACAACTTCATTATATGTTATTGATATGAATACTCACGAACGCTTTGCAACCTCGTAACATTGTATTTCAGATGAGACTGATCCAATCTGAATACAGTATTTCTTGAAGGCACAACATCATAGTATATTCTTGGTATGAAAACTGACGGATGGTTTGCA
>NC_051415.1:33761034-33761154 GCF_015228065.2 Penaeus monodon
ACTTCTACGACGGCTGTGCCTGCGACCTTTACGACTGGGCGAGAGGAAGGCCGCGCTGCCTGTTGCGCCGAGACGGAACCGCCGCCGCGCTGGAGGCTGTGTCGTCGGGCAGAAACCTTT
>NC_051415.1:33762886-33762976 GCF_015228065.2 Penaeus monodon
ACTCTGGTTTTCAGTCCCTAAACCTGTTTCGCGAGTTAGTTAGCTCAAAGGAGATCGACTCGACAGATTTTTTTTTCTTTTATTCTCGCC
>NC_051415.1:33764128-33764316 GCF_015228065.2 Penaeus monodon
GGGAAGACACTCATCCGCCTCAAGTCTTTAACCAACCATAAAAATCGGTTGCAAGTGAAGCAAAGTCGCGGATCCGAGCGAGTGTGAGAAGTGACATGACTTTGGTGTGTGTGTCTTTTATCACTTCAGTTCATGTCACTTGGTCTCTCCTCTCTCCTCTGGGTCTGTTTGCATAGCTCGCTTTTGGA
>NC_051415.1:33765107-33765207 GCF_015228065.2 Penaeus monodon
GTTTCCAACTTCTCCATCCACTTAGCCCCCATCATACTTTACGTCTTTTCCTCAATTTTCTCTTATTATCGTCTCTTCCCTCCATTCTCATCTTCACGAG
>NC_051415.1:33765324-33765609 GCF_015228065.2 Penaeus monodon
AACGATCAGCTATTACCACTTCCTCAAGTCGTCAGTCAAGTTTCCGAGTTTAAAAATTATGTCCAAAACATATCATTATCTATATTTTTTTTTGCCATCTTGGAGTGGTGGTTGCATTATTGATTATGTACTGTAGATAATTAGTGTTAATTACGGCCTGCAATCAAGCATTTCATCACGTCAGAATTTAATCATCATCTCCTCCGCCATTTTGTTTGTGTTGCTTAAACCATAAACACTCGATTGATTTTTTTCTCGGATGTTAAAAGCAACATTCCTGTTTAC
>NC_051415.1:33766218-33766298 GCF_015228065.2 Penaeus monodon
GCAATCAGATGACAATCAATAAACAATAAATGAATTATGAAATAAAACCGTCGCGTTTGGAAGCCCCGAGGCGATCCGCG
>NC_051415.1:33766629-33766714 GCF_015228065.2 Penaeus monodon
TGTCAATTTACCGTTAATATTAACAGTCGAATAACAGCACAATAACAGAACAAAAGTGGCTGCGCTAATCGATCAGTCACGGCAA
>NC_051415.1:33767220-33767325 GCF_015228065.2 Penaeus monodon
TTGAGCACGAGAGTCGAATCACTCACAATTACATAAGCAACAGTCACTCTCTATAACTGTTTCTACTGCAATCGTCTTAAATTTGTAAAAACTGGAATGAATATT
>NC_051415.1:33767353-33767456 GCF_015228065.2 Penaeus monodon
TCATAGGTACTCGATAAAGAGTTTTTATTTTTATTTTTTATTGTTCGTCTTGTCGATTTTGTCTGATGATAGCGGTACAGCTGTTTTTTTTTATTAATTTGAT
>NC_051415.1:33767531-33767649 GCF_015228065.2 Penaeus monodon
TAAACGTTATAATAGTCACGTTATTTCATATCTGCACAGAAGCCACGCCCCCTTGTCCATAATGGAGGTTTCTGATTGGTTCATTTATGCGCATCAGACACACCCATTTCTGAGACTT
>NC_051415.1:33767670-33768227 GCF_015228065.2 Penaeus monodon
TGTCCTCGAAGTAAAGCTTATATTTATCATTATTTTTCGTCTTGTAGCAAATAACAAATTACAGAGCAAGATAGACAGTTATATCCCACACCTGTATTGATTTTCGAAACTCAAAGGTAGAATTCTAAAAGGAACAGCCGCTCTGGTGGAGGGAGGGATCACCTGCTAATGACAGCAAAACACAGGTCACAGGTTTTTAGAATTTCCTGTTGACAATTCCTTAATTATTCGACGTCTGTAAGTAATACATATTTGTATATGATAATTGCTGGCTGCTGATATTCAAATGAATAACAATGTCGCTCGCTGTTCCCCTGCGCGTTTTACCTCCCCTGCATACACGGTGTCCGTATGGAATTTCATTAACTATTTGATTATAGGGAATCTAGCTCCCGTATGTAAAGTGTGATTTACTGCCTCTTGTGATATACTTTTATCCTCATATGTCTCTTGTTAGTTCGCATTAGCCAAAAAAACGGAAAAAAATAATAACGATTTCATCCGAAAATGATATCGCGCTCGAATCGAACCAAAACATGATATATTTCCAACATATT
>NC_051415.1:33768257-33768614 GCF_015228065.2 Penaeus monodon
CTAACATCCTTTCCAAAGTGCTAATCCGATAACACCACAAACGGCTTCATGTTGCCGATTTGCAACATTGCTTTACAAAAGATCAGATCTGATTATAAACTACGAACACAGCATAAAAAAAAACAATGATCTTGTTAGCACTAGGCGATCATCATTACTCATATCTTTCTTATTCACTTCTCCTCATTACCCGTCCATTTCTCTGGGGATTTAGCAACTATAAGAACCGGAAAATAAGATATATCATCGCCTTTTCCTGGACCTTTTCCAAAGAAGACGTTTAAGAGATATGACCTCCAGCTATCTGACAACAGCGGTGACCTTTGACCTCGCGGGCTTGTTTATGCTCACTCTCTC
>NC_051415.1:33768902-33769038 GCF_015228065.2 Penaeus monodon
AATGCTCGAAGGATCGACTCTCATGCAAATGCAACTGCAAAGCTTAACTTAATCAGCTCCTGCCCCCTTTGTGGGTGCCGCCGACAGAAGGTAATCAATGTGCGGATGTTATGGTCAGTGCAAAAAAGTTATTGCT
>NC_051415.1:33770213-33770445 GCF_015228065.2 Penaeus monodon
GAACGGGGGAAATTCGCAAACCCAAATTCACTTCTCTTGTCTGGAAGAGAGAGAGGAAAAAGAACTTTCTAGCCTCAATATCAATTTTAAGAACCAGGCACCAGGTTCTTATTATCTATGCTGAGTTCTTGATATGAAAGCAAATTCAATCTTTCTCTGCATGTATTTTTTTCTCTCTGTCTCTGGATATGTGGTTTTCTGTTTGTCTGTCTTTGATTCTCTGTTTCTGTCC
>NC_051415.1:33770843-33770952 GCF_015228065.2 Penaeus monodon
CACTTAAGCAAGTTTTGTTTAAGAATTCCAGCCCAGAGTCCGATCTCACATTGGCGTGCGCATTTTGTGATATATTAAGGCAAAGGTATTTGAAAACCGCTATTTCGGG
>NC_051415.1:33771063-33771358 GCF_015228065.2 Penaeus monodon
AACCCACAACACCGCTATATAAAATCTCACAAAAAAATATATATTAACGACAAATCCATTTTTAATTTAGAAATACACATATCTGTTTGGACATAAATCTGGTATGTTATGACCCAGCTTTGAACTTTTAATTCCGAGTGCATGTTCAACACAGGAAATGGATATAACATGAGGAAATATGAACTGAAAGAACAATTGCATTTTCCTTGACTAAGCGAATAAGACAGGACAAAAAGTAATGCCAAAAAATTTAATTGAAATATAGATTATGCGTGATATGTTAAAATACTTTTGG
>NC_051415.1:33771489-33771689 GCF_015228065.2 Penaeus monodon
TCGTCTATATAGTACTTAATTAATAGAAAATGCTTTCGAGAGTAATATTCGTTAATTGAATAATAAAACATCATCAAGATTTATCTTCATTATTTCAATCTCAATTTTAAATAACTTTATTAGTATTATTATTGTCAATAACGTTTTTGTTGTTTCTGTTGTTGTTTTAAATGTTATTACTTATTATAATCATCATCATC
>NC_051415.1:33771746-33771996 GCF_015228065.2 Penaeus monodon
GTTGTTGTTGTTGTTGTTGTTGTGTGTTGGTTGTTCTTATTGTATCAGTGTTGTATAATTGTCACAACTCTTATAGCAGCTTTATATCTTATTATCATTATTGTTTTTTTTATCAACATCATTATCCTTCGTTATTTCACTTATCTTTATATTTTCAATATTTCATGACTGTTCTCCTTATTATTCTCTTCCTCCTCTTCATACCATCATCATCACAATATTCTTGTCATCACAGCAACGTAACAGAAGA
>NC_051415.1:33772656-33772819 GCF_015228065.2 Penaeus monodon
ACCGGTCAATTACTACCGCTATTTCGAATCATCAGTGTTCATTAGCAGTATCAAGGTTTATTTGAGGGAAAACAGATATGAAAATTTATTTGTGTTTGGCTGAGATGTCACGGGGCAAGAAAAAGTGTATTATGAGAGTGTGTTTGTTTTTATCTTTGGCGGC
>NC_051415.1:33773353-33773564 GCF_015228065.2 Penaeus monodon
TTTATGAAAATGAGGCAAGGGCCTAAAAATCTTTAGGCCTATGCTAAGTGCTAAAGTAAGCGCCTATGGACGTCATCATCCAGGTGACATATGACAGCCTAAGTTATGCATTTGTGGACAGCTGCCACGCAAGTGCATTATACACAAAGAAAAACTTTCTAGTGTATTTGATACCTGCCGTTCGGTTCATGTGTGTGTGAAGGTGTAAAGC
>NC_051415.1:33773777-33773946 GCF_015228065.2 Penaeus monodon
GATCCCTTCATTAAATGTGTGAATAATTATATGCAGGGTTTAAGAAAATGAAAATATGAACACTGGCTCTCCATTGTACATCTGTTTCCATTCACACTTTTGTAAATATGTTTAGACGGCATCTGTACAGATCTTTATCCCTTCCAAGTAAAAGCGAGGGAATTGGCGG
>NC_051415.1:33774004-33774529 GCF_015228065.2 Penaeus monodon
GACACATAATTACTGAATATATATACAAAAGACATTACATATGCGCGTTACACTTAAATAAAAAATAAAAATAAAAATGCCCCAAATCCCCAAAACCCAAAAACCCAAGAACCAAATCCACAAAATAAAAATCCAAAAAATCGCACAAATCGCAAAAATCGCAAAAAAAAATCGCACAGAATCCACAAAATCGCAAAGAATCGCACAAAATCGCACAAAATCACACAAAATCGCACAGAATCACACAAAATCGCCACAGAACCCAAAACCCACAAAATCGCACAAATAAACAAAATCGCACAAAAACGCGGGGAAGGAAGAATCGCACAAACCAAAATCCCGGCCAAAATTTAAAAAATCGCCAAGAACGAAAAAAAAAATCAACCAAAATTTCAATAAAAAACGCCAACGCAAATCCACATGCCAAATCGAAAAACCAAAAATCCCAGATCCCGCCCAATGTTTTGGTCCTGAAATCCGTTTCGCCTCCCAAATTTCCCTTTCCCCCTTTCGCCCTTTTTTTCT
>NC_051415.1:33774558-33774726 GCF_015228065.2 Penaeus monodon
AAAATTCCCCCCTTTCCCCCTTCCCCGTCGCCTCCCAGTCCCAAATCCTTTTTAAAAATTCCACAAATCCCACATCCCAAACAATTCAAACCCAAACCCTCTTTTCCCTCGGGGAAAAATTCTTTCTCCTATCATTTTAAAACCCACCTTCTATATCTATCTGATTAT
>NC_051415.1:33774851-33774928 GCF_015228065.2 Penaeus monodon
CCCCTTTGGGGGGGTTTTTTAATATTTTTTTGGGGGGGGGGTTGGGGGGGGAAAAGCCCCCCCCCTTTTTTTAAGAA
>NC_051415.1:33775225-33775545 GCF_015228065.2 Penaeus monodon
AACCCACAACACCGCTATATAAAATCTCACAAAAAAAAAAAATATATTAACGACAAATCCATTTTTAATTTAGAAATACACATATCTGTTTGGACATAAATCTGGTATGTTATGACCCAGCTTTGAACTTTTAATTCCGAGTGCATGTTCAACACAGGAAATGGATATAACATGAGGAAATATGAACTGAAAGAACAATTGCATTTTCCTTGACTAAGCGAATAAGCAGGACAAAAGTAATGCCAAAAAATGTAATTGAAATAATAGATTATGCGTGATATTTTAAATACTTTTTGATAGATCATTCGTTAGTTAATACT
>NC_051415.1:33775680-33775771 GCF_015228065.2 Penaeus monodon
TCTTTCGATGAGTAATATTTTCGTTAATTGAAATAATAAACATCATCAATATTTATCTCATTATCTCCAATCTCAATTTTTTAAATAATCT
>NC_051415.1:33776590-33776875 GCF_015228065.2 Penaeus monodon
TTCTTCTGATTTCCGACACGTATATCTTATCACCGGTCAATTACTACCGCTATTTCGAATCAGCAGTGTTCATTAGCAGTATCAAGGTTTATTTGAGAAAACAGATATGAAAATGTATTTGTGTTTTGGCTGAGGTCACGGGGCAAGAAAGTGTTTTATGAGAGTGTGTTTGTTTTGATCTTTGGCGGCTGATTGTCCTTTCTGTCTCTGTTTGTCTGTTTGTTTGTTCATAATTCATGTGGGTGTATGTAGATACATGTATATGTATGAATAAACTAATAAATC
>NC_051415.1:33777258-33777493 GCF_015228065.2 Penaeus monodon
TTTAAATATACAGCAATAAATAAAGTTATTTTACTTTATGAAAATGAGGCAAGGCTAAAATCTTTAGGCCTATGCTATAAGGTAAGGCCTATGACGTCATCATCCAGGTGACATATGACAGCCTAAGTTATGCATTTGTGGACAGCTGCCACGCAAGTGCATTATACACAAAGAAAAACTTTCTAGTGTATTTGATACCTGCCGTTCGGTTCATGTGTGTGTGAAGGTGTAAAGC
>NC_051415.1:33777722-33777880 GCF_015228065.2 Penaeus monodon
GATCCCTTCATTAAATGTGTGAATAATTATATGCAGGTGTTAAGAAAATGAAAATATGAACACTTGGCTCTCCATTGTACATCTGGTTTTCATTCACACTTTTGTAAATATGTTTAGACGCGCATCTGTACAGATCTTTATCCCTTCCAAGTAAAAGC
>NC_051415.1:33778211-33778332 GCF_015228065.2 Penaeus monodon
TTAGCCTCGACCTCCCCCTTGGAAATTACCATATTCAAAATCTTTCCCTAAATATCCCCTAATTACTTCCAAAGTGCATAACGCCAGGTAAAAACACTGAATAAATTATGGATAAGTGATA
>NC_051415.1:33778374-33778453 GCF_015228065.2 Penaeus monodon
CCCACGCCCCCTCCATCCCTCTATCCAACACACACCTTTATGTGTTGAAACAGCTGTCCTTAACAGGGTTGCTTGAAAT
>NC_051415.1:33780868-33780941 GCF_015228065.2 Penaeus monodon
ACCAAACAGTAGTGAATTTTTACTGATTTGTGCAGACTGTTCATTAGAAATCTCAATAGAGAGGTATATCAAT
>NC_051415.1:33781463-33781529 GCF_015228065.2 Penaeus monodon
TTGATTAACAACAATTTAGGAGAAAAAAAATTGTACAGGAAATTGAGTGCGAATTAGTGGATGGAG
>NC_051415.1:33782165-33782233 GCF_015228065.2 Penaeus monodon
AAATGTCTTTCGATGGTTCCTGAAAAGCCTTTGTCAAGAAGTCCTTTGTGTTTAACCGTTTTCGCGAG
>NC_051415.1:33783308-33783403 GCF_015228065.2 Penaeus monodon
CACCTGCCAAAAGACTCACATATCTGATCCAGGATATTTAGGAATCAAATATCAATTTTATCTCATTTGCGCTTGTTATTGGGTCGTCTTCTGTA
>NC_051415.1:33784371-33784606 GCF_015228065.2 Penaeus monodon
AACAAACATCTACAAGAAGAACATATACACAAAAAAAACGAAAAAATCTCAATCATCAACAACCAATCATAAAATAATAACTATAATAACAATACCACATTAAACGGACTCCCCGAATGCTCCGAGTGAAGCTTCGAAATCTGAACGAACGAATAAACGAAACCTTTCATGATCCATTTCTTTCTTATTCGTTGGTTCGAAGCATCGAATCTGACCCGCTGTGACTCGTTGTGTG
>NC_051415.1:33786252-33786498 GCF_015228065.2 Penaeus monodon
TCCTCTCAGACTGCAATCAACCCAAGAATTCTATTTTCCTTCTCGCTGTTTCAACGATACCACATAAATGCATATCAGAAGTAGGAGGTATTAGGAGGAACGGATAAATCATTTTGCTTTTAAAAGGTTACTTGCTGGTCTGTAGAGGATAAAACTTGTTCGTTGCTGAAGGTTGTGTTGTGTGTGTGAAAGGTCCTTTTGTTGTTGAAGTTCTTGTGGCCGACGGAGCCGAGGATGTGTTTCCAA
>NC_051415.1:33786601-33786720 GCF_015228065.2 Penaeus monodon
CTCTCCCCGATTTATCGTGTGGTTTTCTTCTTTCCAAGACGGATATATAAACATATAGACGATAAAACAGGAAAATAAAAGAATTTAAAACACATGTACACCCAATCACACACGCAAAT
>NC_051415.1:33786835-33787163 GCF_015228065.2 Penaeus monodon
CACCTTTTTTTATTCTATAACTCTAATATATTAGTCTTACACCTAATTATGTATCGTGGAGATGCTACTAATGAGCGTCATTAAAGTAATTATCGCAGATGGTGACGCTGAGAGCCGGGAGCAACCGGCAGAGTACTCATTAAGGGGTAATTAGCGTGCAGTGTGAGTCCTATGAGAGATGGATGATTAAGGTGTAGTCCAGAGTAATAATCATTTTTGTTCGTATTTTTCGTAATTACCTAAAATCAACGAAGACAACAGGGTGATGGTCCTTTATCGCGCTCGATGGGTTGTTTGTGGGTTTGTTTGTGTTTGGAATTTCTCCTCT
>NC_051415.1:33787615-33787744 GCF_015228065.2 Penaeus monodon
CCCTCTGATAACAACAGCTGGTCACAGATATCCAGACGAACAGCTGGACGGGGGCAATAAAGCAAGCAGTACAGGTGGTATGAAGACTGAACAGACATTATCACTGCATCCTTTCAAATCTTGAAAATG
>NC_051415.1:33788074-33788280 GCF_015228065.2 Penaeus monodon
CACTACGAATCGACCCCCCTCCCCACCCCCTATTAAGGCAGTGCTATCAATCACATGCAAATAGTGCCTCTGAGAAACAGTTCTTGATATAAACTTTATCATGATTCGCCATGATTTGTCGAGGTTTATCCATCAGTATTAAGAAAAGGTAAAAATAGAAGGTCAGAAGGAGAGAATAAACGACAGACGGAAAGATGGTAATGAGG
>NC_051415.1:33788467-33788591 GCF_015228065.2 Penaeus monodon
TTCAAATAAACATGATATCATTCAAGTAAGTATTAACATATATAACTCAAGGAGAGATAGATATAACTAAAATTTTATATCTATCTTAACTGTGCTTTTGTTATAGGCGCAAAAAAATGGTAGC
>NC_051415.1:33788690-33788755 GCF_015228065.2 Penaeus monodon
AAAAATCATTTACCAAAATAGATATATTAAGGTTTGAAAAATATGATTTGAAATAACAGTCGCGA
>NC_051415.1:33789695-33789890 GCF_015228065.2 Penaeus monodon
AAGAGCAGCACAATCAGAAATTCTCAAGACGCAATTAGACATGATTTGATCCCCGAGAAAAAGACTCGACCAAGACCCACGAATCACCATCTTAATCGCCTGATTGATACGGACGTGAGATACTGCTTCGAAGCCTCGAGATATTTCAGAAACAATTGTTAAATCCTGTGATCGGAGTGAATTATATGCTAATTT
>NC_051415.1:33790384-33790495 GCF_015228065.2 Penaeus monodon
GAAACAGAAGAATGGGGAAAAAATACGAGATATTTCAACAATAATTGCTAAATCCTGTTCTCAGAGTGAATTGTATGCTAATTTGAAGGAAGGAAGAACAAGGTGAAAACG
>NC_051415.1:33790756-33790899 GCF_015228065.2 Penaeus monodon
ATAATTCCACGCAGAAACACCACGTTCCTGCAGCCATATCATTCACACTGTCGTAAAAGGGTAATTGGCAACCTCAGCAGTGTGGAAAGGTCACGTGATTACATGAAAGGCACCATTCGTATAAAATAGGTAATTATCGAAGT
>NC_051415.1:33790982-33791173 GCF_015228065.2 Penaeus monodon
ATAAGTTGACAGGAGTTTGGAAGATAATTTTATCGCAGTGTCATTATGAAGAATGAATGATATTAAATGGACATTTGGAATGGAATCAGTGCTCTGAATAGCCATTTAATTGATTGAAGTATACGAGTGGTAAATATCATTATTATGATTTTTTTTTTCTGTATAAATTTTGTAATACATATGCAGCAGCT
>NC_051415.1:33791213-33791369 GCF_015228065.2 Penaeus monodon
GAAGTCGTACGTAAGGACGATTTTCTTATCTCCTATTACAATAACTTCACCTTACGAGACACACATCACCTATTTTACCTCACTAAAGGCCTTTGAGGAGATATTTTTTTCATAAAATAACACGGATACATTTCATTTAATATTCTTAGATTACGT
>NC_051415.1:33791450-33791734 GCF_015228065.2 Penaeus monodon
GATGCGCACTTCCAAGAACAGGGGATCTCCTCAGTAATTTCATAATCATTTATATTAAGTCAATACGTGCTTTTAGGAAGTTAAATTGCTATTCTTGAACCTTACCCGGAGCTGTTTAATCATTTATGTAGAAGCTAAGTATTTGTTAAACTTGTTTTGGTGTGTATATGATATGTCTAGCAGTCACCTTTCCTAACCTGTGATTACGAACACGTTAGAGATAATAAGTTATTAATATAATCACACTAGAAGACGTATTTAATTACTTTATTATACGATAAACG
>NC_051415.1:33791842-33792057 GCF_015228065.2 Penaeus monodon
GTGTGTGTGGTGTGTATTGGAAAGAGACAGACGCACAGTTCAATAAAATCTGGAGTTGAATTTAGGAGTAATAACTAAAGGACTAGATTTTTTTTTAGATCATTTTGAAACCCAATAGAAATTCAATGCTATTGGCTATTGCCTCTTACTGGCCAGAGAATCTTCTGGAGAGTTTCAGATTGTTTCTATAAAGTTGGTTCGCCTCTTTACCGCTC
>NC_051415.1:33793247-33793384 GCF_015228065.2 Penaeus monodon
TTAGCTCCATTCATCAGCTTGCTTCATTATCATTCGGTCTTACTTGCCCTAACATCACATTTATCACTCACTCTCTCTTATCTGACTTATTCATAGCTATTTCATTATTCATGGGGAATGAATACTTCTTTCCCTAT
>NC_051415.1:33793435-33793932 GCF_015228065.2 Penaeus monodon
TTTGTTTGTTTACGTTTCTGTTACATGTCTGGTCACGTTTTGTTTACATCACGTGACTCGACCACGTGGCGCTGTTGCCAAATCTCTTCAAGCACGTGGTTTATCTTTCCTTTCCTTCCATCTCCCCTTTTCAGTCTTTCCCTGTATCTATATTTTTCTTTCTAATTCTTATTTGCATGTTATATTAGTAATCTTTTTTTTTTCCTCTTCATTAATGGTTTCGCTCCAAAGTGACGCGACGGAATTATGCATTTAAACAGCACATCTTTTTTTATGATTTATGACCGCGTAGCATGCAATTGACCGAAGACAAGTTGAAGCAGTGTGTGGTGAAGGATTGCATGATGGGTCATCACTCTTTTGATGATGAAGTGTGGAGGAGGGGAGTGAGGGAGGAGGGGGGGAGGGGGATGAGCTTGCAATTGCTTGGAATGCAGTGCCGGTTAATGCATGAGGCCTGACTGATTGATTGATTGAATAGCCCGTTTTCTCTGCTA
>NC_051415.1:33794455-33794718 GCF_015228065.2 Penaeus monodon
CGGACTGAACTGTTGCCTTCATAAAACTACAGGAAAACTAGCAACGTAAGAACACGCAGAGAGGGGAGTTATTTTCACAATATTTCGTCTCTCCTTCTTTTTATTGCGCGTTGTCAGTTCTTCTTTTTTCGTCCATGTTTCACGCTCCAGCGCCTATTGCGAACGGCGGATCTAGCAAAGGAGGGGATTATTATATATTTTTTTGTCTGTGTGTCTATGTGTGTATTTTCTCTCTTCGTTTTGTTAGCAAGTTGCAAGTTAAG
>NC_051415.1:33794879-33795047 GCF_015228065.2 Penaeus monodon
CCTCTTTATGCTTCTAAATCAGTCTATAATTTTGGAATCCTATGTAATTTCTTTTTACCTTCTGACGCAAGGTCAAGAAAAATTAGTTATTGTTTCTATTCCATTATTCGTTAAAAAAATATTTAGTTAAAATGTCAAAAGTCAGTTTTCTGTAACTGGTATGGTTCA
>NC_051415.1:33795317-33795797 GCF_015228065.2 Penaeus monodon
CATATGTAGACAGACAGACAGATAGATACCTAATTTTCTTTTCAACAGCGAACTCCAAATACCTCAAACCTTCATTTTTATAAGTATCATTCAAGTAAATAACTCACTTGTTACAAAAAAAAAAAAAATCTCTTAATGCACACCGACTGCCTGTCTTCAACAAGCGCGCAACAGGCGTGCAACACAAGCACCACCAAGCAGAAGGTACAAGAAGACGAACCAAGAACTTAGTTCCTCCCAGATTGCTCAAACAGTCGAAGATCTGCAACACACGTGCGAACGCCTTTGCAACACTCCCGTTGACGCTGGCGTGCAAGAGCGGGCTTGGCTTGCCGTCTGCAACGCTCTGCAGCGAGGATCCAGTCAGCTTTGCAAGGGAGCTTTGCAACACAGGAGCTTCTCCCGCGAACGCTCTCTTCTCGCTTTCCCTCCTCCTCTCTTTCTCCTCTGTGCTTCCTACTCCTTCATTCGCACGGGAGC
>NC_051415.1:33795910-33796156 GCF_015228065.2 Penaeus monodon
CGTGGGGGTGGGGTGTGTGTGGTGGGGGGGAGGTGTTCGTGTTCGTGTTTTGTTTATAAAGGTCAAAGTTCGGGCCTTTAATCCGTCTCCTTGTGTGCGTTTTTTTCCCCTGTCCTCAGTCTTTATGGCCCTATGTCTTTCTCTTGTTTTTGCTCTTTAATGTTTATTTTTTTGTTTCTCTCTCCCCTTGTTGAATCTCTCTTTTTTTCTCTGTCTGTTGCCTTTTGTTTTTTCTTTTCCCCCTTT
>NC_051415.1:33796282-33796395 GCF_015228065.2 Penaeus monodon
CTTGTAAGATAAAATATTTTTCGATAAATGGGCCCGAGAGAGAGAAAAACTTATTTTATAAAAATTTAAATCTCTTTTTTTCTCCTTCAATGTACCTTATCGGGTCTACATAC
>NC_051415.1:33796432-33796519 GCF_015228065.2 Penaeus monodon
ACTCCCTGAATTCCCCGTGCGTGAAAAAGTTACGCACCCACCCCCCCTAAATCCAACCCCCCCCCCCCCCAGGGCCCCCTTTTCGTT
>NC_051415.1:33796559-33796639 GCF_015228065.2 Penaeus monodon
AATCCACCCCCTACCCGGCGGTTCAGTCTCTTCGCACTGTATTCAGTAAGTGTAAATAGTTTTGTTCTTGTTCTGTAGTT
>NC_051415.1:33798414-33798735 GCF_015228065.2 Penaeus monodon
CACCTCCCCCTACCCATCACTCCCCTTACCCCCCTCCCAATCCCCCCTCCCTCCCCTCCCCCTACCCCCCATCTCCCCCACCACCACCTACCCTCTCATATCCCCTTTCCCTCCCCCCACCCCCCCTTACTGTAACCTTATCTCGTGCTTCCGGTAGTGAGGTTCTGCAGTGTAAAAAAAATATATATATATATATTTTTTTTTTCTTTTTTCGGATATTGATGGTTCTGTTGATTACCTTAAGTCATAGGGGTTTTCTCATGATTTTTGGGTTTTTGTGAGATGGTGATTGGTTTATGTTTCTTTTAAAATGGGCATAGG
>NC_051415.1:33801701-33802272 GCF_015228065.2 Penaeus monodon
ATCCCTCAAATTTAATACTTATCCGTCTGCGTCGTAGATATCTACCACCATAGCTATCTTCCTGTGTTTTTTTTTTTATCTAATTACCTCACTGATCCCGCCGCGAGTCACAAGAGGTGTGAAGAACAGGCGGGTCGCACAAGTTTTATGGGATTGTGGACATCCCCTCTCCCCTCCTTGGTCCCCCCCCCCTTTCTCCCCCTCTCCCACCCCCTTTCTCCCCCTCTCCTCCCCCCTTTCTCCCCCTCTCCCCCCCTAAAAAAACCCTACTAATGCTCTATCACGGTCACATGGTGGGGGAAGGGGGGGAGGGGGGGAGAGCGGAAGGCGGGGGGGGGGGATGCGTAGCGTTATGTTGGACTGAATGTTGTATAATGTAAAAACTTCGCTTAATCCTCGTTCTCTCTCCTCATCTTCCCTATTTCCTCCCTTTCTTTTCCTCTCCTTTCTTCTATCCAATTTCTCTGTCCTTTCTCCATTCTTCGTTCGCAGTTCGTTCCTCCATTTCTTTATATTTTCTTCTATCTTCTCTCTCTCTTTGTTTTTATCCCTGCCTCCTGCTTCACATTAT
>NC_051415.1:33802834-33802940 GCF_015228065.2 Penaeus monodon
ATCAACGGGTTAAGGGAATTCCTGGTTAAGGGATTGAACTGGAAAGAGTTGGTTGATAAAGCCTGATTGACAAATGATGAGGATGATGAATGAAATGAATGCCATC
>NC_051415.1:33804234-33804306 GCF_015228065.2 Penaeus monodon
TCACTGATCACCATCTCATTTCTCAACCTAGCTTCCAGAGTTCTTTCCTTAAGCATCATGCTATGCTTATTA
>NC_051415.1:33804549-33804774 GCF_015228065.2 Penaeus monodon
ATCTATTCTATATCCCTGAAATCTCAGCATCCTGAGCTCAGCAGTCTCTGGTTATGCTTGCTGTCTTTTCGCCAGTGACACCGTTGGCAGTCCATATAAAATTGCGGGCCTAGCTACTGTCATTCAAATCGCTCCAGAAATTTTATTTACCTTCCATCTCACAACCAACTCCAGGGACATACGCACTGAAAACACTCAGTATCACACTTTCCATGTTCTGTTTTA
>NC_051415.1:33804810-33804920 GCF_015228065.2 Penaeus monodon
CCAAAACGCCTTTAACAAGCTTTTCCCTGAGACTGACCCCAATTCCGTTTCTTCTTCCGGAAAATCCATAGGAAAACAACTTGCACCTCTTCCAATGTTCGGGATTTAAT
>NC_051415.1:33805494-33805752 GCF_015228065.2 Penaeus monodon
CGTAAGAATAGTGCGAGTTAAAGCACTATAGTCTGTGGTCTTCGCAGAGGCAGGGTACACAGGGTACACTGCGCATCATAACATTCGCCCAAGGGAAGTCAGGCTACAACCACGTGTACTTATTACTTATTACTGGTTCTTACTTTACTTTCTTACTCTCTTACTTTGTTCTTTTACTTTACTCTTATACTTTATTATCTTTTTTTTACTTTAACGTTTCTCTTCTCATTCGCTTTTATTATATATTATTACTATATC
>NC_051415.1:33805788-33805992 GCF_015228065.2 Penaeus monodon
ACTCGTATTTAACTTTTTTGATCTTACTTTAAATACTGATTTCTTAGTATAACTTTCTTGTCACACGGGATTTTCCCACGTTGCAGGGAAAAGCTACGGCGTTTTGTGAGGAAAAAGACGGAGATGTTTTGAGATTCTTTTCGCGTCGAATGAGACGGAACAACTGATTGCATTCTGGTCGCTGATTCTCCACACCGACTTGGG
>NC_051415.1:33807183-33807471 GCF_015228065.2 Penaeus monodon
ATACCATACCGTTCATTGCTATAACAACAAAACCACAACCACAAAGCAACAACGAAACCAAACCACAAGAGGCCAACTTCACAAATCTGTAACAACACAAGACCAGATCTCAGCACCGAAATCCCTAATCGGCAACCCAGCTCATCGCCGATTCGCCGCCATGATGTATGACGCAATAAGCAGAGCTCGAATTCTGATCAATGAGGGTCTACAGTTTCTTCGTTCACAAATCATGCAGGTGAGGCTGGCGTCGCTGGGAATGGCGAGGAGGGGAAAAGGAGGAAAGTC
>NC_051415.1:33808282-33808399 GCF_015228065.2 Penaeus monodon
CATATATTTTTCTTCTTTAAAAAAATTCAACCCTTGTTTTATATGTATGTATGTAAATTGGTATGTTAACGCCCCTTGTGCCTCGCATGGTGAAATATTTATGTCAGCATATTGCAG
>NC_051415.1:33810040-33810109 GCF_015228065.2 Penaeus monodon
TTTTTCCCCCTCTCTTCTTTTTCTTCTTTTATTCGGCATCTCTTTGTCATTCTTATTCACTTATATTAT
>NC_051415.1:33810900-33811030 GCF_015228065.2 Penaeus monodon
AACAGCCTCACCTCTTCCTCAAAGAGACTCTCTTATTCGGACTCTGAAATGTGTGCGATTAGCGTGAGCTTTTTGTTCGATTGCCTCGTGTTCATTTAGGGTTTCGAGCATTGTTTCCTTTGTTTTTTAG
>NC_051415.1:33811521-33811620 GCF_015228065.2 Penaeus monodon
CAGCGTCAGAAAACCTCGGCCCGCCCCAAGCTACGAGCAGAAGCATTTGAGAATCCTTCAGGAGCGGCCGACGTCTCGAGAGGGCCAGAGAATGACAGG
>NC_051415.1:33812197-33812275 GCF_015228065.2 Penaeus monodon
TATGCATATAAACACGCATGGCAATAAAGAGAAGACAGACAGATAGCTAAATAGAGTGTGCAAGAGGAGGTAAAAAAG
>NC_051415.1:33812421-33812862 GCF_015228065.2 Penaeus monodon
AGAGAGGCCGAGCGCGCGTGCGCACGGATGCCTGTTCTTAGTAACAAGATCAAGGCTCCAACGGGCTGTAACGGTGGAATTTTCGCTCTGATCTCATAAGCGCAAAAGACGAAAAACGGATTGCAGAAAGTAGAGCAACAATGTCATTTGCAACAATCTTCCCTCGCGAGCACCGATCATACCACGGTTGCTTGACGGGAGAAATTTGCCATTTGATTGCGACGAAGCAAAATAGTTATAGAATGTATGCTCGTAACCTGAATATCATTGTTATTTTTTTCTTTTCCTCTTTAAAGTTTAAAACGAATTTCTTGTGAATAGATAATAGAGTTATTTAATTTGGGAACAGCAGATAATAGATAGTATTGTTGATTGAATTACAAGATGATCTTTGCAAAGAAAATTTTTGAAAATTGGTTTAAAAATTGGTTTAAGGGATAT
>NC_051415.1:33813327-33813416 GCF_015228065.2 Penaeus monodon
CCTACCGCTTTCATTCATGACTACTTTGCAGAATAAAACATTGGCACTAACCCCCGTTGTAAAACATTGAAATTAAAAACACCATCTAG
>NC_051415.1:33813835-33813962 GCF_015228065.2 Penaeus monodon
AAATCAGATAAACAGAATCTGCGCATCGACCTTTTCTCCCTAACTTATACATTTATTTGATAAAATATACGAGACGCAAATTATAGCATTGCAGAGGTTTTGCAAAGATGGCTTAATTATCTGCAAC
>NC_051415.1:33816171-33816384 GCF_015228065.2 Penaeus monodon
TACGATCAAAAGACATAAATTGAAGCCAATGCACAGCTTGCAAGATACAGATCGTGCAATGTATGTTTAGGAAAAGGGTTTCTCTCTCGGTTATACAATCAGAGATGTTGATAATATATTGCACGGTGTGGAGTCTGCGTGCGTGTGATTAGCCATTTTTTCGAATATAATGTGGGTCCGGGTTAGCTGGTCTGTTCTCTTGTTATATATATA
>NC_051415.1:33817260-33817527 GCF_015228065.2 Penaeus monodon
TCATAGAAACAGTAACGGGACATAGCGTGCATTCCTCGCTCGCAAAACTCGTTACGAAAAACGCTTTTGATAATCCGTAAAAATACTAGTCGTAATACATCACTTATGAGAGACCGTCGGCGGACTTAGATCGAAGTGATAAAAACAGTGGAAGGGGATAAAAAAGGTCATTTGCATCCTTGATTGGGACCTTATTGTTCTCCGTGTGATTGGCTTCTGAAAGGGTGTTTGGCCTGTTATTTCATTGCTTTATAATGGAGGGGGGCT
>NC_051415.1:33818672-33818762 GCF_015228065.2 Penaeus monodon
CGACATTATGAAAAGGTAAAAGTTCAGCTTTGTTCTTTAATTGCCTACGAATTACAGACGAAGAACAGCAGAAGAACAGGTCAGAGCGGG
>NC_051415.1:33818865-33818939 GCF_015228065.2 Penaeus monodon
ATCTCGTTCTCGTGAGGTTTAATGCATTTCGTAGTGTGGGAGGAATTGAAAGGGATTTACTGATAGAGAGAAGA
>NC_051415.1:33819299-33819420 GCF_015228065.2 Penaeus monodon
TCCTCCTCATAATTTACATCTTATTCCACTCGTTCTTAAAATCTTTTCCTTTTTCTATTCTTCCTGTTTTTTCCTTCTTCCTTCTCCCCATCTTCTTTTCGCATCATCCTCATTATCCCTC
>NC_051415.1:33820213-33820320 GCF_015228065.2 Penaeus monodon
ATTCCCCGCTATCGAAGGCGTCTGGCCGAGTGATAGCGATCTCGGGATGGATTCATGACCTCAGGTAGCGCGCTCTGACCTAGCTTCCACGGGGCTGGAGCCACACC
>NC_051415.1:33820554-33820756 GCF_015228065.2 Penaeus monodon
TGCTTGGTCTGTTTTTATCTATCTATCACCATTTCTCGTTCTCGCATAGTCTCTCTCTTTCTCGCGGTTTCTCGTATTTTCTCCTACTTCCGTTAACGGCTATCAGTATTTTCTTTTATTCTTGTAAATTTTTTCCTTTCTCTCTTTCCCGTTCTTGTTAACAGTTATCGACTATCTCCTTCCTTCGCTGCTCTATCAACGG
>NC_051415.1:33820909-33821062 GCF_015228065.2 Penaeus monodon
AATCACCAGCGTTGATGCAATGCCTCGACCAAACCGGTTACTGGTGAACCCGGTTTTCGTACTGGGAGGTTTGCTGGAGAGGGGGGGGGGTATGATGGGAGAGGGGGGGGTATGATGGGAGTGGAAGGAAGGAATGGAAAGAGAGAGACGAAT
>NC_051415.1:33822160-33822335 GCF_015228065.2 Penaeus monodon
TAATGTTGTTAAAGTGATCATAACCAACCGATTTTTTCCCACAATATCGCGTTCTCGCCATCATCACAAAAAAAAAATCTTATGTAATCGCTTATTGCGTCTATTTTTCTGATTATCATCCTTCTCTCTTCCTCTATTTGGTGTCAGTCTCGTGGTTATCGCTAATTTACCTACT
>NC_051415.1:33822499-33822660 GCF_015228065.2 Penaeus monodon
ACCTCCTGTCCTTTATTTCTCCATTCTTTTAGCACGAAATCGTGTTTGTTATGATAAAAACTAGAAGAAAATTCAGTTATCTTTTTATGATTACTGCGATTATGATTGATCCAGCAGATGAAGGTTAAGTGGAAATGGTTTTATATATGTGTGTATATTTG
>NC_051415.1:33823080-33823296 GCF_015228065.2 Penaeus monodon
GGTTGTGGGGGGAGAATTAATACTGATAAATGTCTGTCTGAAACACTGAAGGAAAACACACAGTAAAACCGGATTTATTTTCATATATACATTTATTCTATCACTGAATGTTTTCTGCTCTGCCTGCCCCCGGTGTTAACTTTTTATCTCTTCATCTCAGTTCTCATTTTCGCTTCCATGTCTCCTGCTTCGTTTTCTCTCCCTTTGTTTGTGCCT
>NC_051415.1:33823386-33823576 GCF_015228065.2 Penaeus monodon
GAAATCTCTCTCTCGAAATCTCTTTCTCCATCTGTCTGTCTTCTTTCTGCCTTCTGCCATTCCTTCCTTTCCTTTTTGATTTCTCCCTTTTTCTTTCCTTCCCTTTTCCTTTCTCTCCTTCTTCCATACCTCTCTCTTCTTATCCATCCTTTAGTTCACCAATAATGCCATGGCAGCAATTTAAGGAAAA
>NC_051415.1:33824173-33824312 GCF_015228065.2 Penaeus monodon
TAGAAAGCGTCTCGGATAAATTGCAGACTCTTGCATTTACCTCCCGACAAACCAGAAGCAATCGTCTCCATGTTTCTGTGTGGGTGTAACATGTCGGTATCACTCGTGGTCAAAAGACAAGATAAATTGGCACTGTAGC
>NC_051415.1:33824408-33824509 GCF_015228065.2 Penaeus monodon
TCAGTATCTTTTATCGTTTTTTTTTTTAGAATCACCTGCAAAAGGTCTCAAGTTGTTATCTGTTCATGGCATTTTCATTTCAGAGGAAAGACGCGGAACAG
>NC_051415.1:33825164-33825683 GCF_015228065.2 Penaeus monodon
CCCTTTTTTTATCTTCGAATAAATACAATAGGAAAATTTGTTGTTTACCTTTGTAGCAGTTGTTGCAACGAATTCAAAACCACTGCCACCTGCACGTCTCTTCTGCAATGCTAGCGCGGTAAAGTTCATATTAATGGCTTCCAATTAATCAAAAGTACATAAGTATCTAATCTCTAATAATAAAAGTACATAAGTATCTAATCTCCGATAATAAAAGTACATAAGTATCTAATCTCTGATAGTATGCGACTCCTTGATCAAAAAAAGCCAAATATGGTATTTACATGTGATATATATTTTGATTCCTTGATAAGATCGTTCTCTACGTTGCATATTTGGCAAGCTGAGCATTGTGTTGCAGTTAATGATATAATGAAATGAAATCATATTGATACTCATAGTAATGATGTTGACAGTTGTGTAAATAATGATGCTAGGTGTTGTAATCGTGACAGTGATTTGTTACTGTGGGTTTTGATAAAGCTTATGATGATGATACAACGTTAATCGAATGAATAA
>NC_051415.1:33826617-33826781 GCF_015228065.2 Penaeus monodon
TAGCTTTAGCAAGCGTACGGAGATAATTCACGATAGCTGAACAGATGAAGATCCCGAGACAGAGATAAAAAGGGAAGAGGAAAAAAACAGATCTGCAAAAGAAGGATAATTTTGATATTGTTGAAGTAAAGAATGGGATGAATAAATTGGCGGAGAGAAGAGAA
>NC_051415.1:33827040-33827325 GCF_015228065.2 Penaeus monodon
AAAAGTGGGAGAAACGGGAAGCAGAGGAACGTAAAAAGAATAAGAAGAAGGAGAATAAGAACAAAAGAGGAAAACAAAGAAGGGAGAAGGAACTGCTTTGGAGAAAGGAAAAGAATAAGAGAAAAAGAACCAGAGAATTTAAAATGACGGAGGAACAAATGGAGAAAAAAATAAAGTAAAAAGAAAAACACGAAGTGAATCAAAGACATATGTTAAAAAAAAAGTAAATGAATAAATAAAAACAGAAAAAGAGAAAAGAAAATGAGATGAAAAGAAAAAACTCCA
>NC_051415.1:33827539-33827624 GCF_015228065.2 Penaeus monodon
AATGCATAAGTCTCTAGTGGTTATCAGTCAAGATAAGAATCTGCTGGACTTGCTTGCGCGTGCTTGGGAGGCCTTTTCGCGTTTG
>NC_051415.1:33828080-33828195 GCF_015228065.2 Penaeus monodon
CTTTACCAATGCGCTCGTCTCGCAATTCAAACGCTCTTAAAGACCGAATCATGTGATCGAAATTCTAAATGTTTCGTTCAGAGTTCATGTAAAGTAAACGAGAGAAAGAAGGTTT
>NC_051415.1:33828233-33828377 GCF_015228065.2 Penaeus monodon
GATGGTGAGATAAAGAGGAGATAGAGAGAATGAAGAACGTAAACAAGCAATTGAAAGGAGAGAAAAGAATATATACGATCCACGAGAGAGATGAAAGAGATTAAATAAAGAAAGGAAAGAGAGATAACAAACAAAGAAACGGCA
>NC_051415.1:33828515-33828732 GCF_015228065.2 Penaeus monodon
AAAAAATAAAAAAATACAAACAAGATAACAGTAAAGGAATAAAGTAAAAATGCAAACACATGATAAATTGCAAGGCATGGCAGTAAAAAATAAAAAAAAAAGGTAAATAGATAAACAAATAAATATACAAATAAACAAAATAAAAAATAATTGTGCGTGAAAGTTCATTAATTAAAACTTATTTATAACAATTTTAAAATTATTTTAAAAACTGCTT
>NC_051415.1:33828882-33829046 GCF_015228065.2 Penaeus monodon
CCCTCAGGTAAATAGTTGACAGGACAGGTTATTACAGAATATAAATCTAGAAATTAATTATTGTTTTGACATCATTAACTTCTTAATTACTGTCATTATCCTTTTATTGGATTTGATTGTCGTTTTTGGCCTGATATCTTTCGCACGTCGCTCGGAATAATTGC
>NC_051415.1:33830419-33830499 GCF_015228065.2 Penaeus monodon
AGAAAAATTATCTGCTCATCTGTACATGTTCTGTAATTACAAACTAATCGATTTCAGGTCACGCTTTCGAACAAAATATG
>NC_051415.1:33831635-33831799 GCF_015228065.2 Penaeus monodon
GAATGTCACTCCTCCCTTTAATGCACTTTCATTCAGTATGCAAATTACTCTTCGTTTGATCATGTGTGTGTCTTTCATCAAATTTTGGACCTTGTGATTAACAGGTGAAATTACGTTTAATCAAATAATAATTTGGTGTTTGAAAAAATAAGATATAGTGTGTA
>NC_051415.1:33832031-33832110 GCF_015228065.2 Penaeus monodon
CTAGCCTTTAATAAAGACAAAACACTTTTATATAAACATCAATTATAGTTGAGTTCCTGATCTCGACTTCACTTCATAT
>NC_051415.1:33832366-33832530 GCF_015228065.2 Penaeus monodon
GCCAAAAAAGGTCACGACTAAGGCAAGAAAAAAAAGAAGAAGATTGACAGGTCGGACAAAACGTGTCGGTTCGGCGTCGGTCAGTCAGTCACTTTGAAGTTTTTAGAACTCGTAACAAATTCTTGAGGCTTTAGAATAAATTTAGCTCCGTTGGGGAATTTTTT
>NC_051415.1:33834020-33834196 GCF_015228065.2 Penaeus monodon
TTTTCATACAACTCTTTTGAAAGTTCTCTTTTTTGATTTCTCCTTCTCCTCTCTTCTTGATCCTATCTCTCTTTCTGCTGTCCTGCTTTGTCTGTTTTGAACCTGTTGCTTCGTCAACTCTTTCGATGACAGAGTTTAGCCTTCAAAGGTTTTCATACGAAACTTCTTGTGTGAAA
>NC_051415.1:33834752-33834839 GCF_015228065.2 Penaeus monodon
TCACATTCCTCCCTCACACTTTTTTAGACTCGTTCATTTACTTTGCCGCATCACACCTTTCACTTCACTTGCAAGACACTTTAACTA
>NC_051415.1:33835341-33835444 GCF_015228065.2 Penaeus monodon
ACACGCGAGCCGGGAAGACTGATGCCTCCTCCTTGGATGCTTCATCTCCCCAACGCACCTTCATCTCCCGTCTCGTTAAATCATGCACGGGATGCTTGATTCA
>NC_051415.1:33835473-33835537 GCF_015228065.2 Penaeus monodon
ATCTCCCTACCTGATATTCAAAGAGGCCGAAGAAGGTATGAGAAGTAGATAGAGATAATAGGAG
>NC_051415.1:33836588-33836680 GCF_015228065.2 Penaeus monodon
CCATAAAAATTGAGTAACAGCGAACGAACTGCTCAGTGTTTTCCGCCACGGAATTATCGAAATAAATTCTTTCTTTTTCTCTTCGCCTTTTT
>NC_051415.1:33837914-33838035 GCF_015228065.2 Penaeus monodon
CCCCCCCCCCCTCCCTCGGCCTCGTTCGTGTTCGGTTAAAAAGACAGTTTAAATTCACATTCTTTCGTAATGTTTCTAAATGTCTTGAAACCTCTCTGACCTAAAGCTATTTTGGGTCAAA
>NC_051415.1:33838884-33838972 GCF_015228065.2 Penaeus monodon
TCGTTTTGTGCGTTCAACTCCATTATTTCTTATTGAGAGTAACGGTACGACCTGTGCGATACATACCATTAGAGGAAGCGAGGTTATG
>NC_051415.1:33839241-33839379 GCF_015228065.2 Penaeus monodon
CTCCGCCTTATCTTCTGTCTTAACTAGGCTGTGCCTTACTCTCCAGTTATCTTCTTTCTCAGTTTCTCGTTTTTATTGGGTTACGTTCATGTTCTGGCCATGGCTCTTTAATTATCAAACACTCTGTTTCGGATTATG
>NC_051415.1:33839818-33840111 GCF_015228065.2 Penaeus monodon
AGGAGGGAGAGGAAAAGGGTAGGGAAAAGGGGGGGTGGGGGGGGGCAGGGGTTCTTCTTTTAATTCGTTCGTTTTAAAACGAAAATTGTTCGGTGAGTCTTTGAAAAGTGAAAGTAATCAAGTAAAATTCATTAAGATATGCAAAGAAACCTATGAAAAATTTGGCCCCGGGAAAGTCGTAATTCAGGTAGGGGGGTGTCACGTCAGGTGGGGTACAGGTCAAGGGCCCCCCGGAAAATTTGGCATAAAAAAAGGAGGTCATTTAGGTCATCGGTTTGGTTGATATATTATAT
>NC_051415.1:33840529-33840605 GCF_015228065.2 Penaeus monodon
TAAGTGCATGTATGTATTATGCATAAGTACGAACGCTTTCTGATTCATTGCATAACTAATGGCATTGTTCCAAACG
>NC_051415.1:33840705-33840817 GCF_015228065.2 Penaeus monodon
ATTTCTACATTCATTTGGAATAAACGGGACGAAATAATAAGAAAGAAAAACGATGATAAGAGACACTAGCTTATAATATATCAAAGGAATGAAACTCATCCATGAAAGCGTC
>NC_051415.1:33840862-33840943 GCF_015228065.2 Penaeus monodon
TGTCTCAAATCTCATCCGGCAAAACGGAACACTATTAAAAAAAGAGAAAAAAAAAATCATTATCAGCCAGGAAATGATTTT
>NC_051415.1:33841051-33841333 GCF_015228065.2 Penaeus monodon
GAGTGAGGGATAAAAACACCGTAGTTAAATCTCATCCAACACACTTTATCAGACACGCTGTCAACATACAAGAGACATCCCCGCCAAACGGTATAAACACTGTTACAGGAACACTCTCCCTGTGTGACACGTGAATACATCTCATATGAAGGGAGTTTGTGTAGGTGTACATCCCTCGGAGTGTTTAGTATTCAGGGAAGGTGACATACCAATCAGTGTTACATAAATTTAGAGGTTTAGCGGGAGAAAGAGAGGGTGGGGAGTTGGGGAGGTGGGGAGGTG
>NC_051415.1:33842456-33842543 GCF_015228065.2 Penaeus monodon
ATCGGCCGACAAGTAGACCCAGAGCAGGACCCAACAGACAGCACGATATTGATTTTACATCTGTCAATTAAACGGGATGTTATACCC
>NC_051415.1:33842653-33843369 GCF_015228065.2 Penaeus monodon
AAACCTTTTCGTTGTTGTTGTTTTTTTTTTTTGCTTGATTATTTATTGAATAAATATTAAATTAATATATAATCTACAAAGAATTAATTATTATAAGTATATAAACATTTGGTATATAAGTAAAATAATTTTAAATATAGTTTTATTAATATGATTTAGTAGAAAGAAGTTATAATGATAAAAAATTTTTATATTAATTAATGATATAAATAACTTATCTAAAATAATTAATATATAAAAATTATATCAATTACATATATAATATTATGAATAACATAATTATATCAATAATTATATAAATAATTATATAAATAATTAATAATAAATAATATATAAATAAAGGATATGAGTATACTTATATAAATATTATATATCAATCATTATATACAATTCACTTCTCTCATAATTATATAAATAATTATATAAAATATATTCATATCAATAATCTATATAAATAATTATAATAAATAATTATATAAATACAGTAAAAATATTAATATATTATAAATATTTATAACTTCATCAAATATAATTATATTAATACATATATAAATACTTATATACATCATAATATCATCTTATTAATTTTAATTAAATCTTATAAATATAAGATCTCAATTTCAATAATATAAAAAAATAGTAACAATATTATTAATATTATCTAATAACACTGCATAAAATATTGATTATAAATGATTCACTCCCCCTTCTATAAA
>NC_051415.1:33843411-33843832 GCF_015228065.2 Penaeus monodon
CCTGAAAACACATCTTCATATATTATTAATATTAATAACAATATAAATCTTCTTCATAATAATAAACAATAAATATTATATAATCTTCACATCAAACTATACAATATCTTAATCCTCCTAAAAAATATAAATATTATTAATATTATACAAAGATAAAATACTTCATTACATCTTCATCCACCTCTACATATCTTAATTATTAAATAATTTTACATACACATCTCCACTTCTTATCTTTAATCCTACTAAACATCTATACAATGATCTTAGTTAAGATAACAAAATTAAATATTATTAATGTATTAATAAAAATATAAATAATTGTATTAATATCCTAATTTGCAATTACCAAATATAATCATTATTAATCATGCCCCCCCTCTCCATTACTTATTCATCTTCACTACCCCCTCTACATCTT
>NC_051415.1:33843869-33846080 GCF_015228065.2 Penaeus monodon
CTCACAAATCTCATATTCTTGAATAACTCATAACCTATCTCCATCTTATTCATCCTCCTACTCCCATCTCCATCTTCATTCATCTTCCTCTTCACAATTCACACCACTGTCTTACTTCATCTTCATACAAATGTCTCTCCATCTTCTAATCTCCTCCCCCTCTCCATCTTCTTCATCTTCCTCCCCCTCTCCATCTTCTTCATCTTCCTCCCCCTCTCCATCTTCTTTCATTCTTCATCCCCCTACTTTCTCCCTATCTTCTTCATCCTCCTCCCCCTCTCCCATTCCTGCATTGTCATCTCTCCTTCCCACACTCCTCTCCATCTTGCTTTCATCTTGTCCATCCCCCTTCCTCTGTACTCACCATCTTTGTATTCTGTCTTCCTCCCCCCTCTCCTATCTTCTTCATCTTCAACCCCATCTCCATCTTCTACATTTCTTCTCGATACATTATTCCATCTTCTCATATTTCCTCTCACACCATCCGTCCACCGTATCTTCTCTTTCATCACTAATTCTCCCCCCTCTCCATCTTTGCTTTCATTCTTCCTCCCCTCTCCATCTTCTTCATCCTACTCTCCCCCTCTCCATCTTCTTCATCTTCCCTTGACACACATGTGTCTCCTCAGTCATTTTCTTACATCCTCCTTATCCACTCTCCATCTTCACTGCATCACTTTCCTCCCCCTCTCCTCTTTCCTTCATCTTCATCCCCCCTCCCTCCCTATCTTCTTGTCATCCTCCTGTCCCCTCCCTTAAATCTTCACTGTCATCTGTCCGTCCCCTCCTGTCCATCTATTTACTTCATATTACTAACCCCCCTACTGCATCAGCTTCCACGTCATCACTTCCCTCCCCCGTCTCCAATCTCTTCATCCCTCCTCCTCCCCTCCCATCTTCTCATCTCTTTCCTCCCCCTTATCCATCTTCTAGGACATCTCTTCCTCCCACCCACACCTCTACCATCTTTCTCACATTATTCTTCATCTCTCCGTCCCCCTCCGCCCACATATACTCATCTCATGCAATCCTATCCCCTCTCTCATCCACATCTCTTCTTCATCTCCTTCCTGTCCCCTCTCTCATCTTCTTCATCCTCCTCCCCCTTCTCAATCTTCTTCCATCCTGCTCCCCACTCTCTCCATCTCTCTATTCATATCTCCACCCTTCTCCATCTTCTTCATCATCCCCCCTCCCCCTCCATCCATCTTTCTCATCTTCCTCACCCCCTCCAATTCTTCTCATTCCTCCCCCTTCTCACTCTGTTGCTTCATTATCCTCCCCTATCTCCAATCTTACTTCATTTCCTCCCCTCCTCTCCATTCTTCTTCACTTCTTCCCCTCTCCTCTTCTCACACACTTTCCTCCACCTCTCCATTCTTCTTCATCTTCTCCCCTCTCTCCCATCTCTTTCACTGTCCTATCTTCCTCTCCCCCTTCTCCATCATCTCTTCATTCATCCTCCCCCTCCCCAGATTCCTTCTTCATCTCTCCCCCTCTCCATTTTTCTTCATACTCCTCCCCTCTCCATCTTCTTCACTTCCTCCCCCCGTCTCCCCATCTTCTTCCACCATCTAATCACTTCCTCACACATCTCTCCCTACTTCTGCTATCTTCCTTCCCCCTCTCCCATCTCGTCTTCATCTTCTCCACCCTCTCCATCTTCTTACTCCTCCTCCCCCCCTCTCGTACATCTTCTTGTCTATACCTTCCCTCCCCTCTCCATCTTATTATTGTCATCTTCCTCCTACCCACTCTCCATCTTACTTCATCTTCTCCCCTCTCCACACATCTCTTCATCAGTCCTCCCCCCTCTCCATCTTCTTCACATCCTCCGCCCCCTCTCATCTTCGTAATCTTCCTACCCCAATATCCATCTTCATTTCATCTTCCCACCCTCTCCATCTTCTTGTCAATACTTCCTCCCCACCTCCTCCATCTTCGTCATCATTCCTCCCCCCTTCTCTCACATCTGACTCCCATCTTCCTACCCCTCTCCAATCTTCATTCATCTTCCTAATTTTCTCGTCCCCCTCTCCACTCTTTCCCTCATTCTGAGAAGCAGTCGTCCCTCCCCATCTCCTCCTCACGCTTCTAACTCTCCTCCCTCCCCCCCTCTACATCTTCCTCATCTCATCCCCTTCCCCATCTTCCTCATCTTCCTTCTTCCTACTTCCTATCTTATCTATCCTAAGCTATTCTTTTCCAAGC
>NC_051415.1:33846577-33846794 GCF_015228065.2 Penaeus monodon
CCTCCTGCACGAGACTTGCCTCTCCCGTAGAGTCCTATTTTCCTCTGTGCTTCCTTTCCTGACTTGACTGACCTCTCGCATCTGATCGAGACGATCGCATCCTCTGTAGCCTCTGACCTTGACTGACGGCAGCGGACATATGAGAGTACGATGAAGAGGAGGATGATGAGGATGAGAGTTGCTATGAGATGACTAGCACGAGCATGACGACGACGAC
>NC_051415.1:33847072-33847200 GCF_015228065.2 Penaeus monodon
CACTTGATGATGCATGAACATAAATAGAGATACGAGACGACTGATCTCGGAATCTGAGACGAGACGATGACAGAGACGAGACCCAGACGAGTAGGGCGAACGATAGACGATCGACTCCTGCTTCTTTC
>NC_051415.1:33847457-33848376 GCF_015228065.2 Penaeus monodon
AATTGGATGAATAATTAACAGTTACAAAATAAGTAAAAAAGTAAATAAAATCCAGATTGTATAGAAAATGAAAGAATCCAATAAAGCAATATAAAACAAGCAGGCCAAATATATATAGATACTAACGATACAAACATAAAGCACAAATCAAAAACACAGTGTAAAACACATGACATAAATGTAAAAAACACATAAAAAAATACATAAATAAACAAACACATAAACAGTGATCATAAACAGTAAAATGTAAAAACACATAAACTGAACAGATAATAAAAACTAAATAAAAAAACAAACAAACAAACAAAAAACACAAATAAAAAACATAAAAAAACAGCACAAAAAGAATAAAAAAAAAAAAGCAAACACACGCAAAAACAAAAAGAAAACAAAGCAAACACACGCAAAAACAAACAGAAAACAAAGCAAACACACGCAAAGACAAACCGAAAAAAGCAAACACACGCAAATGGAGCAGCCAATGGCGGGCAGCGCTCACGAGAATATAACATTTTGACGAACGAGACACGGCTTGCAACAACTCGCTTTCTAATCACCGAGTCTCTGTGATTTACAAAGAAATGCAACAACTTCGGCAAAGAAATGCAACAAGTTCGGCAAAGAAATGCAACAAGTTCGGCTCTCAATTGTAAGTTATAATGATATCCCTTGCAATAATAAGTACAAGTAACTGGCCATCTTTTTACATGTACTTAGTCCACTCGGTACTGTACTTGCCACACCCTTTTTGACTATGTACACATGTTTGCCTACAGCAGTGGCCGCTCGACATGCCCGATGCGTGCGTGTAGGTTTACGGACGTCATGGCCCATACACTGTTGCCGCGTGTTGGGGATGGACATGTGAAGTGTGCTTTCGGCGTTGTGTGTGTGTGTTGGGGGGGGGGGTGCGGCGTTG
>NC_051415.1:33848634-33848776 GCF_015228065.2 Penaeus monodon
CTCTGAACCCTCAGTCTACATCCGCCACACCCAGCAAAAGCTAAAAAAGATTCATCACTACCTCTCCCCCCCTTTTCTCCCCCCCTTCCCCTCCTCCTGCTCCTCCTCTCCCCCTCTTCCCCTCATTCTCTAACCCCCTTCC
>NC_051415.1:33848877-33850325 GCF_015228065.2 Penaeus monodon
ATTCGCCTTCTCCTCCTTCACACCACACCCTTCAAAGTACCCAAAGGGGGAAGGAGGAAGGAGAGAGAGCAAAGACGGAGGAGAAGAGAGGGAAAGAGAGAAAAGGAGGAAGGGAAATAAAGATGGAAGGAGAGGAAGAGGAGAGGGGAAAGGGGGGGAAGAGGTGAGGTGAAAGGGGAGGAAGAGAGGAGGGGAAGGAAAAATGAGACAAAATAAGTATTTGCACCTATTTCTACCTCTCTCTTTTCTTTCTCTTTTCTCTCTTATCCCTCTCTCCTCATCTACGTTTCTCCTTTTCTCCGTCTCTCTTCTCCCTTTTTCTCCCTCTTTCCCCCCATCTTCCTTTCTCTCTCTTTTCCCTGCCACCCACGTCTAATTCCCTTCCCTTTCTCCTTTCTTCCCTTCTTCTCTCTCTTCCTCTCCCTCCCTTTCTCCTTCCTCTCCTTCTTCTCTCTCTACCTCTCCTTCCCTTTCTCCCTCCTCCCCTTATTCTCCTTCTTCCTCTCCCACTCTTTCTTCCCCCTCGCGCTCCCTCCCTCCCCACTTTTCCTCCCCCTCTTCTCTCCCTCACATCCCACTCTTTCTCCCCGCCTCTTCTCTAGTCCTCGCCTCCCCTATCTCTTTCTGCCCTCTTCTCTCCCTCCCTCCCCCCACTCTTTCTTCAACCTCCTCTCTCTCCCTCCCCTCCCCCACTCTTCTTCCCCCTCTTCTCTCCATCCACTCCCCACTCTTTCTTCCCCCTCTTCTCTCCCTCCCTCCCCACTCTTTCTTCCCCCTCTTCTCGCCCTCCCCCCTCCTACGGGTGGGTATTCACCCCGACTAGTTTACCAACTGGTTCCTTTGGCGTTTTTTATGCCCCAGCTCACAGAACAAAGAGGATAGTCTACCCGGGGCGGCCACCTCCCTCCCTCCCTCCACCCTTCCACTCCCTCTCTTCACCCCTAATCTCCCTCCCTCCACCCTTCCTCTCCCTCCCTCCACTCTTCCTCTCCTCCCTCTCTCCACTCTTCCACTCCCTCTCTTCACCACCTAATCTCCCTCCACTGCCCCTCTCCACCCCTCCTCGCCCCCCTCCACTCCTCTCCACCCTCCCTCCACCCCTCCTCGCCCCCCTCCACCCTCCCCCCTCCTCCACCTTCCAAACTCTTTTTTTCTCCACCCCCCCCCCCCCCTCCTCCTTAACTTGAGTCTGCTTGCGTTTTGCTCCGAGAGTGTGTGATGTAGGCTATTTTTTTTTTTTTTTTTTTCAACCTTTATATTTTTATGCTTTTATTTTCTTGTTCTCCATTTTTGTCTACGTTTAATGGATCTATTTGATGGCTATTTATTTTTCCTCTATCTTTCATTTATTTTATTTTTCTAATGTTCATTTTGATATTTATTGATATACATTTTATTTCATTTAGTTACTTTTTAAATTATTTTCATTTTTTTTTATTTCGATTTCT
>NC_051415.1:33850403-33850636 GCF_015228065.2 Penaeus monodon
CAATCATCCGTTTATTTATGATTTAGTTATCGGTTAATTCAGTTATCGGTTAATTCATAATCATTACCTAGTTATCCTTTATTCTGATTTATGATAATTATCTCATTATCTCATTATCCAACATTATAATTTTGTTTCCTATACTTTTATCATCTGTTTCTGTCTATATCGATATGCGTTTATTTTATCTGTCTATTTTATGACTATCTGTTCCTTATTCTATCTGTTTATCT
>NC_051415.1:33852978-33853171 GCF_015228065.2 Penaeus monodon
CACAGCACCGGTCTCCGCGCCTGGCATCTTTACTGTCACCCGTGAGATCTGGTTAAGATCTGACCTTAGAAGCGGCAGAAGTTTATTATTGGAGAGACATAAATCTCTTTCAGCCTGTGACCTCCCTTGACCTCGCTTGGGGTCAGGCGCGTTCGCACACAAGTTCGTGCTCGGCCCGGGTTTTTTTAAAAAA
>NC_051415.1:33853591-33853683 GCF_015228065.2 Penaeus monodon
GTAAAAGAAGTATGAAAATAGATGGGAAAGTAGATAGAGAAGGAAACATAAAGATTAAGAAAAATATAATCAAAGAAAACTCGGAAAAATAG
>NC_051415.1:33853991-33854110 GCF_015228065.2 Penaeus monodon
ATGTTACAAAAAATTATATTATATAATTATAATATAATATATATAATATAAATTATATAAAAATAATTTATAAATATAATTAAAAATAATATAAATTTTCAAAAAATAATAATACATTT
>NC_051415.1:33854915-33855088 GCF_015228065.2 Penaeus monodon
GCAGAATGAAATATCGAAAACTAAACCTTTTCCTCATTCTTACAGCCTCCCCCCCCCCTGCCCCGTACCCCTCCTTATGGTACGAAACATATCTATTAAGAGAACAGCAAAATCTAATTGAAATTTTCCAGATATAATCAATATTCTGCCACTGATTGGCTTCTTCAATTAAT
>NC_051415.1:33855202-33855679 GCF_015228065.2 Penaeus monodon
TACTATTTTGCGTGTATGTGTTTCTGTGAGTAAATGCCAGTTTCTCCGTGTAACACTAATCCAAACAGGGCACGTGTATACACAGTGTACACTCACATGTACGTATATGCTAATACCCAACAATAAAAATATACACAACTATTTTTACAGCGTGTGTACTTGACACTCACACCCGCACACATGCACGTAATATACACTTACACATGTATAAACCTACAAGCACGGGTATCAAGTCATTTAGAATCCGGTAGTATTAATATGATACCACCCATTACGACCTCAAATTGGCAAGGAATGATTTTAATTTGCAAGAAGGCAGATCAAGCTTGAGAATCGTTCTTCTAACCAGTTGCCGTGATGAAGAAAATTGCATATAATTGATACAAAATGGTGCTTAAGCGTTTGCAAGTTGCTTGAATGCTAATGTGTGCACGTGAAAGGTTGATCATGCGTACACGTTTATGTTGCAGTACGTAC
>NC_051415.1:33857001-33857142 GCF_015228065.2 Penaeus monodon
CTCCGGCCCGATGGCCATTCATATATGGGGACAGAAATAAAGGCATGTCTGTCTGTCTGATAGATATACATAATTGTAATGATAGATATGAATTTATTTGCCTATAGGTGTTAATATTAATTGGGTCTCTCGCAGTTCTAG
>NC_051415.1:33857339-33857423 GCF_015228065.2 Penaeus monodon
AGGCAACAAACGTAACGAAACTACCACCCACATACTGCTTAAGAGACGAGATTCCGGTCACACAAACACCCAAAACGAATTTAT
>NC_051415.1:33857445-33857736 GCF_015228065.2 Penaeus monodon
TTTGAAAACATACTCTCACCTATTTAAGTCTAAAAGTCCGGAACACGTGTTGGCAGCTTCTGTATGCAAATTTATGTATAGATGTCGCCATGTGCGCTGCCCTCTGTGGTGCTTTTGCGAATGCAGATTGATACAAAGGGAACAGAGGGCCATAAATATTGTTATATTTGACAAAGACGAAACAAGGAAAATGGCGAGCGAACATGCAAAATATCGACATGAACAAATAAAGTTTTCAAAATTGGTGGCGCTGGGTTTTTTTTCGCCGTCGTGTTGGCATGCCTGCCTGCT
>NC_051415.1:33857788-33857853 GCF_015228065.2 Penaeus monodon
TTCGTGTTTTTAATGTATGCGGCGGGCGAAGTGTCAACGGATTCGGGTCAGGCAAGGTGAGAGCT
>NC_051415.1:33857932-33858424 GCF_015228065.2 Penaeus monodon
CTCGTTTCTAATCTTTATTGTTCTTTTTCTCTTCATCTCCCTGTTCTTCTGTTTCTTACCCTCACCCCTCTTACCATATTTTTTGTGTGCTTTTTTCCCTTCTCCTTCAATTCTCATTTCACTTCCATTTTGATTCTAATTCCCATTCTCATTCCTATTCTTAATCTTATCCTATATCCATCTCTTTATCTTCATCTACCCTTTCTCCTCCACTTCTTATCCATCAGTTCCTTCCATTCTCTTATCCATTCTTTATATTTATCTTCATCCACCCTTTCTCCTCCACTCCTTATCCATCAATTCACTCTTATCCACCTTCCTTTCTCTCTCTTTTATCCATGCTTATCTTTATCCGAGTTCCTCAGTTCCTCTCAATAAGGTGTCGGGGCGTGACTTGGTCTTTTTCTGAGGCACCAATCAATAATGGAAATCAAGAGACAGGCTGTCAATTAGCAAAAGAACCAGCTCAAACTCACCCTCCCGATCGCTCAA
>NC_051415.1:33858571-33859241 GCF_015228065.2 Penaeus monodon
GCCTCTCTATCCCACTTTTTCTTCTTCTTTTCTCTCTTCTTCTATCTCTCTGTCTTTCTCCTCTCTGATCCTTTGGGGTCTCTACTCTCCTCTCTTTTCTCTCTTCCTCATAATCCATCTCTCTCTACAACTCTGTCTTTCTTTCTGTCTCTTCTCTCTCTCTCTCGGTTTTACTAATATCTTATATCTTATCCTTATCTATATCTTTATCTATATCTCTATCTCTCTATCTATACTCCTCTATCTTAGTGTTGTATTAATTCTCTTCTCTCTATCTCTATGCTCTATCTTATTCTTCTCTCTCCATATCTCCCTCCTACATCCCTTTTCTTGTCTTTGTCTCTCTGAGTCTCTCTCTTGATTTTGTCTCTCTCTCTCATCTCGTTTAGAAGAAAGACCTGCGAAGATGATTTTTGCTGTCTGTCTGAAAAAGGGGCCCGTCTACGTCTCTCCGTAGAAATGTATCTATAGACGAGCCATCTAAGACCATGAATTTTAAAAAAATAATTTACTCTATCCTCATCTATGCACCCGTTTCAAAACCCATTTGGGAAAACCGAGGGGGGTATTTAAATCTTTTTCTCTGCTGGCGTCATATCGCAGGACTCAAACAGATAGTTGCATTTATTTTTATTTTCATCATAATACGCACGAGAGATTTGTATTAAAG
>NC_051415.1:33859675-33859816 GCF_015228065.2 Penaeus monodon
GGGAACAAGCAAAAACACGATAACTCGAATCTAAGGCGACCTAATCCATCAAGAGCTCGAGATAAAGTAGACAGACACACACAACAGAAGCAGCATCAACGGCAGCCTCCATCTCGCCAATCTTGCTTCCTCTCGATTCCC
>NC_051415.1:33861659-33862459 GCF_015228065.2 Penaeus monodon
GTAATAGGCAAGGGATGGAAATGGAATTCTCTGAAATTTGAATTTGCTGATATCAAATATCATTTTCCTTTTTCTTTATCATACATTTATAGCAAATACGATGAAAATTTTGAGGAAAAATAAAAATTAATGACAAACAAAAAAATAATATAAATAAACACCATTCTCTCCCTTTAGTCATTTCCTTTCCTCTCCCTTCCCTTTCGCCCTGTCTCCCTCCCACAACTCTTGCCCTTTCCCTTCTTCCCTCCCCCCCTCATTCCCTATCCATCCTCCCCCTCCCCTATCCCCTCCCACCCAAAGACAGTCACTTCCCCCCCTCCTCCTCCTCCCTCCCATCTCCCTCCCCCCATTCCTCGCTCCCCCTCCCTTTCTCCTTTCCCCTCTCTAAGCTTCCCTCCCCCCTCCTCCCCTCCCCTTCCCCCCCCTCCTCTCCCCTCCCCCCATTTTCCCCCTCCCACCCTCCCTCCCTCCCTTTCCCCCTCCCCTCCCTCCCTCTCGTCCCCCTCCCCCTCCCTCCCTCCCTTCTTCCCCCACCCTCCCTTCCCCCCCTCCCCCCTTCCCTTTTCCCCTTCCCCCTCCCTCCCTTCTCCCCCTCCCCCTCCCCCCTCCCTTCTCCCTCCTCCCCCTCCCTCCCTCCCCCCCAGGCCCCATACAAGCAGGGGTCAACATCCCTTGTCCCGCCCATGCACTTCCAGCCTGGCCTTGCGCGGCCTCGTTCACTCTGACATTTTGCGTAAAACTCACCCGGACGCGTTTTGCTTGCGGAGAAACGGCTAAAGAATTGCTGATAAATAGGT
>NC_051415.1:33863312-33863397 GCF_015228065.2 Penaeus monodon
TGGAATAAAAGGAATGAAATAGATAAAAGTAAGTGAACAGATGTACAACAATAACTAAATGAAAAAAAAAACAGAAAAGCTCGAG
>NC_051415.1:33863600-33864103 GCF_015228065.2 Penaeus monodon
TGATGAATGGATAGCGAAAATAAAAATAATTTATAGGTTTGTGAATGATTTTATGAATGAATCTATGTATGAATCTATGAATGAATCTATGAATGAATTTGTGACTGAAATTATGAATGAATTTGTGACTGAAATTATGAATGAATTTGTGACTGAAATTATGAATGAATTTGTGACTGAAATTATGAATGAATTTGTGACTGAAATTATGAATGAATTTGTGACTGAAATTATGAATGAATTTGTGACTGAAATTACGAATGAATTTGTGATTGAAATTATGAATGAATTTGTAATTGAAATTACGAATGAACTTGTGAATGAAATTACGAATGAACTTGTGAATGAAATTACGAATGAACATAGAGAGAAATAAACAGCAAAAAGACTGATTGATTGATTGCTACGATGACGTAAGAAAATTTCGAGTAAGAATACTTAAGAAAAGTAGAATAGAAGTAGATGAAATAGTGAAATAGAAACTTTTTTTTTTTTTTTAAGTT
>NC_051415.1:33864646-33864757 GCF_015228065.2 Penaeus monodon
TCGTAAAATAAAAGCAAGGTTTGTCTGCTTTGTTGCATTTCAACTTTTGTTGTTTTCAAGGCAGATAGCAGGATGAGGCATGTGGTTAGGCAGCCTTTATTTGGTAAAGAA
>NC_051415.1:33865086-33865329 GCF_015228065.2 Penaeus monodon
CGCTCTTTTTCCCCAATTTTAAGTAAGGAAGAATATTCGTCAATTTTCATTTTTTTCCCCTTCGTCTTTTTACAATATCTATGTCTTTTATTTTCTCCCTTTCTCTCTTCCACTATTTCTCTTCAAGTTTCCTTCTCACGTCTTCTTTTTCCTTTCTTTTCTGTCTTCGTGCCATTTCGTTCCATCAGTTATCTTCTCCATCTCTATTCCTTTTTTGGCAACTTGTTTACTTTCGTGTTTTTT
>NC_051415.1:33866701-33867079 GCF_015228065.2 Penaeus monodon
TTTTTTTCTTTCCCTCTATATCTCCAGCCTAATATATATTTTTTTTTTAAGAATCAGACAAGGGCTTAGTAATGTTGCACAGTCATGCAGGCTTACAACATACAAAAATACGTACATCCTCACTTTACATTCCTCTGTGTGCATAGATTGCGTTTGTACATGCACACACGCAGCCACGGAATCACACACGAGGCTTAACATTCACCCACACGTACACATGAAAAGACGCACACGTCCCCTTTCACACATAAAATGCATACATAAACACATAAAAAGGGATACATCTGCTAACACATATATACAAACCAAAACAAGGGATATACGCACCAGCTGCTGTCATCCGTTTGATTCACTTTTGAAATTATGTAAATACCATTT
>NC_051415.1:33867780-33868032 GCF_015228065.2 Penaeus monodon
GCTCTCATTTTTTATCTCGATTCGGACTAAAAGAAAATAATATATCAGCGCACATCAAAAACTCATTTTCTTGAAGATCTGGAGAGTGACAGAAGATACCGGGCGATTAACAAGTGCACCTGACTGGCAGGTGTTGGGGAGAACTAGATCACAGGAAGACGCTGATGCTGGTATTCGGGAGATAAACTTCATGATGCTGAAGATAGTGTGATTGGTGGGGATCAGGGTAAGTCTGTCTGTCTGGCTGGTTGG
>NC_051415.1:33868213-33868427 GCF_015228065.2 Penaeus monodon
ACCATTTTGCTTGCGTGAATGTGCGTGCAGTATATGTCAGCGCATTGTATTCATGCAGATGCGAAAAATATACACTTCCCTTAAAACAACAACAATAGAAACACGAAATCATAAAACAGAGAAAAAAGATACAGTTTCGTTGCAATTCTTATCTCACGATCAAATTCTCAAATAAAGATCACAGCCTCCACAGCGAATGCCACAAAAAAAAGGG
>NC_051415.1:33868455-33868616 GCF_015228065.2 Penaeus monodon
TCCCGATGTTAAGCCGCATCATAAAATCTTTTCGGCCTAAAAAAAATATATAGCTTTTTAAAATGATCAAATACACTCTGACCTTAGCCTGACTTTTGACCTGAATAAAGCAGGTTTTTATATCGAGGAAAATGCATAAAAGAGGTTTAAGATAGGAGGAG
>NC_051415.1:33869627-33869741 GCF_015228065.2 Penaeus monodon
GACTTTGAAAAGTTGATGTGGATAATGATGATCATTATTAGTATTATTAACTAGCATTGCCCACATATAAATACCTATCTTCTAATGTAATAATCAGTTAAGTTAAATTATTAG
>NC_051415.1:33869785-33869873 GCF_015228065.2 Penaeus monodon
CAGCAGACGTAAGCAAGCGTTACAAAAAAAAGAAAAAAAGATTTAAATGTAATACCTCCCGTTCCTCCTCCCCCCCCTCCCCCCACGT
>NC_051415.1:33869910-33870009 GCF_015228065.2 Penaeus monodon
GATTTAAGATTGACGTCAATGTACTTGTTTTTCTTGCAAGTTTCTTCGTGACTTCTTGAGATCTAATGTACTATTGTTTCTATTTCTGTCGGTCAGTTT
>NC_051415.1:33870506-33870733 GCF_015228065.2 Penaeus monodon
CTCGAGATTTAATTCAATCTCATTTTTTGAACGGCCCAGCAGCTTGATTTCGTAAAATAGAACTTCGTTTCTCGAAGGCGATTCAGCTTTGGACTTTTATTTTTTTTCTCTCTTTTTTCTGCTTCCTCTTCTTCTTTTTGTCCTTTTCATTCTCTCCCTTCCGAAGGCTAATATTTGCTTAAAAGATGAAGAATGCAACTCGCATTTGCAACAGGCATTTATTCCAG
>NC_051415.1:33870765-33870906 GCF_015228065.2 Penaeus monodon
CCCGAAGGAGAGCAGTGAGTTTGCAACATCTATTCACTCCCTTCAAAGACTCATTGCTCGTTCTTATTATTTTCCTGTGTTCTTGAAGGACCAAAATGTGAGAGCAAATAAGGTGATAAAAAGAAGTCAACTAGTTTCTGA
>NC_051415.1:33871300-33871577 GCF_015228065.2 Penaeus monodon
AGGTCCATTGTGTGAAAGAAAGAAAATTGATTGAAATTGACCTCCTTTGGGGTTTGTAGGACAGGGTGATTCAGCTCCAGCGAATGAAGAAAAAGAAAGAAAATTGACCTCTCTTTCGCAGGAAATGACATCACATGACCTCTGCTGACCTTCGCTGGGACACGAATGCCACAGATACGAAATAATGACCTTGGCGTTGTAATAGTTTTTTTTTTAGCTGTTCCAATTTATTTTTACTGATCTTTTTGTAATGGTTGTGTTTTTTTTTTTTTTTTTT
>NC_051415.1:33871814-33872079 GCF_015228065.2 Penaeus monodon
CAAATGACCTTGGCTATAACATAACACCTTGTCAGACTGACCTAGATAAGGTCATTGCAAAAGGCTGACGTTTCAAGAGTCAACGAAGGGCATGTTGCTTGTTGCAGATGCATTTCCGGCTGTTGACATCATAGGTGCCATGGATTTTGGATATATGTATTCATTTGTAATAGCAAAATCTTAATCATCTAATTATTTGGATAAAGTTTATGTGCTTTTCAACCTGCTCTTTTATTTCTCTCAATATCATTATAACTTATGAAAG
>NC_051415.1:33872481-33872568 GCF_015228065.2 Penaeus monodon
TCCTTCATCATTTTCCTCGAAATTTCATTAAATACCGCAGATTGTTCCGCAGTTGCCAATTCGTGATTTATGATCCGTGTTCTATTT
>NC_051415.1:33872602-33872688 GCF_015228065.2 Penaeus monodon
CTGAGATTCGCCGATTTCCGGAAAATTATTTTTGAATGCTTTAAATGCTTTTCGCTTACTTTACCTTACTCTCTGTTTAAGGACGT
>NC_051415.1:33873033-33873203 GCF_015228065.2 Penaeus monodon
ACCAACAAACAAACAAAAAAAAAAACAATATATAAAAAACAAATTAATCCAAAAAACAAAAAACAAAGAGAAACATATCGATACCAACTAAAAAAAAAACAATCTTCTATCTTAAAAAAAAAAAAAAAAAAAAAACGTCTATTCCACGACGCTCTTACAAGTACAGGAAT
>NC_051415.1:33873238-33873462 GCF_015228065.2 Penaeus monodon
GCTTCTGTACAGCCTCCATTACGTTAGCGTTCGTACAGCGAGCACTACATTACGTTAGCGTTCGTACAGCGAGCACTCCAGCCATGCAGAAAATACGGTCTTGACTTTTACACTTGCGAGAACGCTCTGCGCTCGCGTGGCCTCGCCTCCTGGTTTTTTTTTTCTGGTCTTTTAGGGGGGGTGGGGGGGCTGTTTTGGTCTTTGTGGGTCTTGTTTGGGTCTTT
>NC_051415.1:33873669-33873898 GCF_015228065.2 Penaeus monodon
GTCTATTTGGTCTTTTCGGTCTTTTCGGTCTTTTTTTTTTCCTTTTGATCACTTTTTGGTATTTTTTTTGCGTTTATTTTTCGGTCATTTGGTCTTCCGGTCTTTTCGTTCTTTGGTCACTTGGTCTTTTTTGGTCTTTCGGTCTCTTAGTCTGTGGGGTCTTGCTTTTTTTCTTGGTCTGTGGATTTGTGGCGATCCGTGCCTGTGGTTCTGTGCTCTGTGGGAGTGA
>NC_051415.1:33875213-33875289 GCF_015228065.2 Penaeus monodon
GTAGAGCATTCAGGGGAACTACCTTCCGCCACACCCACCCACACGATACTACAAAAACAAACACGAACTCATATAA
>NC_051415.1:33875419-33876476 GCF_015228065.2 Penaeus monodon
GACGCGGGCGGGCGTGAGCGAGTGGCCGCCCAGATACGAAATCCGCCCGAGTCATGCTCCGTGATATGACCCCGACACCTCTTGCCCGGGGGGGGGGAGTGGGGGGAGGGGGAAGTGGGGGGAGGGGGAAGTGGGGAGAGGGGGGAAAGTGGGGGGGAGGGGGAAGTGGGGAGGGGGGAGGGGGGGAGGGGAAGGGGGAGGGGGAAGGGGGGAGAGGGGAAGTGGGGGGAGGGGGAAGTGGGGGGAGGGGGAAGTGGGGGGGGGGGGGAAAGGGGGAGGGGGGGGAAGGGGGGAGGGGGGGAAGTGGGGGGGGGGGGGAAGTGGGGAGAGGGGGGAAGTGGGGAGGGGGGGGAAGTGGGGGGGGGGAAGTGGGGAGGGGGGGAAGTGGGGAGAGGGGAAAGTGGGGGGAGGGGGAAGGGGGAGGGGGGGGAAGTGGGGGGGGGGGGAAGTGGGAGAGGGGAAGTGGGGGGGAGGGGGGAAGTGGGGGGGGGGGAAGGGGGGAGGGGGGAAAGTGGGGGGGGGGGAAGGGGGGGGGGGGGAAAGTGGGGGGGGGGAAGTGGGGGGGGGGGAATGGGGGGGGGGGGAAGTGGGGGGAGGGGGAAGTGGGGGGAGGGGGAAGTGGGGGGAGGGGGAAGTGGGGGGAGGGGGAAGTGGGGGGAGGGGGAAGTGGGGGGAGGGGGAAGTGGGGGGGAGGGGGAAGTGGGGGTGAGGGGGAAGTGGGGGGAGGGGGAAAGGGGGAGAGGGAAGGGGGGGAGGGGAAAAGTGTGGGGGAAGGGGGAGGAATTGGGGAGGGGGAAGTGGGGGGAGGGGAAGTGGGGGGAGGGGGAAGTGGGGGAGGGGGAAGTGGGGGAGGGAAATGGGGGTAGGGGGAAGTGGGGGGAGGGGAAGTGGGGAGAGGGGGAAGTGGGGAGGGGAAGTGGGGGGGAGGGTGAAGTGGGGGGGAGGGTGAAGGGGTGGGGGGGAGGGTGAAGTGGGGGGGGAGGGTGAAGTGGGGGGAGGGGTGAAGTGGGGGGAGGGGGAAGTGGGGGGAGGGGGAAGTGGGGGAGGGGGAAGTGGG
>NC_051415.1:33876919-33877577 GCF_015228065.2 Penaeus monodon
TGTCGGAAAATTTTAAATAACTCGCCACAATTCATTAAAAAAATCCTCCTGTGCTAAAGGTGTTCTCTTGTCATCTTCATTATCACTCTCCTTCAACACCTCCCCTCCCCCCTTCCCCTCCCACAATCCCCCCTCCCTCCCCCATCCCTTCCCTGCCTATATCCCCCCCTCCCTCCCATCCTCCTTCCTCCTCACCCATCTTCCTCTCCTCCCCCCATCTCCAACACGTTCCCCCTCCCCATCCCCCTACCTCCCACTCCCCTCCCTCTCTTCCATCCCCAACACGTCCCTCCCCCAATTCCCTCCTCCTATCTCACACCCCTACCCCTACTTTGTACTCACCCCCACTCTCCTGTCTATTCCCCTCCCCTCACCCACTCCCTCCTCTCCCCTCCCCCACTCCCTCACCCTCCTCTCCCCTCACCCCCTCCCTCACTCCTCTCCCCTCACCCACTCCCTCACCTTCTCCCCCCCCCCCACCTCCCTTCACACCCACACCTCTCTCCCCACCTTCTCCCCTCACCTCCATCCTCCCTTCACACCCTCACACCTCTCCCCTCACCCCCTCCCTCACCCCCTTCCTCACCCCCTCCCTCACCCCCACCTTACGCCCGCGGTGGATAAAACTCGGATAATTAATGATCTTACAGAGTGGCTG
>NC_051415.1:33877824-33878157 GCF_015228065.2 Penaeus monodon
AACACACCCACCCAGGATTCGTTCACTCTTGAATACCACTTTTTATCGAGCTTATTTGGAAATCCGTAACCATCTGGAAGGAAACACCGCCGCTATTCTTTTGTTTTGTTTTTATATCATCTATACTCATTAATCTTCTCGCTGATCGCATTCCTGTTCAGAAGATAGGGGTTTAGAATGCATGTGTGTTTTGTTTTGGGGTTTTTCTTTTGTTTTTTTCGTCAATTATTCTTTTATCTATATTTTGGGAAAGAGGAGGTTCGAGTTCTTTCGAAAAAAAAGGAAAAGAAAAACAGTAATTGCGGTAGACGAGGAGGAGGAGAAAGAAGAAGA
>NC_051415.1:33878200-33878445 GCF_015228065.2 Penaeus monodon
TGGCAGGGATATAAAGAAGGGAGGAGGAGAGGGTGTAAGAAAGGGGAGGAAGAGACGAGGAGAAAAGGAGGAAACAGAAGGAATGGAAGAAAGAGGAAAGGGATTAGGGAACGAGAATGAAAGGAAGAAGGAAGGGAAGAATAAGCGAGGAGAGAAAAGGGAGAAAGAAGGGATGAATAGGCGAGGAGAGAAAGGGGAGAAGGAATAGAAGAAGGGAAATAGAGAGGAGGGAGAAGAACGTTACA
>NC_051415.1:33878472-33878793 GCF_015228065.2 Penaeus monodon
TTACAGTCGGTTTCATTAATTTACGAAGGGTCACGGATACAGGTGTGACCTGGTATGACCCGCGTGATATTTACGCTCCTCCTATATTAGGTCACTTGGTATAGTTATTGTTCATCCTTGAGTCATAAACGACCGGAATTTCGTTCAAGACAAATTAACTGGGTGGTTTTGATGAGCTCCAATTTCTATTTTTTAATAGGGAGAGCCTTTAATATATTTTTTTCGTGATTTTATAAGCGTTGGGCGAAGGAAATAAAGTCTGTTTTGATAGAAAGGGTGTCCCGAGGCCCACCTTTCGCCTGTTCTGTCTGTCTGTACAAG
>NC_051415.1:33879133-33879593 GCF_015228065.2 Penaeus monodon
GCGTGTTTGCATGATTGCATGCGTGCTCGCGTATGCGTGCATGTATCCGCATTAATATGCATGACGTACAAATCACAACAGAATTAATAACGCTGAAATGACCCTCGAAAAACAATAACCAACACTCATAATTATGCAAAACAGTCCTCATCAAATTCAGGCCACGACAGTAATTACAGGCAAATCGTCTAAAAATAGCAATTAACATAGCAAGACCCCGATATCGAACTCGACATTCAGACGACATTCTTTAACAAATTGAAAATAAGAATTTCTGATATCAAATGAATCTCTATATATGGCGGAAGGAGATGGAGGGGAGATGGGGGGGGGGGAGGAGAGAAAAAAAAAAGTGGGCAAAAGCTAGTCTTATCGAATTTATTATTAATGTCTTAAGGCAATCGGGTGAAATTAAGAAATGATTATGACGATATCATTAAAATGCCGTGTTATATGTATG
>NC_051415.1:33879640-33879834 GCF_015228065.2 Penaeus monodon
GATATTCCTTTTATTACCGAAAAGAGATGATGCATATCTGCGTGGACTTAAAGTGATTATTTCAAAAGTGGATATATTTGTAATCATGGCAAAGTGGATTATTATCTGAGTATGCAAATGGCCTGGTCGGGATGTATCGAATTTTCCTTTATAGAGATTATAGATAGGATTGTATATGTTAAAAGAAGATAAAT
>NC_051415.1:33880187-33880661 GCF_015228065.2 Penaeus monodon
GATCCGGAAATAAAAGCATAATAGGGCTTTTAATTATTATAATCAAAAGTATAAAATAAAATCGCCCATAATGTTTACCTTTAGAATGAACGAACAACAATCATCGCTCCGGAACGATAATAATCCCGCCTTGTACGACCGCTAATACTACCCTCTGCCTAAACACTCATAATGAACTCTTAATCACCTTTGACGTTGAAGGAGGGGGGCGTTCGTCACCCGCAACCACCCTTACCGTAAGTCTTAAAAAAATATATATATTGCAAGAGAAGTGAGGAACAAAATCGTGTTCGGAAGGGAAAAAAGTTAAAGGTGCGGCTTATCGTACATCTGGCAGGGGATTCCGGACACGGTTGAGGTGTCAGGGAGTGACTATCGCGAAGCGTGTTGGTCTATATTTCCCCTTGTTCACGAGGCTGTAAGTGAAATTATGGTTCGTAGGGCTTTTTTCGGGTTGCTTTGTCTTTATGGGGG
>NC_051415.1:33880882-33881046 GCF_015228065.2 Penaeus monodon
ATATATTATATATATACATATCAATTGATAATTAAAATATTAATATTTTTTATATAATTAATAATATACATATAGAAACATATATAAAATATGATATACAAACATAATTACATATAGTAGGGTTATTATCGTTATTTGACCATGTATGTATCTATGTAATAGCA
>NC_051415.1:33881210-33881469 GCF_015228065.2 Penaeus monodon
CGATGTAGTATAGTATTCCCACCAGATATACAATGACATATTGTTATAATATGGATGTAGGATATATATATATTCTATTATACCACTACAAAAACATATAATTTTATACATTACCATGCTTCAGCACCGTATACACACGCCTCATTGGCTGGATAATGCAATGTAGGCGGCAGATTGCCGGCGGGATTGTGTTTTTGTTTTTTTTGTGGTGGAGAAACGCATGCAATAATTATATTAAGCTAACGCTTGTGACCCTAAT
>NC_051415.1:33881783-33881951 GCF_015228065.2 Penaeus monodon
CCGCCGGGGGCCGGGGGGGGGGCCGGTTGGGGGGGCGAGTGAGCCGCGAAGAAAGTAGTAGAGAGTTTACAAACACTCTATCCATTATATCTTTTTAAGTTAGGTGCATCGCGAGCTCGCTGAGTTTAGGAGAGAGAGAGAAGAGATGCGACTATCATCTACTACTAA
>NC_051415.1:33882043-33882189 GCF_015228065.2 Penaeus monodon
GATCTACGAGCAGAACATGCTCAAGCGATTGTAGCTGGGATTCGAGCACTGTTGCATCTCTCTCGGGTCTACTCTCTATCTACTATCAGCGCGTCATCTCTAATGATCTAATCTAGGTATCTCTCTCTATGTTTTCTATCTCCTAG
>NC_051415.1:33882297-33882406 GCF_015228065.2 Penaeus monodon
CCGGTCGTATTATTCTCGCTTCTTCACTCCTATTTATTTATTATTATTACATTTTGCTATGTTTGTTCCCCGCAGAGAGTTAAAAGTCTGCGATGTTGACTCTGAAAAT
>NC_051415.1:33882748-33882871 GCF_015228065.2 Penaeus monodon
TGTTTATAAGTCGGTAAGATCAAGGTGCAAACGCAATGCCTCCCTTGGCGTTTTATGAATAGGTAAGCGCACAGGCTGAGGCATTTGTTGGGGGGAAGAGGCTGTAAACACGCCATGGATAAG
>NC_051415.1:33883852-33883916 GCF_015228065.2 Penaeus monodon
TTGATTTTATTTCTTACTCCTCCTGTTATTGGAACCCGTTTTGCTGTTAGTTTCATAATGTGCC
>NC_051415.1:33884539-33884697 GCF_015228065.2 Penaeus monodon
ACCATGCTTTCAAGACCAGCTGTTCCCTTCCCCTGCTTGCTTACATTCTTTGTGTTTGCAATCAAGCAGGAGGAACATTAAGTCTTTTTTCATTGCATTTTCTTCCCCCAATAAAAGTGTCAAAAATCTCTTTCTCTTTTCCAAATACTTGATTTTTA
>NC_051415.1:33884920-33884986 GCF_015228065.2 Penaeus monodon
TGGAATGTGAAAGCCCGTGTGTTAAGAGAGGTCGAAATCATTTCATTTTTAATCGGACAAAAACTA
>NC_051415.1:33885374-33886147 GCF_015228065.2 Penaeus monodon
TCTTATTTCCCATCCTCACTCAAAAATAAATATACGATCTAGACTTTTCTAGAGCCATGACGACTTCCAGTATTACCAATGCTATGACACAGTGTTACCATATTTACATAGCTGTCAGAAACATGCATTATTCACCACTTAGTATTAGTATGCATGAGATCTCAGGTGCATGATTGAGTGCATGCATTTGGTGTATGCGAATGCATGCAACTGCACAGATTTACTTGCCTGATTGTGCTTTTGAACGCATGATTCTGCAAATTCTCTCAGGCTTTTAATACTTTTAAGTGTGTGGATGGCTTGCCTTGCAATATATGGCCTTAATAGTGCAGTGAAAGTAATAATTGTATGCATATGCAATATGCAAAGAGTCTATGAGAGTGTGTGTGGTTTAATGCCACGAACTGAACTGCTGTTGGCTTGAATTAGCGGCTTGCATTTGCATGAAACTGTACGATGCAATTGATATGATAATCTTGCACAGTTGATATGTGAATATGTAGCTCGGAATTATGTACATTTTGTTGCTGTTTGGCCTCTGTTTCGCCTCTTATTTTGTTTTACTGTCTATCATGCCTCTTATCGCTTTTTCCTTCGCCTTATTCGCTACACAGAATAGTCATTTTAAACGCGTTTGAATGCCACGGGAAAGGAAATGAACTAGAACACAGATTCTGATAAAAGCGAGGTATAAGAAACCAGCAATAACTTATCGCAAAAAAGAAATAAAGGAGAATGTATAGGTAATTAATCAAGAGGGATAAAATATGTAG
>NC_051415.1:33886189-33886255 GCF_015228065.2 Penaeus monodon
CATTATTTAGTACGCAAAATATCACCTACTACAGATATGATTTTAAAAATCATCATAGAGGATACA
>NC_051415.1:33886485-33886755 GCF_015228065.2 Penaeus monodon
TACTCCTCACTTTCAATCTTGAAAAGACTAACCCAAATGTTCAAAGGTGAAGCGAGGTCAGCTCTCGTGTTAAATGAACAGGTGCCAACGCAGGTGTTCAGGGCTGACAGTGTTCAGCGCTGGTGTTCACAGATCGCTTTTAGTTCATTGAAACTGTTGGTTATATGTCGAGATATTTTGTGATAAATGTTCATCTATTTTCCTGACTACATTTTTTCCGATGTGTGTTGGAAAATGGTCAGTAATAATCTCGTTCTGACTGATACGTGT
>NC_051415.1:33887052-33887174 GCF_015228065.2 Penaeus monodon
CTTGCAACGAATCGAACAAGTAGAATAATATCTTCCCCGCGCAAGAACAGGACTCATTCATCTTTGGGGGTGCAGTTGCAAGGTCGTGACGCCACCAATGTATTATGACGTCAGGGAATCCC
>NC_051415.1:33887322-33887838 GCF_015228065.2 Penaeus monodon
GGTTATAAGGAACGACAGATGATGTATTGCGATGTTCTTTTCTTGAGGAAGCGATCGAGGTGTATTGTCGATGTTCTTTTGTTACATAGATTCGTCTTGGCAGGTCTCGGCCGTGTGTGTTTTCATCATTCATTTCTTTCGATATGTTTTAAATCTCTTTACGTTTTTTTTTTTTTTTCTAACGAGCTTTGATTAGTGTCTTTATTATTCTATCGTGATTATTTTCTTTTTTCTTTTTTTGTCTCGTTTTTCTTTCGCTATGCATCGAGGATCACGGTCCTTCACAGAGAAGAGTCAGATCGTTTTTTAAAAGACTCTTTGATCCTCCAAAAAGGAATCGAGTCTCATCCAGAAAAAAAAAAAGTTTCCATGTTTCGACAAAATAGCCTTCATCCTTTTCTTAAGACTCGAACTGCCTTTCTTTACCCAAGTCATCTTTGGAGAAGTGAAATGCGTTCAGAAATTCCTCAAGATCTCTCCCACGTTGTTTTGGCCACTCCTACACCGCCTCCGTCT
>NC_051415.1:33888205-33888368 GCF_015228065.2 Penaeus monodon
TAGACGCGGAGTAAAAGTCATGTGTTGTCGTCGAGTCAAGATATTCTGGACACGAGTAATGACGAGACGCGAAAAACTGGATACGTTCTAGACCTCCTCCTCCCTTCTCGGTGTCCGACCGTTTCACCAAAATGGCGGCTGACGCGAGGAGGAATTCGAGACC
>NC_051415.1:33888454-33888596 GCF_015228065.2 Penaeus monodon
GAGAGGAAAAGAGACACATGGATGAGGGAAGGAGAGAGGAAGAGAGGAGAAGAAGGCCGAAGAAAGGAGAAAGATGGTCGAGATGAAAATGAAAGAAAAAAAAAATCCCAGCTATACGAAATCGATAAATATTTTGCAAGAA
>NC_051415.1:33889093-33889475 GCF_015228065.2 Penaeus monodon
TATAAAATTAACATAAAAAATATGTTTAGCTATAATTCCTTTCTTTCAAAATTACATTTGGACATTTTTTTTCATACGATAATAAATTCAAACTTTCTATTTTTCTTTTTCCTTTTACAGACAGAAATTTGAAGGGGCTACGGGAGTAAAATTATCTTTCTAAAGAGAAAAAAAAAATCAGAAACAAATGAAGACTCAAAATCTGCCAGACGAAAAAGAAGGCGAAATTTGCGTTGATATTGTGCAATATATCATTCTAATGCAAATGCAAAGGGGAGATTTGAATATTCATGTAATCCCGACAATAAAACAGATGAGCTTAACACTAACCGGGAAAAGAATTTTAAGCGTTTATGAAGACCGCGACGAGTGAAATGTAGTC
>NC_051415.1:33889695-33889836 GCF_015228065.2 Penaeus monodon
TAATGATCCCTGGTGTCTATAATGATGATGATGATCGTATGTTATTTTCATTTACAACATTTTACTCTATAGACATTTATCTTAATCAATCCTGTGAGCTAAATATAAGACATATATCTATCATTTATATCTATTTTCTCT
>NC_051415.1:33890755-33890865 GCF_015228065.2 Penaeus monodon
CTATCTAGACAGGTAGAGATAAGACGCGCGAACTCTTTAAGGAACGACTGATGAGAAGATAAAACAACCATCGGTGGAATTCGATCGGATATTTACGAGAGGCAATCTGT
>NC_051415.1:33891352-33891794 GCF_015228065.2 Penaeus monodon
TCAAAGACAGGGAGAGGGGGGGGGGGAGTTCTTAATAAACACGAGATGAAACTTTCTCCAAAGGAAAAAAAAAAAGAATATACAAACAGATAATTACCAAGGGATTAGAGCAAGAATATTAATAACATGAATGAAAACATATTTAACAAACACGTATTGTGTTTAATATTCATTAAGTGTTTGTGGAGATAAACGCCATTTCACATTGCAATTCTTAGGTAATCAAGAACATATATTTTTTCGCATTAACTGTATCTAAACCTCCGCGTTAACTGATTAAACAAGAGAATGAAAATATAGAAAGAATTCATCACGTGTTTCCTCTTTACGGAGAGAGTAATTAGCAAAACCCAAATAATTATGAAGATAATAAGAAAAATGATGATAGACTATCCACTCTACTTGAATTAATATACAGAAGAAAATCAAGAAAAACACGAGG
>NC_051415.1:33891816-33892150 GCF_015228065.2 Penaeus monodon
ACAGAAATCAATATATGAAACACAATAGCAAAAACATCTGTATTTGGGTCAACATGCAATTGAAACGCCAAGCAGAGCAGGTTGCAGGCTGCCATTGCAACACACCCAAAACCCCGTTCTTAATGAAGGCTGTAGGATTTATATCATAATCGTGTTCACCAGCGGTTGAAAAATGTATCTGTCAGTGGAATAGGATGTTCAAAAAAGTTCTTTAGGATGTTCAAAGGACGTTGATTGCGAGAGGAAAAGTTGACTCGATGTTGTAATGATGTATGTTGATTTTGGTCATGTTATTTCTGAGGGATGTTGAAGGATGGTGAAAGAAATTTAAACG
>NC_051415.1:33892357-33892736 GCF_015228065.2 Penaeus monodon
TGATAAGAATTTTAAAGACTGTTAAAGTAAGTTAATTTAAGTAGTGATATCATCTTCGAAATGATCTTCATATAATGTTAATTCTACATAAAATTAGCAATATATTAATCCCAAAAACGTACATATTAAAAAAAAAAAACTAATATTTCCTCTTAATCCCAAACGCAGGATTTTAATCCGAGAAATCCGCTTCAAAAGCGATGTTAATTCCAGAGAATGTTAATTGGATAAATTCCTGTTAAGATGTTGTTAATTTCGAAGACACGGGAGTCGCCTTGTTGATCGTGTTAACTTTAATTCAAGATGTCAACGTTTTTGAATTTCTTATCTCTTGTGTTCATACTTTTATGCGATGTGGATTTCATTCTTGATCTCTCTC
>NC_051415.1:33892815-33892897 GCF_015228065.2 Penaeus monodon
GGGGGGGGAGGGGTTAATATGCGTAATTTCAATATCTCTTTTTTTTCTTTGTCTATCTCTCTGGCTGGCTAACTAGCTGTTT
>NC_051415.1:33893191-33893472 GCF_015228065.2 Penaeus monodon
TCCTCCCCGCCCGCGTCTGTCTGTGTGGGCGAGCGGCGCCCGGGTTGACACCGCTGGAAGGGCGTGGCCGAAATCTGAAAGGATAAGAGGCCGCTTCGCTCTCCTCTCTGTTATTCGCCCCCATTTATTATCGTCTGTTCTCCATTTCCCTTTTTCTAGTCCCTCCTCTTCTACTTCTTGGGTTTTGTAATTGTGGGGTTTCTTTGTTTCTTAAAAAACTCGATTTTATGCAACCGGGATATAACACGTCTTGACTCTTGTCCTTTACATGAATTTACGTT
>NC_051415.1:33893509-33893947 GCF_015228065.2 Penaeus monodon
ATTTTTTATACGACCAGAGTATTCAGATTATTTCCCCGCAGGCTGGGATTAGGATTAAAACTCACCTGAAGCTATTCTTATCGTTGAAAAAAATAATAATAATCATTAATTTTCATCTCGATAACGCAACCAGGATATAATAAAGAACCGCCATCTTTGATTCTCTCTCTCTCTCTTTATCGAGCGTGGGCTATATTTATATTAAAAAAAAAATGGTTATACTTCTCTCCCAGACACACCCATGCCTCACTATGCCCTATGCCCACTCTAATACACTCCCGCCCATGCCCCCTCACCCCCTGTACCCCCCGTAACCTTGTATAAACGCCCATTTTTCCTCCTGAAGCCCACGCCCACGCGAAGATCCTCGCTCACACACGCCTTGGGGCTACGTGGAAACAGTGGGCGGCGTCTCAAGGAATCATGAATGCTAAGAAT
>NC_051415.1:33894248-33894576 GCF_015228065.2 Penaeus monodon
CCAAGCAGTTAGAGGCAAGCAGACAAGCAGGAGCAGAGAACCGGTTTCTTTCGTAGGATATTTTAAAGGATCCGGGTAACACGTGTCAAAGGGAGGGGGGGGTTATGGGGGGAGGGGAAGGGGGAAATTAAGGGGGGTGGGGAGGGAGGGGGTGTATTCGTAGTGGCAAGCGCTGGCTGTGTGGTCGTGGGCGTGTGTCTCGTGGGCGTGCTGTGTCTCGCGTCTCGGATTCGGGCGGGGCAGGGGGGGGGGATGGTAGCGGTGTTGTGTTGTGTTAAGGATGTTTATGGGACACATACCTTTTTTTCTTTCTTCTATTTTTTTATTA
>NC_051415.1:33895522-33895780 GCF_015228065.2 Penaeus monodon
CTTTAATCCTTTTAAATCTATCTCTTACACCGAAAAAAAAAATAAATAAAAAATTTTCAACGTAAAAGAGATCCTCAATTTATTTCCTTCCACCTTACTTATTTCCCAACTTATACCCTTAACTTACAAGTCTATTAAGTTGACGTTCTACTTATGAAGTCTCTCGCTTAAGTGCCTCACAAGAACCATAAACTTAGATGATGTAAGTATGTAAGTAAGCTTATGGTGACTTTTCTTCCTATGTCTCTTCCATCTTCG
>NC_051415.1:33896970-33897282 GCF_015228065.2 Penaeus monodon
AGGAATTTAAACGAAAGACAGAAAGAAAAGCAGATGGATAAAGGATACATAAAGAGAAGATAATTGAAAAATATTTTCTAAAAAAAAATAATAAATAAATATCCACGTGATATAATTGATCAGAACAATGCAGAAATATATACGATTATAACAACAACAGAACCACACGAGCAAAAACAGCAGGTCAGAAAATTTAACGACCCGAGTCACCATTAACAAAACTCAAACCGAAAACAGAACAAAAACAATAACTTATATACAAAAAAGAAGAAGCAAAATATGCATACCTCTAAACGGGGTCTCACCCGGAAC
>NC_051415.1:33897431-33898452 GCF_015228065.2 Penaeus monodon
AGCTCTTGGGTACCTCTCCCGCGACCCGCGCCAGTGCTTCTTAACGGGGTCCCTCCAGCCGGCGGTAAGGAGTCCAGACGTCCCAGTTAACGGGGTCGCCTCCTAGCAGGATGCTCCCGAGTCCTGTGACATTCTCAGGCGAGGGACACGCCCGCCGCGCCTCCACGCAGGAATACCACACTGGCTCCGCTGCGCTCCGGCGGTTCCACTTAGCGGGGTCTCGGCGTCGGCGGCCGAGCGCGGGGGTAGCTGAAATAAAGGGGGGGGGTTAGGGGGGGTAGGGGGGTTGTGAGGGGGGTGAGGGGTTGGGGTTGTAAGGGGTTGGGGTTGTAGGGGGTTGGGGTTGTAAGGGGTTGGGGTTGTAAGGGGTTGGGGTTGTAAGGGGTTGGGGTTTTGTAAGGGGTTGGGGTTGTAAGGGGTTGGGGTTGTAGGGGGTTGGGGTTGTAAGGGGTTGGGGTTGTAGGGTTGGGGTTTAAGGGGTTGGGTTGGGTTGTTGAGGGGTTGGGGTTGTGAGGGGTTGGGGTTGTAGGGGTTGGGGGTTGTAAGGGGTTGGGGTTGTAAGGGGTTGGGGGTTGTAAGGGGTTGGGGTTGTAAGGGGTTGGGTGTTGTAAGGGGGGTTGGGGGTTGTAGGGTTGTGGGGTTGGGGTTGTAAGGGGTTGGGGGGTTGTGAGGGGTTGGGGTTGTAAGGGTTGGGGTTGTAAGGGGTTGGGGTTGTAAGGGGTTGGGGGTTGTGAGGGGTTGGGGTTGTAAGGGGTTGGGGTTGTAAGGGGTTGGGGGTTGTGAGGGGTTGGGGTTGTAAGGGGTTGGGGGTTGTGAGGGGTTGGGGTTGTAAGGGTTTGGGGTTGTGAGGGGTTGGGGTTGTAAGGGGTTGGGGTTGTGAGGGGTTGGGGTTGTAAGGGGTTGGGGGTTGTGAGGGGTTGGGGTTGTAAGGGTGAGGAAGGGTTGGGGGTTGTAAGAGGTTGGGGGTTTAAGGGGTTGGGGGTTGAGCGGGACGAAGGATGTCTGTGGGTGTAGGGTTGTG
>NC_051415.1:33898488-33899202 GCF_015228065.2 Penaeus monodon
CGGTTCATTCATTATTGCAATCATTACAACCACAAATATCCATATAGCACTCATCACTGCCACCACAACTATCACTATTGCAATTACCTTGATAATGAAATAACAATATCACTATTCCTACGACCTAGCAATATTGCAAGCGAGAAAGTTAGATATTCCTGATATTTTCCCAGAAAAAAAAGCATTAACTCTTAGGTCACACGTACCATGAATACCTTAGAGCTATTCCGTTTTGCGACGACACCATACCAGCTGACAAGCATGAGCATCGGGACACTATAGACACTGTAGATTTATTTTTTAACGCGTGGTATTTAGCATGGTCTCGTAAGTTCACTGTATTTGCATAATTTTTTTTTTTATTTATTGCGTGTCTTAATCCCCCATTTTGAGTGAATCGCCGTGCACCATGTTACTGTATTTCCTTCGATATCATAGCCAGTTTAAGTTTAATTATGAAAAATAAAACATAGATTTGAAAAGGATTGAGGGATAGAAAGGAAGATGAAAGAACGTAGGATAATCAGATAAAAAAAAAGTAAAAACGAAAAGAAACCGAGATACGGGGAAGAGAAGGAAGCAAACAAAGACAAGAAAAGGAATAAGAAAAAAAAAAAACGAAGGAAGACAAACCAGTAGAAAAATAAAGAACAGGAACAGATCACGATAATTCTAAACTACTTCTAGAAAAGGTCACCACGCACAGATAAGGTC
>NC_051415.1:33899251-33899397 GCF_015228065.2 Penaeus monodon
GCTTTTAGAATTGGAAGTAGTCGCGATACACTCTGCTGGTCAGCTGGACCAACGGCAGAAAGAGAATAAGGTCAAAGACAGGTCATGACCCGAGATCTGATAATGACACGTGCTAGAAAGGCCGGTCTTAAGAGGAGGAAATTGAG
>NC_051415.1:33899696-33899866 GCF_015228065.2 Penaeus monodon
GATTCGTCAAAGGAAGACGGAATATAGGAACAGAAACACGGCGATAAGTGAAGGAAGTTGTACACTATTTAGGCTACAGAGAGAAAAGTGATAATCCTCCAGTGGTCAGGTTGGTCTAATATTTTGGGTACGGCAAGGTCACGCAAGTTCAAGCAAGCAGGGTTGCCAGG
>NC_051415.1:33900381-33900587 GCF_015228065.2 Penaeus monodon
GAAGCGGTTGCAGGTAACTGGCGCGTTTTGCAAGCTTGCAATCAGAGGCAGCGTAGAGATCCTGCTTTGATCTTGTCTTTGCAAGTGTCTTCAAGACGTTATGATTTTTTTCTCTCTTTTTTTTCTTGTATTTTGAGAAGCAGGTGAAGGGAGGAGGGGATGGGGGGTGGGGGTAGAGTTGGAAGGGGGGGGGATTAGCTTTAAAT
>NC_051415.1:33900779-33900851 GCF_015228065.2 Penaeus monodon
GCAATGCACACACATTCAGAAAATCAACAATAATCAACTGAACCAGCTGTCACCTTATTGCAATACTTTCCT
>NC_051415.1:33901036-33901271 GCF_015228065.2 Penaeus monodon
ACGGATCCCTGTTCTCAAGGCAGAGTAGACACGCCAGCTACCCAGCGGAGCGTGACCTGTGTTGCACGCGTCTTAGACTGGGTCAAGGAGCAGTGTCCCTTCCTCTCAATGCGTGGCTTATTCAATGACCGAATCGAGGTGATATTTCCGTATTGGGATAGTTCTGTGTGTGTGTTTTTTTTTTTAAAGATTGGGTCGTGTTTTTTTGTTGTTGTTGTTTATCATATCATATATT
>NC_051415.1:33901973-33902194 GCF_015228065.2 Penaeus monodon
GTTGAAAACATATTTTTTTAACATGACGTTAAAAGAAAATGTTTTCAACTTATTATTATTTTCGGCCATTTCATCTCGCTACGCAGCCGTGACATGACCTGATACGCGACATGCGTATCAGGTCACGGGATGAAGGCAGTGTGGCACTTCCCTTGACCCCCGGATGCTGTTGGCATGGCTCGATCGCAGCTGAGTAAGCTGGACGAGAGGGATTGGCCGGG
>NC_051415.1:33902299-33902534 GCF_015228065.2 Penaeus monodon
AATCACTCTTCCTTTCCTTTACCTTTTAACTTAACTCAGCAGGACACCAGGAATCGCGGCCTTCAGCGCTGATCACGACTCCTTTTATTTCTCTAAAACGAAAACCTTCCTAATTCTCTCAAACAAGAAATCGGCTTCCTTCTGCCTCGGCGGGAGCGCGGCCTGCGCCCCGGCAGCGTCGCGCAGGTTAGTGGCTCTGGTTGTCTGCGTCCTTCTCGGAGGCCGCGCTCTCTGC
>NC_051415.1:33902584-33903660 GCF_015228065.2 Penaeus monodon
GCCACGCAACCGCCTCGTCGAGCAGCTCCTCCAGGGCGTCCAGATCCGGCCGCGCCTGCGGCTCCTCCTGCGTGGCCAGCCGTGCCACCTCCTGCGCCTGCTGCGGCAGCTCGTCGCCGGTGGCCTTGACCTGGCCCAGCTCCCGCAGCAGCGCGCCCAGCGAGAAGACGTCGGCGGCGGGCGTGCTGGCGCCGCCGCGGGCCACCTCGGGCGCCACGCACGGGAACGCCTCGGGCTCCGCGGCCATGGCCAGCGAGTGGCCGATCGGGCACGCCACCGTGAACTCCACCAGGTGCACGTCCATCAGCCGGTAGTCGTCGCCGACGTGGACGACCACGTTGGGGATGGCCACGTCGTTGTGGACCACGTCGAGGGCGTGCATCTCGCGCAGGTGCTGCGCCACGCGGCGGACCACCCTCAGGTGGAGCGAGAGCGGGGCGTCCGCGTCCTGCAGCAGGTGCAGGAAGTTGCAGCCCGGCAGCGCCTCCAGCAGCAGCATGGGGCGCTCGGCGCCGTAGCCCAGCAGCCTGGGGGCGCCTGCGCGGCCGTCCAGGCGCAGCAGAAGGGCCGCCTCCACGAAGGTCCTCCCCAGGCTCAGCATCACCTTCATGACCATGTCGACGCCGCCCAGCCGCGTCGCGTACATGTCGGCGACCTGCGTCCGCCCGAGGTGCTCCTTCTCCTGCCGCTCGAGGCTCTCGTCGTCCAGCAGCCACAGCGTGGCGCTCTTCTCGGCGCCCCCCGGCGTCTGCTCCAGGACCCCGCCGTCCAGGGGCGTCTGCTCCAGGACCCCGCCGTCCAGGGGCGTCCGTTCCGGGGACTCGCCGTCCAGGGGCGTCCGTTCCGGGGACTCGCCGTCCAGGGGCGTCCGTTCCGGGGACTCGCCGTCCAGGGGCGTCCGTTCCGGGGCCTCCTGCTCCTCGCCGCGTCTCAGCTGCCCTTCCGGCCGCTGGCGCATGCTGCCCATCGTGCTCTGGTTGTTCCCCATCGTTGCTTCTGAGGGAATCTCGTGCCGCTGCGGCGCGCCGGGGGAGGGGTCCTCCTCGCGGCAGAGACGCTATGCCTTGGCGCTGCCA
>NC_051415.1:33904098-33904357 GCF_015228065.2 Penaeus monodon
CGTGCGTGCGTACGTGAATGAAAGAAAAAGGACAGCGAAACTCTGCGTCCGTGCTCTTACGGACATGAATCATCGCGTGCGTGTTTTGACAGAGACATGAACTGCTTATCAACAATCTGTCCCTGCTAATGGCGCGCACCCTTCTCCCTGCTTTTTTTTTGCTCTCTACCTGCTTGCTTGCTCTATCGAAGGCGCGTCAAAACCTGTTCCCTTGGAGTTCCGATTCACGTAGAGCTCTGAAGGAGAGCTTTGACTGTTA
>NC_051415.1:33904695-33905073 GCF_015228065.2 Penaeus monodon
CTGCTATAGACACTTCGAAAGACGGCGTGTTCTGCTGTCTTTGCCGTTCGCGAATCGTGGTCGATGTTTCTTTTTTTTATGCTTTGAGTTTCGGCTTTTGTTTGTTTGTTTGTGTTTTTGTGTGTTCTACCTTTTTCCTGATTTTTTTTTCTCTATTTATTTTCTTCTTTTTTATTATCTTCCTTTTCTTCGATTGAGAGAAAAGGAAAAACAATCGAGACAAACAAGTAGCAGATTTTAAGAGACTTTTGTGGCCTTCGTTCTCTCATTTTGTCTTGTTTATCATGTTTTGCGTCTGTTTCCCTTTTTCCGTTTGCTTTTCGATTCTTTAGGTTGCTTTTATTCCCGGGTTTCCATCTTCTCCTAATTATCATTGCC
>NC_051415.1:33905885-33906051 GCF_015228065.2 Penaeus monodon
CTCAGTAGCGCTATCTGGCAGTCGCTATGCTGATCTAGTTTGTATCCACATTTTTTCGATGTTTTCAAGTAATTATGGATCCATTATAGCCTATTCAGTACACGCGCTCTATCCTTGAACGACGAGAAACTTAAATATTTTTGATAAATGGGGATAAAAAATAAGC
>NC_051415.1:33907485-33907604 GCF_015228065.2 Penaeus monodon
GGGCGCGCGGCCGCGTGCGAGCGACCTCCGCCCTCGCGCAGACAAATTAGGCGGTGATCAAGCAGCTCGGGGTCATCCCTAGCACGAGGGGAGATTTGAGGGGTCGGAGGTCATAAAAA
>NC_051415.1:33907746-33907972 GCF_015228065.2 Penaeus monodon
AAACGAGAGGTTAAAAAGACAGAAAGCGTCTAAATCTCCCCTCTGTTTGACCCTTTCCGGCAGCCGCGAGAACCTCAAGGGAAACAGGGCCAAAAGCCCTCGACTCTCTCCTTTCGGCGGATAAACGACGTAAACAAGACCGCAGTCCCAAATAAGCGGTCAGTTTCGCCCTTCGGTTAGAACGCCATAAGGTCGAAGTGTGGTCGACGCTAGGGTCCTCAACTCT
>NC_051415.1:33908086-33908213 GCF_015228065.2 Penaeus monodon
GTTGCCGGCGTGGGTGCGCGAGATGGTCGGTTTTGCTGGCCAGGTCATCCTAGGAATGTGCGTGCGTGCGGGCGTGCCAGTGAGTCGTCTTAATCTTTATTGTTTTTGTCCTCATTATGAGTTTCCA
>NC_051415.1:33908666-33908859 GCF_015228065.2 Penaeus monodon
GTATCAGGATGGGGTTGGGGGGTATCATTTTAGGGGGGTTTGGGTATAGGTGGGGGTTTGGGTTTTAGGTATCAGGATGGGGTTTTGGATTAGGTTCGGTATGGGGGTGGGGGATCAGGTATGGGGGTTTTTGGGGTATAGTATCGGGTATGGGTTTGGTATGGGTATCAGATGGGGTTTTTATAGGTTGGTT
>NC_051415.1:33909004-33909353 GCF_015228065.2 Penaeus monodon
TTGGAGAATGTTTGGTATCGGATGAATGCTGGATCAGGTATGAGATGACGGTTAAAGGGAAAGGGTTCCAGATACGGGCGCCGTAAAAGGGTAAAGTGGCTATGGTATATATAAAAGGTTTAGATTACAACAACAGGGGTACGAGCCTAGAGGAAAAATATATCAGATATGAGTAAATAAAATGAAAGAAAAATATATAACAAACGAACATAAAAAATCAATAACCATAACAAATAATTGAAAATAACAAATTACGAACCTAAAACAAAACAAGAAAAAAATGAATAAGAAAAGTAAACAGTTGATTTTTTTTTTTTTTTTCGGCGCCAAAATAGATCGATGAACCTAA
>NC_051415.1:33911377-33911597 GCF_015228065.2 Penaeus monodon
TTTCCCCAAACCACTCCCCCCCCCCTTTTCTCCCCTTCCCCGTACATCAACATTCTCTTTCTCTATTCCCCTTTTCTCCTTATCCCCTGCGATGCGAAATTCTTCACACGAGAAGCAGCACATTTCCCCAGTTCACGGACGCTGATATCAATTGATTTATTGTAAGTCTTATTGTTGACCCTCGATGGTCAGTTTGAGAGTGGGGGGTGGGGGATGTGAG
>NC_051415.1:33912331-33912547 GCF_015228065.2 Penaeus monodon
CATAATCCTCTCTGCAAAATTTTATTCCATTTCGATCTTGTGGGAAAAGATTCATCCCTTGATTCTCAAACGGGTGAAGTGAAATGGTGGGGGGGGGAGGGTGTATGGGGGAGGGCAATGAGGTTTTCCGATAACGATAATGAGCTAGATGGTAATGATGATCATAAGCGATGATTTGGGATCATAGTTGAAATGATGAAATGGTGAGAACAGTAT
>NC_051415.1:33912953-33913217 GCF_015228065.2 Penaeus monodon
CGTTTAAGAAATAAATGATTTACATAATGATGAAACCGTAAACAAATTCGATACTTCCCTCTTACTCAAATTTATAAAAGAAATGAATAATCTATAATATCATCTCTCGCAAATTGAAACTGACTATCAGCATCGTAAATTCGGCATATATTGCAATCAAAATACATACGCCGAGTAAGAGCGTGTTGCTAGGCGCCACAGTTGCATGTACTCATACTGCAACATCACGAGGCAGCACCAAATAGTGGACATTCAACATCATTG
>NC_051415.1:33913289-33913463 GCF_015228065.2 Penaeus monodon
GCTGTTAGCGGGTGCACACACCTTAAAAAAACCGCACTCAACACCAGAACCGCACTCGGCTCTGTAGTAACCGCGCGAACCCTGGCACCAGCATGAGGTAGCATAACCGCAGTTGGTAATGGCAACGCACCTCAACCGCACGCAAAGTTTGTTTTAGAAAAAAGAAAAAAAAAT
>NC_051415.1:33914504-33914781 GCF_015228065.2 Penaeus monodon
CTTAATATGGCGAACAGACAATTGTTATTATTCTGTTGATGTGTTTTCTCCACTCTTTGGCATTTCCACTTTTAGCTTGAAAGAAGCTTTTTTGGCGGCGGGGAAATTTGAAAGGAATTTCCAGTTCTGCTTAAGAGGGTTCTTGCTGCAACGTCGTTTTCTTCGTCAATCTTTTTCTTACGATTTTTTTTTTTTGGGGGGGGGATTTCATAATCGTGTATTTTTGTAATGGGTTTTCGAATAGTTTTTTTTTTGTTAGGGGGGGGAGGGGAGGGGA
>NC_051415.1:33914805-33914887 GCF_015228065.2 Penaeus monodon
GCAAATCGTTTTGTGAAATCAAACATTGCATAAGTATTGCTAAAAAAAATAACCTATTTGCCTGATCCTTCACGATATCTCC
>NC_051415.1:33915264-33915456 GCF_015228065.2 Penaeus monodon
AACCAGCCCCCCCCAACAACCCCCCAAAGCCCAAACAGCAACCCCCCCCAACCCCAAACCAAACCCCCAACCCCCAAAAAACCCAACCCCCCCCAAACCCAAAGCCCGCCCACCAAAGGCAACCCCCGCCCAAAAAACAACCGTCCCCCCAAACCCTCCCCCCCCCAAAAACGCCCCCCCCCAGCCTCCACA
>NC_051415.1:33915888-33916038 GCF_015228065.2 Penaeus monodon
GTGTCTCTGTTTCAGCTACGTCAACCCTGAGATGCTGTTCTTTCGTATGTAAATAGTTTATGTAGAGAATATGGAGTGTAGGGGCGTACCGTGTACATGTGCACACTGTACGAAAATGCCTACGTACAGACAAACATTCCTGTATATACC
>NC_051415.1:33916328-33916544 GCF_015228065.2 Penaeus monodon
CCACCCACAAAAAACGCGATTTGTATCATGCGCAGATTACTTAATTTGCATAATCACGTCATTCATTACGGCAGCAATGAAAGGCTGATAAAAACGGCTTCTTATCTCTCCTCTTACAATTATCCTCCGATCGCTACTATCGTCATTATCATTATTATCATTTATCGGTTTTATCTGTATCCGCTTTCGGTGGGCGGAGCTTGAAGGGGGTTGCCA
>NC_051415.1:33916952-33917200 GCF_015228065.2 Penaeus monodon
ACCATCAATTTTATGTGTATCTTATATTTACATGTACTGTAAAATATTCTTTTATGAATAAATAACAAAAACACAGTAAAACAATTGGAATAAAGTATTTTTTAATTTGATTTTGAATTTGAATTATAAACTCAGTCTCTTTAATTCTCTATCTCTTTCTAGTCTTCTTTCTCGTCCACTTCTACGTTAATATATTCTTTATTCATATTCATGTAGACCCATTGTTTCTTGTTCAAACATTCATCATA
>NC_051415.1:33917242-33917484 GCF_015228065.2 Penaeus monodon
ATAAGTGATAGTATTTTCCAATGTTCTATGCCGATGCCTTACTTTTATTTTGTTTAGGTGCATCCGATTTGTAAGAATTTTTTTAAAATTTCATATCGTAGATTGTTTTTTTTTTTATTATTCATTAAATCGAGAGAAATGATATGAAGAACAATTAAGTTTGAATTATGAGAAATGCCTGCAGATCGTTAGCATAATTTTCACATTAGATTTGTTATCAACTTCGACCTTTTAATTTCCGC
>NC_051415.1:33918048-33918570 GCF_015228065.2 Penaeus monodon
ATGAAGATAAAAGGAGGAAAAAGAAGAACAGGAGAAAACAGACAAAAAAAAACAAGACGGAATTGAAATATATAGAAAGGTTTAATAACAGATAATTGGCAGAAAACAATAATAACAACAGTAACATGAAGAAAATGAGGAAATTAAGAATAATACGAATAAAAAGATGAAAAGCAATAAGTGAAAGAAAAAATATAAGACAAAAAAAAAATAAGAATGAAAATGATGGAAGAAGAAGAAAAAGAAGAAGAAGAAAACAAAGAAAATCGTGTGAAGACGAAAATGTGAAAACACAATAAAAAGTCAAAAAGCAGAGTATAACAAAAATAAATAAGAGTGAAAACGCAAAAAAGAAAAGAAATAAGAACTAGAATAATAACAAAAATAAATTAGAAAGGAAATGAAGAATAAAGATTTAATCAGTAGGTAAGCATCGCTCTGACGCTAAGAAAGGTATTCGATCGCTTTACAGAGTCTATGAATGCTTATCGATGGGTAAGGATTTTAATGCTTTGCTTGGGT
>NC_051415.1:33919270-33919356 GCF_015228065.2 Penaeus monodon
CGAGGAATTTCGAAAGGCACAACTGCAATTCCTTTCCCAAACAGGATTAGGAAGCGAACTGTCGACACTTGGAATAAATGACGGTT
>NC_051415.1:33919393-33919460 GCF_015228065.2 Penaeus monodon
ATTCAAAACCGAAATGTTGTTTTCACGACCAACATTTCAGTTCTTATTTTCAATTTCTCCTCCCCTT
>NC_051415.1:33920382-33920729 GCF_015228065.2 Penaeus monodon
TCAAGATGCTTTTCACTCTAAAACAGCTGTTGGGGTCAAAGGGAGGTGGTCAGCGTGGCCAGAGGTTGAGTGGGGGGAGAGGGGGAGGAGGGGACGGTGGACATTAGTGGGGATAGGGGGGGTGGGGGGAGGGTAGTTACGACCAAGTGGACATCTGTGGCGTCACAGTGGCTTTAGAACCCCTCCCCCCCTTTCTCCTTCTCCCCCTCCCCCCTCTCTGCCCCTCCCCCCATACCCCATTCAACATACCCACCCACACACATACCGAATAGGCTCTAGATATCTGGATTTTTCGGTCCTCAAGATTTTTGCAAAAGGACGAGGGGTGTCGGGGGACAGAAAAGGGG
>NC_051415.1:33920789-33921567 GCF_015228065.2 Penaeus monodon
TGGATTTTGGAATTTTGGAATATGAAAAGGGGGAATTATTTACAGTCAGGGGGATACGAGAGCAACAAAAAAAAAATGATCACATCAACTAATATTCCCTTTTTAACACGTATTTCACAAAGGCAGATAAATAATAATATTAAAACCATTATACACACAAGCTAACACTTCCGAAAATTATCATGCATGTATTAGAATTCAAAAATACCCAAGGATCAAAAATACTTTACGCATGGGAACATATCACGTGACCTTGTAGTACAGGAAACAGTCAGGGCTTCTCGCTTGTACGAAGTCTCATATTGCATCACCAGTTAGGGACCATATCGTCTACGGGTAACGTAAAAATAAGGTAGAAAAACGTCTTGAGAAACCCTGCAATTTAAGCGGGATAGGACAAAAGAGAAAAAAGACAGGAGAAAAGTATAGAGGTTATAATAGGTATTTAGAAACGTTCTGACTATTGGCATGATGACTAAAAGTTTGGTAAATGTTCAGAAACGTATTTGGTGAACGTATAGAAAGGCATGTTGATATATCAGTATAGATCTCTCAAGCGTGTATGGAAAAACATCACGATAGATATACAAACACGACAGAAAACCTGTTTGTATACATATGTTTTTTTTTCCTTCTTAACTGAGTGTATGTTTTTAAACCATCATCATCATTATTGTTATCATATTATGTTTGACCTCCTGTAGCACTCAGTAATGGGAAGACACAAAGCTAAAATCATAACCTTTGCTAACCTGTATAATAGGAATGCTTTGTTTTA
>NC_051415.1:33921721-33921975 GCF_015228065.2 Penaeus monodon
GATTTCACGTCAGACAAGAATTCGATTTTGATTAGAATTATTCATCATACATTAGAATCGACCTTTCCATCCCTCACAGAATCACACATGAAAAAATACGAAAAGAGTAGAGGAAAAAACGAAGAAAAAAAACGTTTTACATTGTCCTTCTCTGTCCTCCTTGTCTGTCCACCTTCTTTCCCACTAATTAGCTCCCGTGTGAACCTCAGCCAAACGTTTATAAGGGAAACGTTTTTAACAAGACCAAGAGGGAC
>NC_051415.1:33922043-33922350 GCF_015228065.2 Penaeus monodon
CTCTGCCCCGCATATTGTGCTCGTCGACGAGAGAAAGGATGAATGAGAAAAAAAGCGTGAGAGAGTAAGAAAGAGAAAAGGAGAGAGAGAGAAAGAGAGAGACCGTGGGAGAAAAAACAAAGAGAGAAACAGAAAGAAAAATGAAGAAAAAGAGTTTAAGAGAATTAAAAACCGTATTTTGGGAAGAGGAGAGACAAAAGAGGGAGTTGGTGAGAAAGAAAGATAAAAGGGGAGGAAACCAAAAGAGAGAAAGAATGAGATAAAGAAAGAAAGCAAGAAATAAAGAAAGGGAGTGGAAATGGGAAAC
>NC_051415.1:33922495-33922566 GCF_015228065.2 Penaeus monodon
CCATTATGACCTTTGGCCACAGTTCGAGATCTTTTTGGTCACGCTTTGGCCGCTGTCCACTCGCTGGTAAA
>NC_051415.1:33922880-33922951 GCF_015228065.2 Penaeus monodon
CTGTGTAACGTTTGGAGAGGGGGGGGGTTAACTACTCGAATTGCAGCTGCAACATGCAAGGAGAATTTCGT
>NC_051415.1:33923781-33923974 GCF_015228065.2 Penaeus monodon
CTTTGGGTATTTTCTTTATCATTGATTTTCAGGAGAGTGATCATAGGGTACGGGGGGTGGGTGGGGGGGGTGCCACTGCCTGCCGAGGAAGGGGTGGGGAGAGGGGTGCCACGGTGCCTGTGTGAGAGTGCCGGCCGCCGGGGTGCCACTTCCGGTTTGGCAGTGCCTCCGCTCGGTGATTTATTTAGAGGCG
>NC_051415.1:33924438-33924655 GCF_015228065.2 Penaeus monodon
AGCCCTCCAGACTTTGCGGTTTCCCCTCCTCCCTGCGGGCGCCGCGTGGGCGTTTGTTCCCGAGATGAGCGCCTATTGTCCGCCTCTCGCCACCGCCGCTTGACCGTTTGACCGCTTGGCCGATTGCATGTGTTATCCGGCCGTGTGTGCGTGTTGCCGGTGCGTATTTGGCGGCAGCCGATGGTTTTCTGTCCTGGCTGATGCTCGTGTGGTTGTC
>NC_051415.1:33924694-33925181 GCF_015228065.2 Penaeus monodon
CCGTGCCGTGTGCGTATGTCTGCTTGCTTGCTTGCTTGCCGTGTGTCTGGTTGTTTATCCGCTAGCCTTCGTGCCTGATCGTTCGACTGGTTGCTTTGCACTCCTTGTTTATTTTCACTGATCTTTTTGCTTTGTCAAAGAGGGGAAACGCCTTGCCCGTTTGACTGCTAATAACTTATACTCCTTTGGCCGCTTGACCGATAATCTACACCCCTATCCGAATACTCTGCTTGCCCGCTTATCCGTTCCCCTACCCACATACCCACAGGAATACCCGCACGGTCTTGTTTAGATGTGATATAAATCGATAATCGGAGGACACTGATAAACGGAGTAGATAGAGGAAATAGACAAAGAGATATGGAGAAGAATGTAGAGATAAAACCATTAATATGTAATTGGCAAGTTAATCTATTAGATTAGTGAGAGATAAATGAACAGATACATGGAGAGAAATAGACGAATGAACAGTTAGAAAAGAGGTAAT
>NC_051415.1:33925316-33925545 GCF_015228065.2 Penaeus monodon
TAACAGAAGAAAAAAAATCATTGATTATTCACTATTATATATTGCGATGGAAAATCCTTAACAATTAATCAATATTTCCCTGCTGAATATCAGGTAAAAGTCTATCAAAAGTTATTTAGTAATAACACCAATGAAAAAAAAATAAATACAAAATACTGATGCGCACAAAAACAAACAAACAAAATGAATGAATGAAAATAGAAACAAAAGAGAGGGGAAAAAATGCTAC
>NC_051415.1:33925579-33925690 GCF_015228065.2 Penaeus monodon
GGTAGACAGTAGACGTGGTAGATTCCTGGTAGATAGTAGACGCAGCTGTCGCGCAGGACAATCTACAGGAGACCAGAAGCTGTTTCGACTCGTTCACAGATACCGTTGAAA
>NC_051415.1:33926317-33926851 GCF_015228065.2 Penaeus monodon
AGCCCCCCCTCCTGACACAGGGAACTCCAAAGGTCAACCATAATTCACTCTTTACGCCATGTCCTCTACTCTTTTATGTAACACTGATCTATCCCCGTCGTTATTCTATCTCCGGGTCGCGCTGTGCGTCACGCGACCCTCACCCTTGCGGCCAGGCGGCATAAGGGCGGAAATAGGGGTAGGGGGAAAAGGGGGGGGGGGATTTATTGTGTTTTTCGGATCTCTTACGGAAGCTCCTGGTCAGCTGGTAGGTGTCACCCGGGTGGCCAAGAGGCGCCTGGCTGTACCCGCATTATGTATTCATACTCTTTTCGAACTTTATTTATTTGTTATATGGGTGTTTGGACGAAAATTTTGAAGAGTTTTTGGTTAGTGTTGATTGGGGATTGAAAAGAAATAATGTATTTTGTGTTGTTGTTGGTATAGCGATCGAGTCTAAGGTATGATTCTGTGCCAGGAGCCTCTCGTTGACTCGGTGGTCGTAGCGGTCAGTGGTTGACGGTTGACTACTTGACGGACACGCCGGATGGATAA
>NC_051415.1:33928605-33928713 GCF_015228065.2 Penaeus monodon
CAAGTGTGTGCGTGTGTTTACAAAGAGGGAGAAAACAAGGCTATTGCTAATAAAAAAATGACACTTAACAGAGGAAAAATATCCACTATTCCCAAAAACTATATACGA
>NC_051415.1:33928793-33928914 GCF_015228065.2 Penaeus monodon
TGTACTCAACAAAAAAAATCCATGTAATCTGTTACACTATTACCTCCCCCCCCCCACTTACCCCTTCCTCCCCCCCCACTTACCTCTCCCCCCCCCCGTCGACCGTTTTTCCATTCCGGGA
>NC_051415.1:33928931-33929101 GCF_015228065.2 Penaeus monodon
GAAAGGGGGTTAAGGAGATTTGGTGGTGGGGGGGGGAGGGGGGGTCATTTTGGTTCGGTTTTGCGGTTCTTCAATGTACCGGTTCTTATCGGTTACCGGGGAGGGGGGGGGGAGGGGCGAACACCGGCAGTAATGCGATTATGTATGTAAAGCTGAGTGGTTTGCGCCTC
>NC_051415.1:33930269-33930601 GCF_015228065.2 Penaeus monodon
CCGCGCTTCTCTCTATCTCATAAAAGCACAATCGAGGCTCAGAAAAAAAACTATTAATGATTATCAAACCACAAATCCACTTTATCGTTCTTTGATGTTTATGGAAGATTTAAACTTTTATCACAATAACTTCATTAGTTTGAAACACGTTCCTTCGTTTCAATTAACTTTTACCTCTTTGTCTCAGTTACAATTTCTTGTTGAATTAACGAAATGTTGCGGCAGCGTTGTGTTACAACTCTGTTTTAAACTTTTTTTTTTCTCTCTCTCATTCTTTATGTCTCCTTTTTTATCCCCTTCTCTGCATTTTTCGTTCGTTTGAGCTCTCTAAA
>NC_051415.1:33930631-33930773 GCF_015228065.2 Penaeus monodon
TTGCAGTCGTTTATTGCACACATAAAGCGTTCGGACCCAGTTCTCGAAACGGGGTATTGAAACGTGTTCGCTTCGGAAATGAGTCGTTTCGAGATAGGATCCGAGATATTTGAGCGCTCATAAGTGGCTCCGGATTCATGAC
>NC_051415.1:33931197-33931491 GCF_015228065.2 Penaeus monodon
AAATCTATATAGACCTACATCCTCAAATTTCTCTATCATATTTAAATCAAATGATCTTTCATCTCGCGTCATTTAGTCATGAGATGAGAGTCTGGAAAATCACCTTTGACTTTTAATTATACAATGCATGACAGCGGCAACGTCATGCAAACTGTTATAGCGAAAATAGCGTAATTGATATTCAAGTTTTTATCACGAAATCTGACCGCAGACGATCTTGATTTTTAAAAGGATTTCGGGAAAAAAAAATGTTCTCAAAATTAAAATGTTATTCTAGGAAGATATTGAAATATA
>NC_051415.1:33931520-33931695 GCF_015228065.2 Penaeus monodon
AAGGCCAAGGGTTTCGAATTTCTACTGACATTTGTACAAAGGACAAAACCATAATGAATGTAAAATATGTAGTGATATCTCAAAAAAGGAAAAAGCAATTATGAATTTCTTCTTAAATACATTGTAATGATATCATGCAAGGAAAAATGTATTTGTGTTTTATGCTTAGGTAAGC
>NC_051415.1:33932094-33932393 GCF_015228065.2 Penaeus monodon
CACGTTAGCAATGCCAGGTCTCCCGCCGAGCGCACAATAGACTCGTTTTTGCAAACTCAACGGCGTGTCCCAATGAGCGCCGTGGCTAGCGCGATAAATCCGAGCCTTAATTGGGAAGTTAGCGACGAGAGCGAGCGATTTCTTGCTCGTTTTAGGGTAGCAAATTTTCGCTTCAATTCTAGCCTTAGCGCTAATGGCGGCTGGTGCTATTGTTCTCGCGAGAAGGGACGACATTTAATGACACACAGACATAGACGTTACAGCTGTTTATACTGTAATGTGCCTTTGTCTCGCCTTCG
>NC_051415.1:33933419-33934032 GCF_015228065.2 Penaeus monodon
GTTCATTCTCCCCAAATACCTGATATTGCCGACAAGGATCATTAAGCAGTTAAAATCACCTCAATCAATGGCTTGTTTGTGCAATCAAGTGCCTTGTTTTGCATTTTTCGCGGCTGCAACGAGTGGGCGTCTGGAATGCGGAATTGATAGGCAAGTGAGCCAAGTATAAGGGTTCTGAGTGTAAGGTATTGGTGGAAGGGGGTGGGAGTTTGGGTAATAGGTATCAGTTTGGGTATAGGGTATGAAATTGGGTAATAGGTATGAGTTTGGGTAATAGGTATGAGGTTGGGTAATAGGTATGAGGTTGGGTATTGGGTATAAGTTTAGGTAGTGAGTGATTGGTATCAGTTGGGGTATTAGGTGCCAGGTATGGCTTTGGGTATTGGGTATCAGGTATGAGTTTTGGTAATAGGTATGAGTTTAGGTAATGAGTGCTTGGTATCAGTTTGGGTATTAGGTACGACCTCCAGTATTGGGTACTAGGTATCAGTTTGGGTATTGGGTATGAGTTTAGGTAATGAGTGCCAGGTATCAGTTTGGGTATTAGGTAACATGTATAAGTCTGGGTATAAGGTGTTCGGCATCGAGGATCAGGTACTAGGGTCAAGTGGAG
>NC_051415.1:33934444-33934544 GCF_015228065.2 Penaeus monodon
GCGAGCTAGTCTTTTGTGCAAGGGATTAGCAGACACTTGGCGATGCGGCGGCTTGGGCCGAGGTTGCAGAAGGAGGCAGAGAGGGAAAATGTGTTGTGGT
>NC_051415.1:33935176-33935339 GCF_015228065.2 Penaeus monodon
ATAACTATGCATTAGAATGATAAACTGATACAGAAAATGATTATTCAGATGCATAAAAACAGAAAATACAATACGATGCGAGACATAAGCGAAAAGGAAATATTATGAACTCTAACGAAGAAGGATCATAAACAAAGACCTGATAAAATAGCATGGAATTGAC
>NC_051415.1:33935368-33935873 GCF_015228065.2 Penaeus monodon
TTAAAGATTTAAGATATACAAAACTGATATATTCTGTGATTCTTAGGAACAGTATTGATCATGAGATTATATCAGAACACTAAAACGTTATTTATCTTTCCTCGTTTTTCCAGAATTTTAGATGAACATAAACATATGAAAAGAACAGAATGTTTTGTATATCACAGCCGAAGAATATAAATCCTTGAACCTCGAGCACAATGCAAAGCCCAAATAACAAAAGAAGATCGAAGAGCAGTCTTCAATAGCATAAAGCTTTTCTTAAGATTCTCCAAATGCGCGCGTCTTTTTTTTTTTATGTTTACATTCTAGGATACGTTTGTTACATTTATAACTTTGTACATTTTTTTTAATAGTCTTTTTTCCAGATATCATAGATGCATTTATCATGATTAATTCACACGATGTAATATTTTGATTCGTATTTATCATGATTAATTCACACGTCACGATGTGATATTTTGATTCATTCGAATCGATTTGAAAACATTATGTAGATTTAAGA
>NC_051415.1:33936412-33936577 GCF_015228065.2 Penaeus monodon
CACAAATGAGCAATTCACCTGCTTAATTGTCGGCAATATCACAAACCGCTTCAATAAACGCTTTTATTCATTTTCGATCTTAATTAAACAGATGCATCTCTGTTCTTGCAATAACGATCCCTTTAAATTTGCAGGGCTATAAAAGTCAGCAAATTAGATCCCACC
>NC_051415.1:33936627-33936732 GCF_015228065.2 Penaeus monodon
ACTTCTGAAAATACATCGACACTTTATCGCCTCCTTTATCGGTCCTGGAAATAGAAAGAGAGATGGAAAAAATGGTGAAAGCTGGCAACTATTGGGTTTTGGTTA
>NC_051415.1:33938526-33938620 GCF_015228065.2 Penaeus monodon
CCTACATATAAGTCGCGCATAACAAGAACCGCCTCTTGAGAAACGGCAAAGGGTTAGCTCCGGTCAGAACGAGATGAAAGTGGACCTCTTATTA
>NC_051415.1:33939048-33939172 GCF_015228065.2 Penaeus monodon
TTGCAACATCGCTGCATTAAGTCAATAAGTCACACGCCATTTGCAGGTCGACATTTTCACTCCGGGAAGGTTTATGACGTCATATTGCACGGAGGTCGAGCCAGGGTTCGCCACCGGTCTCTTA
>NC_051415.1:33939506-33939631 GCF_015228065.2 Penaeus monodon
ATGGGACATAGAGAGAGAGAAAAAGGGAATAAACGAGGGAAGGGGGAGAGGGGAGAAAATTGTTGCTTTCGGGTTTCAAAAGAACCGACTTCTGTTCGGTTTGTCGGCTGTGGAATTTACCCTAA
>NC_051415.1:33940465-33940624 GCF_015228065.2 Penaeus monodon
TATATATTGACAGCGATCGAGAATTAACAATCAAAAAAATAGTTATATGTCTTTGAAAGCCAATTGTCTACCTTAGTTAACCTTTCTCGCAGCAGGTGAGAATTTCTGAAGAGACATTAAGACGTTCCTTTAGTTCAGGTGAAGATTGGCTCGAGAAAT
>NC_051415.1:33941241-33941536 GCF_015228065.2 Penaeus monodon
CCTTCGTCATCATTTTTCTCTCTTCTCTCTTTATTCGTTTTCGCTTCTCTCTTCATTCTGCTTTTCCTCTTCCCTCGTTCCTCCCCTCGCTTCCTCTTCCCTCCTCGTTTCTTCCTTTCTTTTCCTTTCCTTCTCCCTCTTCTTCTTCCACATATATTCGCTCTTCTCTTCTTCCTCGCTTTATCATCTTCTATCTTCCTTCCCTATTCCTTCACGTTCTCTTCTTCCTTCTCCTCTTCCTTAATTCCGTTCCTCCTCCTTTCCTCCTACTCTTAGTCTCTCTCTCCTTCCCCCG
>NC_051415.1:33941599-33941977 GCF_015228065.2 Penaeus monodon
CTTCCCTTCTCCCACCCTCTCTATACCCCCCCCACCTTCCACCCTATCCCTCCCCCCCCTCTTCCCTCCCTCCCTTCATCTCTCTTCTCCCCTCTTTTACTGCCTCTCCCCTTCCTCCTCCGCACGTGAGGCTTGACCCCAACAGTGCCAGGAAGCGGGCACTGTGGCACTGTTCTCCCCTCGTCCGCTGCCCACATCCACTTTGCCCTCTGTTATTCTTTTTCCCCTTTTCTTTCCACTTTTCTTTCCACTTTCATTCGCTCTTTCAATTTTTCCTCCTTTTTTTTTAAATTTTATCTATTTTTTTCTTTGCTCTTTCAATTCTTCTTCTTTTTTTCATTTTTATTTTTGTTCCTTTGCTCTTTCAATTCTTCTTAC
>NC_051415.1:33942494-33942650 GCF_015228065.2 Penaeus monodon
GGGAGGGAAAGGGGGGAGGGGGGGGAAAGAGGGGAGGAGAGGGGAAATCTCCGTTGTTTGTTCAGACACGAGGGAGGAAGAGGAACAGAGAGGGGAACTTTCTGTTGTGTGTGAACTTTGGTCTCGAAAGGGAAAGGTGTTATAGGTTGTGTCTTC
>NC_051415.1:33942929-33943171 GCF_015228065.2 Penaeus monodon
ATCTCTGTTTGCATGGCTATGTTGTCTATAAATAATACTATTTAAATGGAGTGATTCTGTCGTTATCGCTTTGCTCCTTATTATTGCTTTTATCAATATCATCCCTATTACGTAGTTACAGAATATTATCAATATATGATCAATCACGAAGCCGGTAATCTTATTAGTATATAAATTATGTATAAAAAAATGTAAATAGATATTCTTAGGGCTTATTAAAGTCACAAATATCTATTGTATAC
>NC_051415.1:33943616-33943853 GCF_015228065.2 Penaeus monodon
TATTCGTTAAAACAGAATAAGACAAACACAGCGTAAAACACGAGACAAACTACGACAGACAGATCCCCTATTTTGCGAACATCTAAATCATAGATTGTCTAACTCATCTATCTTTAAAATACAGTTGGAATTTGCCAACATCGTTTTTATAATTACGTTTTAACTCATACCAACAATTCCTACCTTGCTATATTTTTCTTTTCTTATGATTTTCTACTTTTTCGTATCTGTTTTATG
>NC_051415.1:33944975-33945142 GCF_015228065.2 Penaeus monodon
GGGCATTTTCGATTGTTTTCGGAAATGTCGAGATGTCGCTAGATTTTGGGGCAGAGGAAGAAGGGCAGAGAAAGAAAGGGAAAAGAGTAAAAGAGAGAAGAGGAGAAGAGAAAATAAGACACAACAACAATAAATTATCGGAATTTTCCTTCGTTACGATCTCCCAT
>NC_051415.1:33945495-33945670 GCF_015228065.2 Penaeus monodon
ATAGACATAGGAAAATAAAGAAAGAAAAATAAAAGAGATTAGGGTTTCAACTTGTGTCTTACGTCATCAGGCAGCTCACATAAACACGGGAAGGGGGGGGGAGGAAGTGAGGGGCGTGGTCGAGGTTGGGACACGCCCACAACTCAGGGCCGAAGAGGTGGCGACTTACTCGTCT
>NC_051415.1:33946144-33946276 GCF_015228065.2 Penaeus monodon
GGAAAAAACGAATATTTGATAATGATTTCTTTCCCACGCCCATTCATTGACGATCGTAGGCGTGGGCGTGAAGGGGTGAGAGTGGGGGGTAGAAAGGGGGGAGGGGGAGGGGAAGAGTATGATTGATGGGAG
>NC_051415.1:33948409-33948531 GCF_015228065.2 Penaeus monodon
TATACACCGCGCCCCTCACCCTCTCCCTACTCTCCCTCCACCATTAATTAGAGTCACAGGTATTTTGTCCTCATTAGCCTTGACGAGGGATCCCGGATGTAATTATCGTGTTGTTTGGTGTA
>NC_051415.1:33949302-33949716 GCF_015228065.2 Penaeus monodon
CCCTCATAGCTAATTCACAGTAACCTATGCAACAGATCGATTTTTTCTCAGAGCATTGACTCCGCCCTGTGACTCGTTTTGTGACTCCCCTCTGTGACTCGTTTTTGACTTCCCTCTGTGACTCGTTTTTTGACTCCCCTCTGTGACTCGTTTTTTGACTCCCCTCTGTGACTCGTTTTTTGACTCCCCTCTGTGACTCGTAGCTAACTCACAGTAACCTATGCAACAGATCGATTTTTCTCAGTGCATTGACTCCGCCCTGTGACTCGTTTTTTTACTCCTCTCTGTGACTCGTTTTTGTGCAGTGAATTTATTATCGTTTAAAACATTTACCAGCAGGTGTAATAGTCCGCAAAGGAGATTACTTTATCTCGTTTTCTCGTTTTTTTTTTTACTCCTTATGGAGATTACCGT
>NC_051415.1:33950366-33950502 GCF_015228065.2 Penaeus monodon
AACTGCATATTTTTGGTTTATTCATTATTTAGTTCTTCAGCAACAACATTTTTTTTTCTTTAATCATGTATTATATTTGCTTTCATCTAAGCAAATGAATCCTCAGGAAAAACAAACTTTTAATAATCCCTTAAAG
>NC_051415.1:33950536-33950681 GCF_015228065.2 Penaeus monodon
CCCTTTCACTTTTTTATGCCTTCGTTCCCTTTTCTTTTCAAGTATTTGTTCCATTGTACATAAAGAAAATTTTATAGTTACTAAAAAAAATCAGGTTTAGCCCGTTTTGGAAAGATGGCGAGGAAGCAATACCAGTGAAGGCGGA
>NC_051415.1:33951652-33951736 GCF_015228065.2 Penaeus monodon
ACGCGCGGGTCACGCTCCAAAAGCCAAAACAGTTTCGAAAACCCGTTTTTACTCAAGAACAAACTCCTTCTACACACGCCCCAG
>NC_051415.1:33952399-33952470 GCF_015228065.2 Penaeus monodon
ACAATCTTGTACGTGTCACTTCCTCGGATTTTGGATTAAGGTTTAAAGAGTTTTTTTCTTCTATTTTCTTC
>NC_051415.1:33953035-33953111 GCF_015228065.2 Penaeus monodon
TATACCAAACAAACAATAACACTTTGATAAATATCTACATGGAAACGCAATCTTGTTCGCTGAACGAAATCGATCC
>NC_051415.1:33953243-33953342 GCF_015228065.2 Penaeus monodon
TATTGATGATTTTGAGAGGCCAGACACCAAACAAAAAAATTGAATTGAATTATATAAAACGAGAAAATGATAAGAAAATTGAGAGCATTTTTAAAGGTA
>NC_051415.1:33953867-33953951 GCF_015228065.2 Penaeus monodon
CACGCAAATAAAACAAATAAAGCAAAAAATAAAATAAAATAAAAGACCCAAAAAATCTTAACCAACACCCCCACCCCCCCTAAA
>NC_051415.1:33954019-33954292 GCF_015228065.2 Penaeus monodon
CCCACCCCTAAAACACACACACCACCCCTAAAACACCCCCCCCCCCCTCCAAACACACACAGAGAAAGATAAAACAAAAGAAAGAGACGCACAGAGAAGAAGAAAAAAAAGCCAAAAAAAGAGCAGAGTGGCTGTGAAATCAGAGCGAAAGGCAGCCAGACCCATATTTCTCCGGCGGCGAGGCCCGGACACGACAAAGCGAGATTTATATTCACGAAACAGAAGTCCTCCTTCTGCAGGAAACCGAGCTCTGCGCAGGAGAAAAAGGCCGCG
>NC_051415.1:33955236-33955400 GCF_015228065.2 Penaeus monodon
CCGCCGCCCACGACCGTCACCAACCTGACCTGACCTCGCGTGATATTTGTACTGCTCGCGGAACCTGCTTTTGCACATGACTCTTTGACGTTAATGAGAGCACGGAAGAAAGGAGGGGGGGGAGGGGGGGAAGGAAGGAGGGGTATGGGGGCATTCGGCTAAAA
>NC_051415.1:33955671-33955853 GCF_015228065.2 Penaeus monodon
TTAAGTGTCACCAATAAACAGCCAACCCCATCAAGAATCGAAAATGCAAAAGTAATGATAAATTCTGAAGCATTTGTCCAGAAGAATTCAAATGTCTTCAAGTCACGCATCATAATTTTTTTATTTATTGATCAGATAAAGCTTATTGTTGTTCTACTAATTATGGCAAGCAGGAAGCACCA
>NC_051415.1:33957374-33957486 GCF_015228065.2 Penaeus monodon
ATATAAGCAACGAATACCAACAAGGAATAAAGATTATACTCCCATTATCAAATTTACTGTCACCAGTCATACGTGTACAGAGCATTTCGCTTTGTGAATACTGATCAGAAAG
>NC_051415.1:33958534-33958689 GCF_015228065.2 Penaeus monodon
CAGCGTACAAGCAGAGACATTCTCGCAAGCTTGTCTCACATACGTCTGGCTTCACCCCAGGAATGGGAAGCGTCACCAGGCATTAGCTTTTATCAAAGTTTAAAACCTTCTCTTTCACATTGACTCTTGGTAATAAGTTATACATTCTCTTAAGT
>NC_051415.1:33959033-33959160 GCF_015228065.2 Penaeus monodon
TTGGGCCAGTAATAATAAGACATTTATAAAACTTGAATGCTAGGTGAGTTTAAGCGTCTGGCGAGCGCCTCCTCCTCTTCATGGCGGGTCTCTGTTTCTCTGTCCTCGTTTGACTCTCCTGCTCGCT
>NC_051415.1:33959730-33959938 GCF_015228065.2 Penaeus monodon
TATGAATCTTTTCCCAACTGCACCCTAGTAGGCCTTGCGACACCCCTGCCCATCGCGTTTATAGGCCTATGCTCTGAGGATTAGCGACGCTCCCTATGACTAAAACATGCACCCTGTCATGCGAACCTACGCTGTCATGTCACGTTGTCATGCGCTGGTTTTAACGGCGGAAATGCAGTGTTTTTAGTGTTGGGTATTTCCTCGGTGG
>NC_051415.1:33960450-33960731 GCF_015228065.2 Penaeus monodon
TAACGACCTCCTTACTTTTCATCATATATTTTCCTCTAATTGCCAAGGAGAAAGGGGGGGGGGGCAAATTTCCTCATTTAATATGCCATTTAGTCATGAAAGTATGTGGTTCCATGATACGTAAGCCTCATGGCCTCATGACCGTTAGCTATTCAGGAAGCTAATTAGTGTACTAAAAGCTTACTCGCCAAAAGAGAATACTGAGCGAGTTATTGGAGGATACCGCGAGATTTAAAAAAAAAAAAAATAGTGATGAAAAAAAGGGAGAGAAATAGAAAATA
>NC_051415.1:33960849-33961130 GCF_015228065.2 Penaeus monodon
CAAGTTAATTATACACAGTATATATGTGTGAATATGTACATGTCCACATGGTACATCAACAATGATAGTAAAAAAAAATAGTGATAATAATAAAAAAAAAAACGCCAATAACTGGAAAATTGTCACACGAACGCATCGAAAATCCGACCTCCACGAATGACCCTCACAGGAACACGACAGTAAAAGTCAGTGTAATTACTTCGTACATATGTAACTGCATTGTTTGCTTCGACTGACACGCAAGGCGACGTTTCTTTGTTTTGTTGGCGGAGTAGGGGCAA
>NC_051415.1:33961165-33961741 GCF_015228065.2 Penaeus monodon
AGTCGTTTCGGGTGGGTCGCAAGTCGTTCGTGTAGGGGAGGCGGGATAATTCATTTATTATTAGGGAATGGTATTACCTGTACTTATTGTGTAGTTTTCGGGTAATATTTGGTAGCTTTTTGGTTGATGATTGGCTAGTTTAGAGGGGTTTTATTGATTTGTTATATGGCCATAGTGAAAGCCGCGGATTCTAGAAGAACTGAAAGGCGTTCGCGTAAATCAGACCGGATTCACGAACCAGCTGGTGACGTCACGCGAATCGCATCCGCCACATATCGTCACACTCAGCCGCTACTTTCCAATATGCATTTTCGATCATACTTTTGATAACTTTGCGCATTAATTCCTTTCTTGTCATTGAGATTGAACAGAAGGAGATATGACGTCTGCTGGAGGAAGAAGAAATTAGATAAGAACTGGGCCCAATGACTGAGCTCTGGGGTTTCAGATCCGTTAATTGAATACGGTTGATAACCTTTCCGAACCTTTTCTAAGTATAAAAGTAGAGAGCTGACCGTTCGCTGCTTTATTGCCACCTTATTGCTATCAGTGCATCATTAATTTCTAATTCATGGC
>NC_051415.1:33961870-33962142 GCF_015228065.2 Penaeus monodon
GTGTAGATTCTAAAGTTATACAAACTTTCCTAAAACATCTCACCGAGTCCACAGCATCCACGAATCTTTAATAAAACATTTCGATATTGCAATCATACAGAAGAAAAGAAAATCAGACAAATTTGTTGAGACTAACAGTGAACAAACATAGACAGACAAATCAAATGCAACTCACTGTCTTTATTGCTACTGAATGTTGATCAGGAGATATGATGTAGTACACTGTGCAATGTTGTCATAAAGGGATGACATTTACTTGCAACTTTGTCAGT
>NC_051415.1:33963294-33964416 GCF_015228065.2 Penaeus monodon
AACTCATCTCACATCCACCAACCCGCCCCAAAACCGCGCCTACCCCCCAGCTGTAATCCCCCACTACAAAACCTCTCCAACATCACAAAAACACCCAACTCTAAAAACGCTCCCCCGACATTATCCGCCACCCTTCCCAGAGCCAGATCAGAGGTATGCCTCGCCACCCCCGACCCAGACCCACGACTGCCCCCATAGAGACGACCGACGCCCAGCAGCAGTCATCCTACGCACCACGCCCGTAACCCTCCTATACGGCTCCCCATCATAAACCAGAAGAGACGCCAATGAGATACCGCACCGGGTGACGACCATAGAAGACCTGCTGGTGCGATGGACGAGACCGCCCTGAGTGAGACCCAGCAGACAGATCGCCCAGCGCGTGCGAACGAACGTACCCTCATCCCCTTATCCCTTCCATCGCCTCCCCCCCCATCATATCCAGACCCACTCCCCGAACGCAGCAGGGGGGCGCGCACACCAACCAGTCAGGCCCCGCCCCATCATAAGACACCCCTCCCCCCAGAAGTCCCTGCTCTGAGAGCCCCGAAACCCCAGCGCTGGCCGCGGACCTACCCCACCCCATCATATCCCAGGCACCTCCCCAGATACTCACCCCCTCGTCCAGACCCCTAACCTACACCGGAGCTCCCCCCCATATATCACCCCCGTCCCCCCAAAATCTCTCAGCCTCCGCACCCCTAACCCCTCTCGCTCCCCCCCATCATATCCCACCCCCCCCCACTCTACTCCCACCCCCACAACCCTAAAACCACTCCCATCGCTCCCCCCCAATCAGATCCACCGCTCCCCCCACTCTCCCCCCTCCACCCCTACCTCTCCCTCGCCCCCCACATATCCCACTCCACACTCTCTCCCTCCCTCCCCCACCCCCTACCCTCTCCCTCGCCTCCCCCCCCATCATATCCCACCCCCTCCCCCCACTCTCTCCCTCCCTCCCTCCACCCCCTACCCTCTCCCTCGCCTCCCCCCCCCCCCATCTTCCGTTACCTCTTAACTGTTTCCCTTTTTTTTCCTTAATCCATTCGAATCCACAGCTAAATTCGGCCACGAAAGAAAGCGGCCGATAAAAGCTGTCAAATTCGTCATTAAAAAACCGGT
>NC_051415.1:33964849-33964990 GCF_015228065.2 Penaeus monodon
CAGGTGGTGATGCAGACGAGAAGCAAAAATGAATAAGAATTCCATTAAAAGATAGCATCCAATAAGATTAATGATGAATGTATCTTCCGTTCGATTTGAAAATGGAAATTGACCTTCTGATTGCAGAAAGAAAACCATGCA
>NC_051415.1:33965342-33965510 GCF_015228065.2 Penaeus monodon
ATGATATATTGATCGAAGAGAAGGGAATTGGTGATAAAGATGCACATGATAATGAGAAACTGGTCCAGGTAATTATGATTATCTTTATAAATCATTTTGTTGCTGTTATTGATAATAGCAATAGTGATGCTTTGTATTTATGGTGATTTTTATGGTGATGTTCGGTTC
>NC_051415.1:33965608-33965709 GCF_015228065.2 Penaeus monodon
CATATACATATTTAAATCATCAATTATCCAAAAAAAAAAAATAGATATCGAATACCAAAAACTTAAAAATCAACCACAGAAAAAGATAAATAAAAAGCTTA
>NC_051415.1:33965813-33966087 GCF_015228065.2 Penaeus monodon
ATAAATAAATAAATAGATAGATAAATACATAAATGAATAAACAAGCTTAAAAAAAAAAACAAGCAGATATATAATCAACTCGAACGAATCCAGTGAATCCGCTTATGCGAACGCGGGATTATAAAAACGTCAACGGATCCTCGCGGATACCTGCATACACAAGCTGTGTTGCCAGACTGCATATTTATGGCATATTTTGGAGATGGCGTCAAAACAAACTCATGTCAGGTAAGAATTTTGGCAATGACTAGCATATTTATGGGTTTAGAAAGCC
>NC_051415.1:33967025-33967222 GCF_015228065.2 Penaeus monodon
AAGATAAGATTCAGGTTCCACAAAAGCAATGCCGATAAGCCCTGTTCACCTGTTCTTTTCCTCATATTCTGTTCTCGCTTCTCTGTTCTCGGACGTAACAAAAACGATAGAATTATCAGAAAATTGACGCTTTGGGTTTGCTGTTGACAAGGTCTGTTCGGGGGAAACTGATATTCCGTTTTTCTGCATTTTTTTTT
>NC_051415.1:33968068-33968375 GCF_015228065.2 Penaeus monodon
GATACCACTTGATAAACCAGATTAATTTCCTTGTTCTGACACATAGATGGCGTCCCTATTAACTACTGCACTGTTGTCTTGGGCGGGTTACATATGTAAATTTTTTTATCTCTATATTTTTTTTATATTTTATCTCTTTATTTATGCGCTTTAGAAGTGTGTGTGTGGGGAGGGGGATATGCAAATGTGTGGGGGGGGGGGGGTTGTGAAGGTTGGGTTGGGTGGGTGTGTTGGGGTGGGTGAGGGTGGGGGGGGGGATTAGTGCGTGTGTTGGGGTGGGGGGTGGCGTGGGTGTTGGAGGGGGGGT
>NC_051415.1:33968420-33968506 GCF_015228065.2 Penaeus monodon
ATGCCTGTGTTTTCATGTTTATATTTGTAACTTGGCAACAGTTATTAATCCAAACAGAATTATGAAAATAACCCACATTCCCATGA
>NC_051415.1:33968617-33968766 GCF_015228065.2 Penaeus monodon
GCAAAGCTCATGACTCTGCCATTATCTGGGTTCAGTTCACACCGAACTTCATATCAAATTATTGAACAGCGTATTAAGTTCACTCATCCATGGAAATCGTGGGCGGCTCAGAAACCTTTAATCGAACCTTTTGATAGAGGGATATCGAG
>NC_051415.1:33968873-33969047 GCF_015228065.2 Penaeus monodon
TTTTTGGCTTTCTATGCTAATCACGACGATGATCATTAGCGTTTTCATTAATTACCTTAATAATAGTATCGAATGGCTCTTTTTATGGGGATGAGGAGAAGGGGAGGGGGTGAGGGGGGGAGGGAGGAAGGGGAGGGGTAAGGGGTAGCGGAGGAGGGGGGGTGAGGGTAGCGG
>NC_051415.1:33969296-33969591 GCF_015228065.2 Penaeus monodon
AGATCAAGAGGTCACAAACTGCAACTTGCCATTTAATTAATTAGAGATTCTATTTTCACTCAAAGAAATGTTAAAGAAAAAAAAAATCGGCAAAAACATGGAGACCTCCGCAGTTTGATTTATTGGTATGTTTTAAGGCAAATGGCTGGTAAACACAACAGAGGAGAGAAGGAGGGATGGAGCGAGAGAAGGAGAGGAAGGAGGGGGAGGAGAGAAGGGAGGGAGGAGGAGGAGGGGAAGGGAGAGGAGAGAAGGAGAGGAGGGATAAGAGGGAGGGAGGAAGGGGAGGGAGAAA
>NC_051415.1:33969767-33969911 GCF_015228065.2 Penaeus monodon
AACTGCACGCGCACAGGACCGGCAAGTTAACGGGTCCATGACAACACAAACTCCTGTCACTATCAGCTATTGGAGATAAGCCCAAGACATATTATCAATCTGTTTTTCTCACCCCTTTCCTTCCTCTAAATTTTTCCCTTTTGT
>NC_051415.1:33970280-33970844 GCF_015228065.2 Penaeus monodon
GGGGAGAGACAGCGATGACGTCACCAAAACAAATGCACATCGAGGCTTTAGCGATCGTAAAAGCAAGGCGAATCGAGTCCGTCTTGGCGGATGCGCGGCGGGGGGGAGGAGGAGGAGGTGGGCGGCAGAGGGGAGGGAGAGGGGAGAGGGGAGGGAGAGGGAGAGGGAAGAGGGAGAGGGAGAGGAAATGGGAGGGTAGAGGGTGGGAGAGGGGAGGTGGGCGGGAAAGGGGAGGGAGAGGGAAGAGGGAGAGGGAAGGAGAGGGTAGAAAGGAGGGAGAGAGGGGAGGAAGAAAAGAAGAAGGGAGAAGGAGACAGAAGAGGGAGGGCAGAGTGAGAGTAGTGAGAGGGTAGAGGGAAGAGAGGGAAGAAAGAGGGAGGAGGGAAAGAACGGAGGGAGATAGAGGGAAGAGAAGAGAGAGGGGAAGCAGAGGAGAGGAAGAGGGGGAGGTGGAAAGGAGGAAAGGAAGGGAGAAAAGAGGGAAAGAGCTATGGAAAAGAAAGAAAAAGAAGATGAAAGAAGGAAGAAAGAGGAAATGAGGAGGAGGAGGAAGAGGATTTTTGG
>NC_051415.1:33972198-33972429 GCF_015228065.2 Penaeus monodon
GCTTTACAATAGGCAGTGTTGCCATCAAAAGGTCAGAAGTTAAATCTCTCTCTCCACCTTCCATATTATTGGAACGGAAACAACGCGCTCAATTCTGCGATGCGTAAGTCTTTAACTCGATTTATATCTTTATTTGCATTTTCGTTTTTTTTTATCGAGGGGTGGGGGTTGTGGGGGGGGGAGGAGATTTTAATGTTGATAAAGGATTTTTTTCTGTAGTTGTTTTCTTTG
>NC_051415.1:33972820-33972980 GCF_015228065.2 Penaeus monodon
CTTCGATTTGACGAACCGATTCCAAAACACGACCATTTGTTTCTGCAACATTGCAATCTCAGCCTCGCTCCTCAAGGACTCAAAAATTCTTTCAAGTTTTGTAGAGAAAATTCAGGAGGAGATAAGATCAGTTCGCCTCTTTTTGTGTTTGTCTGTTTGA
>NC_051415.1:33973259-33973365 GCF_015228065.2 Penaeus monodon
TCTGTTGTCGTGTGTGTGTGGTGTGATTAGTTGGTGTGTGATTAGTTATGATGTATGTAGTTGTGTATTTATGTGTTGTAGGTTGTGTGTTGTGATTTATTTGTTT
>NC_051415.1:33973424-33973516 GCF_015228065.2 Penaeus monodon
CCACCTACTCATCTATCACCTACTAACTACACAACAATACATAATATAACAACATAACATATATCAAACTAATCAATACTATAACAAACTAC
>NC_051415.1:33973734-33973847 GCF_015228065.2 Penaeus monodon
CTGCCGCTTTCACACAATGCTAACGCAACATACCAACCGAGAGCCACATACCCAGAAAGCAACATAAATCCATTACCTTTTCTGCAACGAAATCTCAACAATAGATGTCACAA
>NC_051415.1:33973911-33974098 GCF_015228065.2 Penaeus monodon
TCTTGCCCACACGAACAAAAAAATATTCCTTTATCTCCGAATGTTGCAAATGTTGCAAATAACTAACATGAAACAACTACACTAAATCACTCTCTCTTGTGCACCAGAACGCAAGCAAAAACAATAACAAAAAGAAAAAAAAAATATTGACAAATGCTACACAAACACATCGCAAAGAAATACCAGG
>NC_051415.1:33974199-33974373 GCF_015228065.2 Penaeus monodon
AGGGATTTTAGTCAGTAACATTTCCAAAAGAGACTGAAAATTTATTGATAATTTAAGAAAACTGTCCCTGACACTTCCGCCGTGTGTGTTGGCAACGCTGTTCTTGCGCCGATGACATGAACAAGGTCACGTGTCACGCTGCTTGCAGGCACTGGCAGGAATATGTCGCCTTGT
>NC_051415.1:33974828-33974954 GCF_015228065.2 Penaeus monodon
ACATATACAAATGTTTCTTCCTCAATGCGTCTGAGAATCTTATGATCGTCCAAATATTATGAACTTATATAGATATTTGATGGCGAGCAACATACGAGAGACCAATGAAAAAAAAATCTTTCATAG
>NC_051415.1:33974987-33975217 GCF_015228065.2 Penaeus monodon
TGTGTCTCTGTTCGGTTTTGTGTTGAATCTTGAGTTTTATGGATGATAAGATCTTAAGATAAAAAGAGGAGGTTTGCTGATTTTCTTATTGTTTCGTTGGAAGTTTCTTAATTGTGGAAAGAAAAGTGGTAAGTATTGACATACGTAGTTTGAACTGTAGTTTCTGTAATAAGTATATGTATACATAAATATTGCAATTCGTACACACGCACACAAGTGTGTGTGTGTGA
>NC_051415.1:33975432-33975950 GCF_015228065.2 Penaeus monodon
CAAGTATACATATATACGTGCCCACGCACACATCTTCCGTCACAATGCTCACCTCTCCAGAAAAAAAATGATAATAATGCCCCTCCCCCCCTCCCCATTACCCAGACCCCACCCCTTCCCCATACCCTCCATACCCCTCCCCATACCCCTCCATACCCCTCCATACAAATCCCCATACCCCCATACCCCTCTATACCCGCCCATACCTCTCCCCCATACCCCACCCCATACCCTCCATACCCCCCTACCCCCATACCCGGTCGCCCCGCATAAACAAGCCGAGAATAGCATTAATCCGGGCGCCTGGCCGGCCGCCCCATAATGGCGGCGAGCGGCCGGTCACTCTACAATTGGGTAAAACTAGCTGACCACCAGCATCGCCTTTGTTATGCCTCAGCTGCTGTTTCCCTGCCAGGACGGCGCCAGCGCACGCCTCCCCGCGCACTCTCGCTCTCCTTCCGCGCAGCGTGCCTCGAGCTCTCCTTCGCTGGTCTGGTCGGGGCTGTCTCTGTTCTTCG
>NC_051415.1:33976046-33976274 GCF_015228065.2 Penaeus monodon
TCTTCGCTGGCCGCTGTCTGTTCGGTTCTGTTCATCTGTTGCTTTCTTGTTCTTGATCTGATGTCCGTTCTTCTGTCCTTTTGATGTTCTTGATCTGATGTCCGTTCTTTCTGTTGCTTCCATTTTCTTGATCTGCGCTCTGTTCTTCTCCGCTTTGCTTTTATTTCTTGGCCTGTTCTTTCCGTTCTCCGAGTGTTCCTTTGCTCAGTCCGTGTTCGCTTGTGGCTC
>NC_051415.1:33976688-33976953 GCF_015228065.2 Penaeus monodon
CGCTCCCTCGAGCCAAATCCGTGTATTCAAATCGCAGAGCGCGGCCGATTCGCATCCGAACCTGACGTCACTGCTTTTTAAACGCTCTTCATCTGTCCTTAAATGAGATTTGATTTCCTGTCAGATCAAATGAGATCGAACACGTCCATATCGATCAACTTCTGGTTGACGGAGCCGGTTTGGCTGGAAGCCGAAGTCAGGGCCAGAGCTTGGGCATCGGACATGCAATGTTAACGGGAAAGTTAACGTTAGTTTCAAGGATTTA
>NC_051415.1:33979672-33979934 GCF_015228065.2 Penaeus monodon
GAATAATTGATGTGAAAGAGAAAATGAACGAAAATTCTCCTTTTTTTTATCTTATCTAAAAGTGAGGTCTGTCTAGGATAAGATTTCATTATCCTGTTAGAGGATGCTAATAAAAATGGTAAATATTAATAATTCGTTTTGTCATCAACGAAATATTTTTACTTCTGTTTTCCCCTTTTTATCTTTTCCTTATCAGTTTCTCTTGTTTGTTATTTATTACGTTGACCGTTCTGCATCGAAGAGAACGAGAATCTGAGATAAA
>NC_051415.1:33980196-33980417 GCF_015228065.2 Penaeus monodon
GTATTTGCATAAAACATCCTCGTGACGCCCCCCCCCCCCCAACCTCACGTGGCACTCGGAGGGTCACTGGTCACGTGAGATGAGGAAGTGCGGGTCAGAGAGGTCATGACCTTAGCTTATTTTTAGGGAGGTTTGATATGACCTCGCCCCGAAGCCTCAACGGGCAAGATGCTGATTCCGAAAGCACGTGATATGTGTTAATTGGTCAATGGTTAGAAGCG
>NC_051415.1:33981319-33981439 GCF_015228065.2 Penaeus monodon
ACCCCAAGTCAGCAACGGACAGCCCTCAGCCCCAATCAGCCCCAGCAGAGCCCGAGCGAGAGCCCCCGACGGGCCTTCGGCGAGGGGCGCAAAAGGAGAGCAGATGGGGAAACCAACACC
>NC_051415.1:33981636-33983280 GCF_015228065.2 Penaeus monodon
TCGGTCCGCAAATGCCGACTGTGTCCGCAGCGGTCACTCTCGGCTCAGTCGCCTCCCGTTCGCCGTGGGGGAAGCACGCACGTCGCTCGCTTCTTGGGGGAAACCTCTTCTCTCGCTATACTATTTTCCCCGAACTGCGTGTGTGAATATCTTTTTTTTTTCCCCCGGTCCTCCTCAAATTTTTTACTACTGGATATTTTGAGGATCGGGATATCGGCATACATATAATTTTTTTTTTTTTTTAATGTTTGACAAGAATTTTTTGACATCGCAAGAAAACTGAAAGGACGCGATACGGAAATAGTGACTCCTGCAAACTGTGCTAATTTATGGAAGGAAATATATGCAAATAGATCAATGTTCAAGAAGAAATAAACGTGTGTGTACTCGAAGGATTGTGCAAGAGAGGAAAAAGAAAAAGGAAAAGAAATTTCGATCAATGTGGATAGAAGGAGGTATTGCCATCTGTCAAGACGGAATAATGTTGATCAAAATCGCTTGACAAGAAGAACTTCTAGGAGAAATATTTTCGAAAGAACCCCCCTCCATTTTTTCGGCTAATCGGTAAGTCTATTTTTTTTTCTAATTAAGCATCCTATGTTTTAATTGTCGGTAAGTTGTATTAATGATTTTTTTCTAATGATCTAGTTTATTTTTCATAATCCCTACTTAGTGATTTGCATCATTTTCGATCGCGAGATGTGATTTTTTTATTCGGTTAAGCGGGAATTCGCTAAATCGGAAATACTCGTAAGGAATTTACATACTCCGATACGAAAAAATGCGTGTAGCTATTTCCCCTCAGCATAGTTAGGTGAAATCGGCATTTTAATTTTTACTCAAATATCCAAACACTTATTGTATGATGCACTTAAAGAAAAATATATCATGCATTTATACATTTGCATATGCATGTCTACAACTCCCACGCGTCATAATATAAATAGTTATTTTAACAATATTTAAAGGAATGCAGTATATATGAACGCATAATTTACTAGAGAAAAATTGAATCATGTAGATATCCGGATGTGCGTCCATGTCCAAAATCCTTGCAATGCTTGCAATCCGCAATATGAGAATTCTCACGCTAAGCATAGGTATTAGTTGCAAATTCATTTCTACTTTTGTTCCGTAGAATAGTGTTTGCTTCCTTAAATTATGGCATATCTTTAATTCTGTTATTTATTCCATTATCTCTACAGCGGACTATGCGCATTTTACACGAAACAAAATATGAGATTTTATTTTGATTCATTACCGATTCTTATTTTAGTAACGAATGTTGATTGCTTGTATACTGAGCACCCGCCCCCCGAGGAATATAGCAAACACATGTATTTATCTACATTGATAAATGTATCAGTATGGAAATTTGCAAAGTGCTCGATGCATTGAGGTAATTATCAGCATCGTCTTCATGTTAGAGATATGTAATAACCACCTATCGATAAGCAAATGGACGGAAAGCTAAAATAAAAATTAAAATATTGCTATTATATGTCGAGTCACGATCGGTCTCCTTATTGGTGAAATAGGGGGGGAGGGGGCAAAGGGGGTGAGGGAGGGTTTAAAAATCGGATAATGAAATCGAAGGATATTTGATATTTAGGGGCACTAGCCTGTGTTTCTCTTCGTGAATTT
>NC_051415.1:33983412-33983784 GCF_015228065.2 Penaeus monodon
AATTTGCAGAGCCTCCGAAATGTCTTGGGGTTCGACGATATGCAAATGCGGAATGTCTTTGCTGAATCTGGTTTTGATCTGCGTGCAAAAGCTGTCGTAGGATCTTCCTTATTGTTAGGCTCGATTGTCTATTAAGAACGCCGACGAAACTGCACCTCCGATGACTTAAAATAAATAAAGAGAAAGAGAAAGACCAAAAAAAAAGAGGCGAAAAGATATCGAGTCGAAATCATCTATCAAGGCGCCGCTCTCTTTCGTTTTGAGGCCCAAGTAGGCCTTTGAAAGCGTCGAATTTCTTCCGGGAAGTGAGAAGAACACCTCGAGAAACAGTATGGGGACGGAATTCGTTAATTGCGGCAGCAGGAAGAGATA
>NC_051415.1:33983988-33984198 GCF_015228065.2 Penaeus monodon
CAATGATGCTAAAATCATGTATATAAACATATCACTTCTCAACCACAGCTTCTCTTTAGCATCGGAAAAGGAGAGAACATGTAGCGTGTCCGAATCGCCAAGGAAATGTTTATGTTAATGATCTTGAGATGAGCTAAGCACCCACTCAGCCGCATTTAAGAATCTCAACAAACAGACAAAAATACACAAACATGAACTCATTCATCTTTC
>NC_051415.1:33984272-33984755 GCF_015228065.2 Penaeus monodon
AACTAACAGGGTCTCAACATCCTGAGTGATTGATGTTTCTTGTTTGGCCGCACAGTCGAGATATTGTAAGAACAAGGAGATGACTCTATAAATCATTCGATATCTCCTATTCATTCTTCCATAATTCTCTTTTTCCATTTGTTTGTTAAATGAAGACTTGAAGCTACGATTCTCCCCTTTCTTTCAGTCGTATGATCTCACCATAACGCAACTTTAAAGAAAAAAAAATTGTTTATAAAAAGTCTATGCTTATTTTGTCATCTTTTTTCCACTCTCTTATTAACGCAAACACTCCGTCTGCCAAAATGATCTGGGCGAGACAACAATAGTTAGTCCTACTAGGAAGGATTTAGGCCTATGCGAATCTAGAGAGTTTTTAAGTGCATGTGAACGTACGACCTTGTGTGAGCCGGAATTACGTAGTCTCAGGGTCACACAGCCGCGCAAAATTATTTCGCGAACACTCATTTTTATTCACGCTTT
>NC_051415.1:33984812-33985114 GCF_015228065.2 Penaeus monodon
TCAGTTCTTCCCGTTCTCCTTCTAAACCTTTATTTGAACAAACAGAAGGTACTTCATAGACCATCGTAAAAGTCTGCAAAGGTAAAAAAACAAAATGAGTTTCGCAAATACGGGATGGTGGCGCGCCAAAGCAAATCACATTTCATCATAATAATTAACGTTCTCGGGACTGCCTTGTAGGCCGTGGCTGGTAGGCCTAAAAAAAAGGGGGGGGGGCGTTCGTGTAAGGCCTGCAGATATATCCTGGATCCTACTGCCTACAGTCAGCCGGAAATGTTTCTTGTAGTTTTGGCCTAAACGTC
>NC_051415.1:33985167-33985279 GCF_015228065.2 Penaeus monodon
GTTTAGAAAATGTAATAAGTCCACAAAACCGAAATTTTATATCCGGGATCCCTTTCCGTCCATATATTTCTTCTGCAGCGCCGTCGTCATTAGCGGAGTCTTCTCCTGCATT
>NC_051415.1:33985396-33985509 GCF_015228065.2 Penaeus monodon
CTTCGATGCAGTGATTTATCATGTGTTAATTAGGAACGAGATTTTATTAGTTCGTGTAGCGTTTGAAAGGAGATTACTTGCCTTTGTGACTGCGCGATGTCTTAATTTGAATT
>NC_051415.1:33985663-33986495 GCF_015228065.2 Penaeus monodon
AAGTAGAGGACAAACCCGATTTTTAATGGAGTCATAATTAGAAACATGATATATAATTCTATTCTGATATCCTTTTAGCAATCGAGAGGGATAAAGCGATCTGATTAAATTCCTGTCGCCAAAACGCGTCCCTTTAGTATAAGCATTTCGGACCCGTCGGCCATATTGCGCGGCGCCAGTTGACAATCGAAAACAAACACCGATCGGTCCCCTTTCATTTAAAATAATCCGGACGTATTTTCTCAGTCATACGTTTAAAAAAAAAAGATAAAGAAAAATCGAAAAGAGGATTATTATAATTATTCACACGCAATGAATCGTGGATGCATCCCGGACGCGGCGTCAGTTAGATCATTTATACTGGACCTCGTGATCTTGCGTTAACGAAAAGGATCAGATTCTTTTCGACAACGGATAGGATTCTGCTTTCAGTGTGTTTGCCGTATGGCTTTTTTTTCCAAATTTATTGGCCAAAAGTGATAATTGATCGGATGTCGCGCTGTTAACTACCGTTTTTTAATGATGGCGGTAAAGAACGAATTATTTCGGGAAAGTCGACGCATTAATGATGAAGAATCTATTCTCTGTTCGTAAGCGGCTGAAGACATTCCTAGTTTCAGATACTCAGACGGATTAAAAATGACTCTATTTGACTTCGATATTTATCATTATTTCGAGTAAGCCGTTGGTTTCGGAAAATTATGTTCCGTAATCAGACAGGCGACAAACGAATCCAGTGATATATATTAATTTCTTTGAAAACAAATCCTGTGGTGATATTTTTATTTAATCTTCAAAGCCTTTTAAGTGCCTGCTTGAATGTTAATTAGAT
>NC_051415.1:33986569-33986636 GCF_015228065.2 Penaeus monodon
CGCGATAAAAGGGGAAGAACGGAAAGACAGAAAATAATCATGAGACAAAGGGATAGAAGGAGGAGAA
>NC_051415.1:33986686-33986842 GCF_015228065.2 Penaeus monodon
AGAAATATTGCCTGACGCCCACACTTCTCGCCATGAATATTTTACTGTTGTTTTTGTCGCTTTTCCCCCGCCGCCGACACGGTGGGGGAATTTCGCGATCGCACGCACGATAGGTCCGCTAATTATACGCAGGGAGTGAGCCTACCCAGGTGTTGA
>NC_051415.1:33986987-33987226 GCF_015228065.2 Penaeus monodon
TTTTAAATTCGCAAGTTACATTGTCCTTCATTTTTTTTTTTTTTGGCTAATTCTCATGTGGCCATTTTTCTCCTGATTATCTTTTCGTGTCATTTATTTGACCCTGTTTGTAGAGCTTAATTAATGACTTTATTCAAGCAAACTAGAGAAAATAAAACTGATATCGAGAAAGAATAATGAAAATAAGAAAAAAAACGCATTTCTTAAAGTATCCCTCCGGATACCATTCAGATGATTAG
>NC_051415.1:33987294-33988232 GCF_015228065.2 Penaeus monodon
CGGCATCTATAAATTTAAGAATAATCAAGCAATAATCACATTTCTTCGTTTCTTTTCCAATAATCTCTATTCGGCGCGAGCGTGGGTGACCGGCAGCCGGGCGCGCGGGCGGCGGCTTCCCCCCGGCGCGTCACCTCCGCACGCGCGCGCACTCCCCTCGCGCACCGCCACGTGCTGCTGGGGGCAAGAAGGGCACGTGCGAATCGGCAATGACGGCGGCACGAAAATGGTTGAAGGTCGAGATGCGTCGCGCGAAGCGGGATTTTATTTTTCGCTTTTTTTTGGTTTTATATGTCGTTTTTTTTTTTTTCTGTTTGATTTATTGTTTTTTTTTATGATTTGGGTTTTTTGTGTAGATGGTTGAATTTGCTGACTTTGTTGGGATGTAGATTTATTTTGGGGATGCGATAGTTTGCCTCTTTGTCTCCCTGACTTCCAGCATTTATATGATTCTTATCTATAACTAGGGAAAAAAAATATTCTTTTTCACATACAAACGAATATCTAAAATCAAAATAAACTTCCTAAAAAAGCAAATAAATAAATAAATGAATATACAAATATTAAAATCAAGATTATATTGTGTCCGTATCCCCCTCCATGTTCCAGCGGCGCCATCATGGTTTGCGCCTTTTAACCAATGAAAAGAATTACAACTGCTTGCCCCCCGCTCCCCCTTTCCCTTTTTCCTTTCTGCCCTCCCCTTTTAACCATTTTAACCACCCTTAATATTTATTATATTTTTTTTTTCTTTCTCCCTCCCTCTCTCGCCCTCTTTATTATGTGTCCCGTGCCCGCTGTCCCCAGAGTGTGCGCGCTACCTGGAAGCACGTGCGGGCGTGCGGGCGCGGATTTGGGTGCGTTTAGGGGGTACGAGTCGATGTGTGTGTGCATTTATGTGTATGTGGAGAAATGTTGATGCCTTTGCGTGGGTTTCG
>NC_051415.1:33988465-33988686 GCF_015228065.2 Penaeus monodon
TCAGATGTACGTCAATATACGCCAATTTCTTCATTAGGATCTCAATTCCGTTGCCTTTAAAATGCTGTCCTCTGACCGCTGTGAAATTTGCTCCGACAAACTTCTGACGCATCGATCATGCTGCTAAATGCTTGATGGTGATTTATTAATATAATTGACTGGGGATTGGAATGATGGATTGCGCTGATGCTAGAAGGTGAGGCGGGGAGGGGGGGATATGG
>NC_051415.1:33989113-33989233 GCF_015228065.2 Penaeus monodon
GTAATTTGCAGAGGGACACAAGAGCCGAGGATAAATTCAGCTAGGCCTACGTCGGCCGAGGGAGGGGGGGGGAGGGAGGCAAGGGGGGGAGAAGGGGCAACGGAGCGAAGGGGAAATAAA
>NC_051415.1:33989287-33989416 GCF_015228065.2 Penaeus monodon
GGGAAAGTAATCCAGCGACATGTGGCAACCCCGCGACCCCCGTTTTTAGACCCACATAAAAACACCCATTTATAGCACGTGCCCGGAGAACCCCGATAGAGTGAACCCTATTTTTCCCACATCCATACA
>NC_051415.1:33989475-33990049 GCF_015228065.2 Penaeus monodon
CACGCTCCGTCCCTCCCTCCCTTTTTACGTCACAAAAGATATAATACCTTTTTTTCCCTCCATAGCGCCCCCTCCTGTTAACCGTACAGAGGGGGTAAAAAAAAATATGTATATATAAAAAGGGGGGCGCTGTGCCCGATGGAACTTTGGAAAAAGAAAAAAAAAATGGTGGAAATGCACTTATGAATGTAGTAGTTTTTAGGGGCGGAGATGGGGAGGAGGGAGGGGGGAGAGGGGGGGAAGGGAGTCCCATAAAGAGGATTGACGCTTGGGGATAGGTTAGAGGAAGGGGGGGGCGGAAGGGGGGCGAGGGTGTAGAAGAGGAGGAATAAAGGGGGAGAGAAGGAAGTTGAGAGGGGGGGGAGGAGTGGGCGGGGGGGAGAGGGAGAAATGGGCGAGGGGGGGGGGGGGAGTGGGGCGGGGGGGGGGTGGGGGTGAGCTGGTCGCGGGCGTCATAACGTATGTTTATGGCTCGGGCGGGACACGCCTCCGACCCATTCGGACGCCCATGCTTGCACGCCCGAACACTGCGCGGGGATCAGGACGCCCTCGCTCGCTCTCTCGGCCTCTGCTT
>NC_051415.1:33990545-33990761 GCF_015228065.2 Penaeus monodon
TACGGGATAACCGAATGTCTAACGTCGATTTACATTTTGTTTTTCTTTCTTTCATTTTTCCCTCCCTTATTCTGATTACCATTATAATAAGGATTGCGGCTTCCTGTATTAGCAACCCGCGTCTCTCATAAAGGAAATGTTGAATCCTTGTAGCGTTTGAGATTAGGAATGAAAATGGCGGATTGAGCGAATTCTGTGATTTAATGGCGTTGCTTC
>NC_051415.1:33990942-33991173 GCF_015228065.2 Penaeus monodon
TTTTAGAATCATCTTTGACCTCCTCAAAGATAAAATTGTTAGTATTATTAATGTTATCGCCGGTATCGCGACAGCTAAGATTATAAATGTTTTTTTTTAGTTTATTCTCATATTCTCGTTATTTTATTAGTATTAACAATTAATTTATAAGAATGATGTTTCAGTAAATAGTCGTAGTTATTATCGAAGTTTATTATTATCGATCTTTACTTCCCTATTTGAGAGCGACAA
>NC_051415.1:33991659-33991729 GCF_015228065.2 Penaeus monodon
TATCATGATTTTAATTTGACTTTTATTGCGCCTGTTTTTTCTGTAAGCTGAGTTTTCGCTCAAACGGGTC
>NC_051415.1:33992001-33992116 GCF_015228065.2 Penaeus monodon
TTTACCATAAAAGTATATCCAATTTGTAATAATGCAAATCATAACACATTCCGGAAACAAAAGAGCATCGCGGTGGGGGAGAGAAAATTATATTAGCAAAGGTAAAAATAAATGA
>NC_051415.1:33992385-33992475 GCF_015228065.2 Penaeus monodon
TTCTGGATATTTTTACGCCCTGTTTTTGACAGAAAAAGGGGAAGGAGGAAAGAACAAGATTAAAATATCAATGCTTAGACTTAATGAGTC
>NC_051415.1:33994042-33994145 GCF_015228065.2 Penaeus monodon
GGAATAGGGGTGACGCCGATGGTCCATAGGATTAAAAGGAAGCCTGGAGGGGCAAGTCGCGAGGGGTTGCCACTTAGCAATTATCGAATCCTTATTTCTCTAG
>NC_051415.1:33994330-33994443 GCF_015228065.2 Penaeus monodon
GGGAAATGCGCTCTTAAAATTGATTGCATATTATTCCCGATATTAACTAACCTTGACGTAATTTGGATTAGCGTTATTATTGCCACAGCGAGGGGAGAATTTTCGGCGCGGAT
>NC_051415.1:33994706-33994819 GCF_015228065.2 Penaeus monodon
TGTGCTGCCATCTATATTTCATTTCAAGTACCGCCATGTTGCTTCGGTGGCGCTTTGCTTGTTGGCAATTTCCGCGCCATTTTCAGAGGATTTTCCCGGCGTCGAAGATTGGG
>NC_051415.1:33995186-33995605 GCF_015228065.2 Penaeus monodon
CTGCGCGTATGTCATTGTGTTTGTATGTACAAAGAGGAAAAAAAATGGCGCCGACTCAGAAAAAGAAAATACACAAAAAGGTCTTTGACTTAGGTGACCACAGTATTTAAAAGGAGAGGAAAGGGGAGAAAGGGGAGGGGAGTGGAGACGGGGAGGGAGAGAGGGAGAGAGGGAGAGGGGGAGAGGGGAAGGCACAGCAATTCCTTGTGGCCAAAACCAAAGACGTCTTCTCAATCAAGGGAATTAAATAGCGCGAGGGAGAAGACTTGGAATCCATTTGTAGAGTGTTGGATCCGCTTCTTCGTCCATCTCCCGATACTCACTTGTTTCTTTTCGATCATTTATAGTGGGTGCGTGCGTTTATACTTTATTGTGGCATTTATATTTTTTCCCCTCTCTCGCCCTCGCTCTATGATGGA
>NC_051415.1:33995646-33996045 GCF_015228065.2 Penaeus monodon
GCTTCTTGGAAGAAAGGGGGAGGATTGTGATTGAAGATATCATGGTTTGGTATCAGTTTTAGGCCTATGGCAGTTACGAAGAAGTTCTTTTTTTTTTAATTATTGATAGCGTTCCGTAAGTAAAAGAATTGGATTATTCGTAAAAAGCGATTTCGTTCCCGTTGTTTATTGTTTATTAGAATCGGATTTCATTTCCCTCTCTTCAGCATTGCCTTTTCTCCGTTATCCCTCTCTTTCCCAACTCCTTTTCGTTCCTTCATTCACTCTTCCATCTCTGTCTTTTCCCTCCTTGATTACACCCCCCCCCCCCCTTTGCACATCTCTAGCGTATTACGGAAAACACCAAATTCTTTTCAACTGCTCCGTGGCATTAGACGGGGTCGAAATGATGATAGAGAG
>NC_051415.1:33996111-33996287 GCF_015228065.2 Penaeus monodon
ACTTTCGGGGTCTGTTGACTCTTATCTTAACCGTTTTTTTTTTCTCTTCTGCCCTCTTCTGTTTTTCTTCTCTTCTGTCCCTCTCGTTCTCTTTTTCCTTCCTCTGTCTTCTGCGTTTTCCCCCTCTCTTCTTTACTGTCCTATTTCTTTCTCAGTCTTCTTTTCTCTCTTTTCGT
>NC_051415.1:33996575-33996968 GCF_015228065.2 Penaeus monodon
TCCTTTTCCACTCTCTCCTTCTCTTTTTTCCTCTTTCTCTCCCTCTCTCGCTTTCCACTCTCATTTTCTCTTACTCTCCTCCTCCTTTCCTGTCTTCCTCTTCCTCATCCTCTCTCCCTCTCTCCCCTCTCCCCTCTCTCCCCTCACTCTCATTTTCTCTTACCCTCCTCCTCCTTTCTCCTCTTCCTCTTCCTCTCTCCCCTCCCTCGCCTCACTCCCCTCACTCTCATTTTCTCTTACTCTCCTCCTTTTTCCTCTTCCTCTTCCTCTCTCCCCTCCCTCGCCTCACTCCCCTCACTCTCACCAACGTTCGGCATTTTTGGTCGGTGCGTATAAGTAGGTTTTGATGTCTCCATGACAACAGATGCAGAATAATTGCATTTGACGTACTAA
>NC_051415.1:33997045-33997185 GCF_015228065.2 Penaeus monodon
AGACTTGAATTACCAATGGGAGATAGGGGGAGAAGGTAGGGGGGGGGGGAGGGGAGAATGAGAGGGGAGGAGCTCGAGAGAAGTTCAGATGCAGGGGATTATTACATATATTTGGGGGGGGGGGGAGTTGTGTAGGGGAG
>NC_051415.1:33997547-33997654 GCF_015228065.2 Penaeus monodon
GGAGAGAATCTTTATATATGGATTCCCGTAAGTGTGATACATGCAATTGGCTTAATGCACTTTCCGATTTTTCGTCGCTCTGTCATCTCGACGTGATTTGGTTTTCC
>NC_051415.1:33997834-33998126 GCF_015228065.2 Penaeus monodon
GAAAAGATGATGAATATAAAGACAATTATGCTGAAGACAGTAGCACTAATGCCAACAGTAGTAAAAATAATCGATGCCGACAAAATGATAGTATCCGTTGTAACAAAGACGTAAAAACAGACGCCAACCAAAATTCAAACCAGAGGAGACAACCACATCAACCACAAACCTTTATCGCAATTCGGCTTCCAAGCGATTTGCTCAAGAACCAAAAATGGCGGGTCGGCTTGGTTGCCATATCTCCATTTTACCTTCGAGAGTAAATAAACACTTGGGTTTGTCTTATTACGTG
>NC_051415.1:33998351-33998752 GCF_015228065.2 Penaeus monodon
GTTGATACGTAAGACATGAAACAAAAAGAAAATAAAACAAGGAAATAGTAGCCATTGAGTAAAAACAAAAAGGACCCAAAGAAAGTGGAAATAGGACGGAACATAAAACAGAAATAAATGAACGAAAAAAATAATAATCAAATAAAAATGACCAAATTCGAGAAAGAAGAAAAGATATAAATCGGAAGGCAAATTGAACGAGATAATAATTCCCGAGGCCATGAATTTATCTCATATTTATTAGTCATGCTCTCGTCACACTATTTGTTCGTTGATAGTAAAATTGACCGCTGATAAGACCTTGTTTGTCCGTTGGTTCGTAAATACGTTTTGGCACAGCGGTCTCTTCGGCCGAGGTCTTCAGCACTCGTGGTTCGGGGAACGTCTCCCGCGCTGGATGA
>NC_051415.1:33998794-33999150 GCF_015228065.2 Penaeus monodon
GCGAAAATGCTTGAATGGATTGGATGATATTTACTTTTTAAATGTGTTTTGGATTTTTTCTTTTCTTTGGGGGGGGGGGGTTACGTTTCCCGCGCTGGATGATTTCGATGAGGATTTTCGAGTTTTTTTTCTCTCTCTTTTTCTGCTTTTCTCTTTGCAAAAATGCTTGTATGGGTTGATCGATATATACTCTCTTTAATATATGTTTTATGTGAATTTGCTTTTCGGGACTTTTTTATTTGGTTCTGCGTTTTTTGTCAAAGGATTGTTGATTTTTCTTCAACACACGTGGTTCTGGGATCTTTTCGCATTTTCGCCGCGATTTCGTTATTGAAAATCGACTAAAAGTTTTCTAC
>NC_051415.1:33999179-33999913 GCF_015228065.2 Penaeus monodon
ACCGTGTCTATCCGTCCCGTTTTCCCGTTAGAAACCGAAATAAACAGAGCTCTTAGCCGCGTGACAATCCTATGAGGCCATATAACAAGGGGGCGCTAGTTCCCTATAATCCTTCAGTTAAACAAGATACTTTTCCTTTGAGATAACTCCCCCCCCCCCTTTTTCTCCTTTCTTCTTGTGTCTCTTTTCATTTATTCTTCTGTTTGTCCTGTTCCTTTTGTTGTTGTTTTCATATTTTTTGGGATTTACTTTCTTTTTTTTTCGTTTGCCTTCCTCTCTCTCTTCTTCATTCCTGTTCTTTTTCTTATCCTTTCGTATTTATTAATTATTTCGCTTCTCCCGTATTTCTTTCCATCCTTCTGCTCTTCTCTTTTCTCGTTTTTTTCTTTCTCCGCTTTCTCTACCTCCTTCTTTCCCATCTCCTCTCTCCCTCTTCCATATTTTCTCTTTCTCCCTCCTCTTTCCTCCCTTCTCTTTCTCCGTCTTCTCTCTCTCTCTTCCTCCGTCTCCTCCTTCTCTTTCTCCTCCTTCTCTTTCTCTCCTCCTTCTCTTTCTCCTCCTTCTCTTTCTCTTCCATCCACGTCTTTTCATCACCCCTTCCTCCACTTCCCACCTTCCCTCCCCTCCTCCATTTCTCGTTCGTAAACCCGGTTTCTCTCTCTCCCGCTCCCACAATTTGTTAACCCGGCCTCGTAATCCACGATCCGTTACGTTGTTTGTCGGTAAAGAAAAAC
>NC_051415.1:34000031-34000135 GCF_015228065.2 Penaeus monodon
TTATCCTTCGCCTAGTTCGACCTAGTTAACCTGTCGGCGAGACGACCCAGGCGAGGTCAGGTGGGACACCCCCCCCCTCCTTCTCCTCTTTCTTGATTCCCTGT
>NC_051415.1:34000698-34000827 GCF_015228065.2 Penaeus monodon
ACACACACTGTAAGGACACTGACGAGCGAGTTTCAGTCTTATGGTCCAATAGTATAAAAATGAATATATATTAGAAAGAGTTAAAGTGAAAGCAAGGTTTTTGAACGGAGATCGTCGTATATGGTATAT
>NC_051415.1:34000909-34001104 GCF_015228065.2 Penaeus monodon
CGACAATCCTTTTCCCATCCGTTTATAAGTCTCATTTTCCAATCCTTTACGTAACGTTCCCAGCGTTTAACGTCACGGCGAAACCGCGGCCGCTCATTGGCCCATTCGCTCACCCCCCCCTCCTCCCCCTTTTCCACCGGACGTTCCCATTGGCTGGATGTCGACCGTGGAAAGTAGGTCATAACAGGTGAACAG
>NC_051415.1:34001239-34001794 GCF_015228065.2 Penaeus monodon
AGGAGGATATTACCAATAAACTCAAGAAGAATAAAATAAATCGGGGGAGAAAGAGAAAGAGGCTCTCGAAGCTCGGCGCGCGCTATCAAGGGTAACTTTTTCCTTGAATTCCATTCTCTCGGCCGCTCCTTGAGGATCCAGATGACTAACAGATACACCAAATGCCTCGCGCTTCCTCCTTTTTAAATATTAGTAGGCCACAAGGCGACGAAGGATCTCCCCGCCTATTTATTGCGCATGGCGATCGTCATCTGTAATTCATTCCTTTCGTACTAACGTATCTCTTGTTCTGTCTATCCACGTCTAGCTGTTCTGTTATATATTTATCATTTATTAAACGGTATTCTCTTATCTGTTTATTTCAGGTCAGTTTGGAGCTCAGAGCGATATGCATTTTGGTGTGTCAGGTGTAATTCTGGGTATAAACCCCCTTTAGCTTTTCGCACAGACTCGAGGGAAAATCTTTCCCACCCTTTCCCACCTCATGTTTTTACGTCATGTTAGGTAAACCGAAAGGGGTTTATTGGTCCATTGTTTACGCGGGTTGTTTACATG
>NC_051415.1:34001912-34002275 GCF_015228065.2 Penaeus monodon
TAAAGTCACTTGACTGAAGAGTTGTCACTTCGTCGGTTCCTCAGGTTTATTTATTAACGGCGGTTATGTTATTTATTTATTTTTCAACCGTCTGGGATATATGTATGATGAAGGGACGTTATAAGTCATAAGTTTAGCGTATATTTTTCTCAAATCTGAATAGGGAATAAAAATTACTTTAGGTTCGTATGACTTAAGCGGGGAAAATGTTTTACCTCCGTTATTCACTCGACCTGGAAACTATACACCTGATCTTATTTTATTTTATCAAATTTGCGTTTATCCGATGACTATAAAATCAGATATCTATATGATTACATCGCACACCAATTTAAAGTAAATTAGGTACAATAAACTGACTAT
>NC_051415.1:34002311-34002487 GCF_015228065.2 Penaeus monodon
ATCGGGGACTCCTGTAAATTATTCGCATTCGCAACAAACCACGAACAGAATGGAATTAACTTTGTCGACCTCGTAAAACCTATTCCTGAAAGCTCGAGAGAATTTTTGCATTATATTTATGAAGCCTAAATTCTTAAACCAAGAGATCACGGTCTGAAAAAAAAGGGGGGGGAGGG
>NC_051415.1:34002928-34003745 GCF_015228065.2 Penaeus monodon
GGTATCGAAAGATGCCATTCCAACCGAAAGCTTCATAACAGGTGGATTATTTACCCGTTCCGAAACTGGGTCAAGTAAACGCGAGGAGGAGGAGGGAAAAGGGGGATAGGTGGAGAGGGAGGAGAGGAGAAGGGGGGGGGGTAGGAAAAAGGAGGGTAACTTGGGGGGGGGGGAGCGCGATAGAAAGGTAGGTTAAGGTGGGTGAAGGTGGGGGGGGGGGGAGATAGCTGTTACTAGCCTATGGTAAAAGGAGGAAAGGTGGGGGGGGGGGAGGGTGGAAGAAGGGGGGGAAAGGAGGAGGAGAGGGAGGAGGAGGAAAGAAGTAGGGGGGGAGGGGGGAGGGGGTGAAAGCCATCCAGTGAGAAAGAGGAGCGAGGAGGAGGCGGAGGGGGAGGAGGGGGGGTGAGGTACGCAAAAGGGGTTATGGGAATTGTTAAAGAGGGGGGGAAGGGGTAAAGGGGGGGGGGAAAGGATAACGGGGGGAGGGAGGGGGGAGGAGACGTAGTTACAACAGGTGAGGTAACTGGCGAGAACAGTTAGTCTTCCTGGTGACTGTATAGAGGAAACTTCTCTCGTCCTTTACAAGAGGAAAAGGAAAAAAAAATACTGGAATTTGGATACTGTGCTTTCGTGCTTTTAAAAAGAAGGAAAAGTGTTAAAGGATTTTAGTGCAGATTTCCTTTCTTAAGTGTCTTCTCTTATTTTTTTGACTTTGAAATCGTATTTGTGGACTTGGATTTTTATTTTCGATTTTCGGATTTTGGAAACGATGGAGTGACAGAGTTTGGACACTTTATATGTTTGAATGCGGTAAGTT
>NC_051415.1:34003793-34004301 GCF_015228065.2 Penaeus monodon
AAAAAAAGAACTCAGTTTGAAGATACTTTTAAGAATTGACTTTGAAAAAAAGAACTTGGTTTGAAGATTTTTCTAAGAATTTACTTAGAAAAAAAGAACTTGGTTTGAAGATATTTCTGAGAATTGACTTTTTAAATATTTTAAAATAATCAAATGAAAAAAAAATTGTCTATAATGAATGAGAATCGCTGAAAAAAAAAAGATCCTAGTAACGTGTATGAAGGTATTTTCAATTTCTTGAAAGTTTTACGAAATTCTGAAAGTTTCAAGTTATAACTCTTAAATATCTAAGCGAATCAGGATTAAATATTATAAGTGAAAATCAGTATCTATCGTACGGTGTTACGAAGTTGAAGTTTTTTTTTGTATAAGTAAACTGATAGTTGATGAAAGTGTGATGCTGTATTGAAAGCAAGTTTAACGATTTTCGCGAAATCCTGAGTTTTAAAGGATAGCGATTTAGACATTAATTGTAGCGAGCGTTCCCAGGTGGCACAAGTTTTCCTTT
>NC_051415.1:34004764-34005872 GCF_015228065.2 Penaeus monodon
GATGTGTATGACTCCCCCCACCCCCCGTCGATCGCTCGGCTGAGGCGGAAGTGATTCTGTTTCGCAAACGGACGCTCGGGGCTTCTTTCTTGGTGTTTTATAGTTCCTCATTTATCGCTCATTCCTTCGTGTGTTTCTCTTCGTTGGTGTCGGTGGCGGTGGTTGCGGTTTTCGTCTCTATTCTCTCTTTCATTTCGTGATTTTCGGGTGTTTTCTTGTTGTTTTCTTTTTTTTCGGGATATTCTGTTTCGTTTCGTTCTCTTTATTTCCGCTTTATTCCGATTCGTTATTGTCTTCTCTTCCCTTATCCTTCTTTTCCCCTCCTCTTCATCCATCCTCTTCATCCTCCTTTTCCTCCTCCTCCTCCTTTTCCTCCTCCCTCCTCCTTTTCCTCCTCCCTCCTCCTTTTCCTCCCCCTCCTCCTTTTCCTCCTCCCTCCTCCTGTTCGCTGCGTTTACCGTTCGTTCAGATTCCCGTGGAAAAAAAGGAAGAAATATTCAATAGGCAGCCGATTATGTCGACAGATGATTTTCAAAGAAATGCAGTCGAGATGGAAATAGAAAATTGCTGAGTCATAAACGTGTTCGTGTTAAAACTGCGGTCTGCTCACGTCGCATACCATAATGCCGTTTGTAATGATTATATTCCAGAGTTTATGGTGTTGTAGTTTCGTATTTTCATTTATTGTTATTGATATGATTCGTAAGAGTTCGGTTTGTTGGTTTTTGATGTTTACTTTACTTCCGGGGGCACGCAGCGAGCGTCCTCTCCCCCGGGGGGTTAAACTCTACGGGATTCGCTCGCCCGCTTTCGATCGAGCATTGTGGTTTTAAGGATATATCTCGCTTTAGAATAATTTTCCTCTTATAAGAAATGTTATACCTCGTTCGTGTTATACGCTCCAGTGAACACGAGATTTTATGCGAAATGCTCGTTAAAGTCTTTTAAAAAAAGTATAGATATGATAAGCAATTTTGGTGTTAGAGTGAGGTAATATTTAATATATTTAGTAATACACTGTAAAGGTTAAAGGTTACGATATGTTAAAACACGAAAGGGAACAATAACGGAGGAGGGAGAGGAGAAGGAGAGGAAAAAGGCAAAGCAA
>NC_051415.1:34005957-34006026 GCF_015228065.2 Penaeus monodon
CGCGGATACGAAAGGTGAAGAAAAGAAGGAAAGTGCGAGGGATAGGAACCAGGATGGAGAGGACAGAAC
>NC_051415.1:34006409-34006649 GCF_015228065.2 Penaeus monodon
TTATATTAGGCCACGTGACCCTGGCCGACCTTTGCTGCCAGTGTCCGCCACAGTCAGCGTCTGAGAGCAGGTTTCGGGCTGGCCGCGCAGCGTCGGTTTCCCTTGTTTTTGTCCTGCTTCTCGCTTTTTGTGTTTTTGGGGGCGTGGGCGGCTCTCGCGCCTATTTTAACTTCTTGGTTTTTTTTCTAACTTTCTTTCTCTTGTTTGGGGTATTTCTCTCCCTATTTTCTTCTCTTTTCT
>NC_051415.1:34006920-34007038 GCF_015228065.2 Penaeus monodon
TATGTAGTTTTTAATTGGTCCTTCACCTCATGCGTTGACGCCTTTTGCCTGCATGGCCGGTCGGAGGGTAGGAGGGGGGGAGGGGGGGGATAAAGGGTTGCCAGTTTGCCCTATACGA
>NC_051415.1:34007091-34007253 GCF_015228065.2 Penaeus monodon
CGTTCGGGTCAAAATGCGTTTTATTTTTGGCCTGTTCTGCGGTCCATTGGGGTTTTCTCGCCCGTGTTGATGTTTTAACGTATTATTATGAGTAGTAGAACCAGTTGCATCATTCTTAACATTACGTCACGAAAAAAAATATTGACCCAGGTTAATGTCTTT
>NC_051415.1:34007611-34008104 GCF_015228065.2 Penaeus monodon
GCACCCCCCTCCGGTCCAGCGAGACCCATTTTCCGGCGAGCGAGGTAAATCGCCTAATCCTGCGTCCGCGTGTGTTTTTTCGCCATTTTAAACGCTCTTATTGGAAAAGGGATTTTTGGGGCGTTATATCCTCTCTCCCTCCGTTTTATTGTTGTCCCTCTCACTTCCTCGTTTATCCTTTCCATTTTTGTAACCTCCGCGTCCGGTCTGATTTGTTTGTTTGTTTGCTGGGCGCCTCCTGTTTTCGTTATGTATTTTTTGCTATATCGTCATCGTTGTTTTCTCGTCGTCGGCATTATCTTCGTCATTAATATTATTGCTGTTATGATTCATTAATATCATCATATTTGCGTTCACTATTGTCATATTAGGCAATGCATCTGTATCACGTCTTATTTTAAAAACACATTATTACCTGTATCAAGGAACAGATCGTACAGTAGATTAATATTCACAAAGGGAAAAAGAAGAAAAAACGGCATAATCATACCAG
>NC_051415.1:34008132-34008515 GCF_015228065.2 Penaeus monodon
GGGGAAAAATAGCTTAATATTCCGCTTTTATCACAGAACAAAATGGCGGCCTTTCCACATCACAGCTGCGCGCCAAATTCGTAATCGGTTACACAAACAGTCCATTCTTATCCCTCTGATACAGTGTAAGGGAAGAGGATTGGTCAGTCCGTAAATAAAAGCGAGGAAGAAGAAAGGAAAGAGAGGTCACGGAGAGACAGAGACAGGAGAGGGAGGGAGAGGTCAGCTGTTATGACCTGCTGGGCGCCATGTCAGTTAGTCAATCAAGGTGATTTTTTGTCTTATTTTAGCCCCTTTTTTTAGGCACTGTCGTGTCTGTTTCCTGTTAGCGATTGCGGGTGTGAATACAGAGCTGTTGATGAATGTATTAAATGACCTGGATG
>NC_051415.1:34008555-34009045 GCF_015228065.2 Penaeus monodon
TGCGGGTAGATTTTCAAATCGGTTCGTTTACCACACAAACGGCAATTTACGTTCAACTCGAACTGAAGTCACTTAAGATATGAGATTCACATCAATCAACTTGAAGAAAACTTAACACTCAACAACAATATCCATTAATAAAAACGCACATTCATGTCCATAAAACGATAAGAATATAAAATGAAAACGATAACCAATTGGCCGTTATGGGGTCTGCCCGCGGTCACGTGTTCCCACAATAGAGGGAGGGAAAAAAAGTTATTTTGGCTTGTGTAAAGACTCGTGCCATGTTATGTCCTTGTTATTGTTGTCGCTGAGGGCTCACGACCGCACCTGGCGAGTAAATAATAACATCCCGTGAGCAAAGAAATGGTCTTTTGAGATGGCGACCATATTAGCGGTTGAAGATTTTTTCGCGCGCTTTTTTCTTGTAGGATTGATGATCCACGTTCTTTATTGTTACTGTATACTACTACTGATTTTATTCTTC
>NC_051415.1:34009102-34009787 GCF_015228065.2 Penaeus monodon
ATGTTGTTGTTGTACATATAAATAAGCGATAGTTTATTTGTTCTTGATGTTTCAAGGGAATGAAGATACATACTTTTTGTGTGTTTTTATTTCTATGTTCATCGTTAGTACTATTGCAGTTGTTATCTTTAAGGAATTATAATTTCTGTTTTGAGAGTGGGATGTGCGTACATGTTTGTGAGAGGGAATGATATGATATGGTCTTTTTATGTTTTACTATTATCATAGGTTTGTGTGAAGGAATTGATATTTTTATCGAAATGTTATCCTATTTTCCTTTAATTCCATTCCTTTTCCTGTTTAACCTTTGCCCATCACTTGTGGCGATGCAGACTAACGGCCGCCCTGTGTTTCAGGAGAGTGGGGTCGCCCATCCCGCCGCCCGCCCCATGCTTCAACAGCCGCCCTTCCTGGACCCCTTCTCCGCCCACGCCCAAGCCATGTCCGCCGAGTGCGAGAGCGCGCCCCCGCAGTCGCTCGCGGGCGCCGCCAAGCCCCTGGTGGGCGCACCCGCCCTCTCCACGTCCGCCTCGCCGCCGGACCGCCACAGCGCGGCGGGAATCAGCTACGAGGGCCGCGTGTCCGTCATCCCGCCGCTGGCCGGCTACGAGGCCACGATGAGAGCCGCCATGGAGCTCGACCGCGCCCACGCCCACGCCCGCGAGCAGCAGCAGATGAGCATGGA
>NC_051415.1:34009806-34010100 GCF_015228065.2 Penaeus monodon
CGCATGCAGAGTGAGCGCGGCCACTACGACCCCCTTCAGATGCAGCAGGAGCTGCGGCGCCTGTACGAGCAGCGCGTCCGCCTGCAGGAGGCCTCGCACCTGTACGCCGCGCAGCGCGAGGAGCACGCGCAGCAGGCCTACGCGCAGCACGACGCCCTCACGCCCAAGGAGGAGCCCATGAGCGTCGCCCACGAGGAGGACGAGCAGCAGGACGTGGACATGAGCGACGCCCGCGCCCCCTCCCCCCCGCAGCCGATCTCCGAGGCGGAGCAGCACCTGGAGGTGGTGGTCAAG
>NC_051415.1:34010165-34012848 GCF_015228065.2 Penaeus monodon
CTCCGTCCTGCGGTTCGCGCGGCCCGACCACCACGCCGAGCCGACGCGCTCGCCCATCGACAAGGCCGGCGAGTCGCCCGACCTGCCCACCGACTCGGCGCGCACGCAGGCGCACGCGGCCGAGGAGCAGAACGACTCGTTCCGCGGCTACGAGTCGGCGTTCCGCCACGGCGAGGACGCGCTGTCCCCGTACGGCGAGAGCTACCAGGGCAGCGACGAGCGCATGCCGTCCAGCGTGGAGGCCGACGTGCACGACGACTCCATGGACTCGTCGTGCATCCCCGACGGCGGCGACATGAACCCGCTGTCGCGCCTGCAGCACGCGCTCGAGCTGTCGGGCGTGATGGGCAAGGAGGGCGAGGGCGGCGACAAGCAGGCGTTCCAGTGCCACCTGTGCTCGTACTCGGGGTCGTCGCGCTTCCACTTCGACGCGCACCTCAACACGCACTACGACCACAAGTGCGCCAAGTGCGAGTTCACGGCGCGCACGGAGCCCAAGCTGCGCGAGCACATGCAGGACGAGCACGGCCTCAGCCCCGACTCCAACGAGGACCTGGAGGGCATCCGCGTGCCCCGCGTCAACGCGCAGGGCAAGGTCAAGACCTTCAAGTGCAAGCAGTGCGAGTACGTGGCCATCACCAAGGGCGACTTCTGGGAGCACGCGCGCACGCACATCAAGAGCGAGAAGCTGCTCACGTGCCCCAAGTGCCCCTTCGTCACGGAGTACAAGCACCACCTCGAGTACCACCTCAGGAACCACTTCGGCTCGAAGCCCTTCAAGTGCAACAAGTGCAACTACTCGTGCGTCAACAAGTCCATGCTCAACTCGCACATGAAGTCGCACAGCAACATCTACCAGTACCGCTGCGCCGACTGCACGTACGCCACCAAGTACTGCCACTCGCTGAAGCTGCACCTGCGCAAGTACGGCCACAACCCCGCCATGGTGCTCAACCCCGACGGCTCGCCCAACCCCATCCCCATCATCGACGTGTACGGCACGCGCCGCGGCCCCAAGCTCAAGAAGGACGAGAACGGCATGCCCATCCTGCCGCCGCACTACCAGATCCAGGCGCAGCTGCTCAAGGCGCAGATGCAGGCCGGCGCCACGCTCCCGCAGGCCCCGCAGACGCCCACGTCGCCTCGCGAGGGCTCCAAGCCGCCGCAGGGCCGCACGCCCGCCGCCATGCCGCAGACGCCGCGCGCGCCGCCGCCGCACTCGCCCTTCTCGTACCCTTACCCCAGCATGATCCCCAACTTCCAGAGCTCGTCGCCCATCCTGTCGCGCGCCCTCGAGAAGTCGCCCGAGGAGGCCCCGAAGGCGCTGGAGGGGCGCGAGCAGCTGCGCGAGCTCCTCCTGGAGCGCGAGCGCCTCACGCAGAAGAACCCGCTGTCGCCGGGCGGCGCCTTCAAGTGCCCGCAGTGCGAGTTCAGCACGGACCTGCGCGAGGTGTTCTCGCAGCACGTGCTGCTGCACGCCGCCGCCGAGCGCCGTGACGACGCCGACGACGGCGCGCTCTCGCCCAAGCCCCTGGAGCGCTCCCTGTCGCCCGAGCGCCGCCCCGCGTCGCCGCGCGCGCCAGCCTTCCACCCGCACCAGGCACTGCAGCCGCCCGCCAGCGAGCCGGGCGCGCCGTACTCGCCCCTGGCCGCCGCCCACAACCTGAAGGAGTACCTGGCCCGCGCCATGAACCCGTTCCTGTACCAGCAGATGATGAGCGGCCAGATCCACCCGGCGCTGGGCCTGCAGCAGCACCTGCAGCGCTTCGCCCACCCCGCGCTGCATGGGCCGCGCCTCACGCCCGCCGACGACGAACACGGCGCCGCCCACGAGCCGCCCCAGGGCTCCCCGCACGAACCGCACGCCCACCCGCAGGCGCACTCGCCCAACGACGACGGCGTGCTGGACCTGAGCAAGGAGCAGACGCCGCCGCAGCAGGGCTCTGACCTGCGGAAGGTGCCGTCGTCCGAGCCGCGCTCCGAGTCGCAGGCGTCGCTGTCGCCGCACCACTCGTCGCCGCAGTCGTCGTCGCCGCCGCGCTCCGAGACGTCCACGCCGCCCTCCAAGAGCCGGCGGAAGGGCCGCGCCTTCAAGCTGGAGCGCATCGCAATGCGGCTGAGCGAGAGCGCCGAGGGCGAGAGCAGCGGCCACGACGAGGACTCGCGCCGCGACGACGAGGAGCCGCCGCGCCGCCCGACGGAGGCCTCCCTGCCGCCGCTGGTGCCGCTGGAGCCGCTGCAGGACGACGACGCCCACCACGCCCAGGAGATGCAGGAGGAGTCACAGCAGCCGCACCCGGAGCAGTGGAGGGGCGCCCACCAGTGCCAGTTCTGCGACATGGCCTTCAAGGACGTGGTCATGTACACCATGCACATGGGCTACCACGGCTACCGCAACCCCTTCACGTGCAACATGTGCGGCCACCAGGCGGCCGACAAGGTGGCCTTCTTCCTGCACATCGCCCGCTCCTCGCACTCGTAAGGGGCGCGTCCTCGCTACCTCCCCCAAGGGAGAGAGAACAAAGACGGAAAGAAGACAGAGCAAGAAGGAAAGGTTTTCCCGTTTCTTCAGACTTGGCGTCGTTCTTCAAGTCGCTCTCACGGGTTCGGCGTTGTGACTCCCATGATCTCACCGAGTTCGACTTCATGATGATCTCACCAGCTGGCGCCCAGAGACGCTTCC
>NC_051415.1:34012880-34014331 GCF_015228065.2 Penaeus monodon
TGCTCTCCCGGCCCGCCCGCTCTCGCCGCCCACGACGCCAGCTGGTCCTCGACGATGGCCCCCAAAGAGTGCCAAGTTGGCCCTCTGAACTCGCCCCAGTTTCCTTGTTTCGGGTGCTTCGTAGACTAATGGCAGCGGTTCCGTTGAACTGCAGTATGTGAACATAGGCTCTAGTCAGCTATAGGACATGTATTGTATATATAGAAGAGTTTATTCACTATAAAAATCCATATTTCGTATAAGGAAGTTTAGTTCAAATATCAAAACATTCTCTGCTGCATGAGAGTTTCCATGTGTTTTCGCTCTGTTTTTGAAAGCTTTTAAAACGGCAATAGTTTAATTTTCTTTAGACTATGATTTCATGGTTCAAAGGATATTTTTTTGAGATATTGACGATGTTGATTGTGCAGCTTCATTTGAACTTTTTATTTTCTATTTTTGCACAGTATTAGTTTGGATGTATGCGGGTATTAGTTGATAGAAGTCCAATAGAAAGCTGCACATCGTTTTCTTTCTTTGTTATTCCATGAAATACAAAATGATAATTCCACATTCATTTCATTCCTCTCTGCATAGGACGTATGTAGAGACGATATTTATAATAAGAATCCTCTTCTTTTTCTCAAAGAAGAAGAAACGTATCTATAAAAAGAAAGAGTTGTGAGTAGAAAAAAAAATCACTGCCTGTCAGTTTTAGGATTTTATTTTTTAGCTAGACATCGTGGTATGTAGACTTTAATTATTAAGTGTTGTTTACCGCGACAGTCCTGCTTACGAAACTGAGAAAAGGGTTTTAAATGTATTATATTCCTTGCTGTGTTGTGGTCTCGACAGAAGAGAGAAAAAAAAATCTCAAACAGTATGGACAAAAAATGATCATAAACTATGGTTATGATTATTATATTTTGTGAAAATGATCTTATTCTTGTTCTCTTGAACGAACAAAAACTTGGGGCTGCTATTATTTTTTGGAGAACTGTTTTTATTTTTATTTAATAGATGTATATGTGCATACTCTCGTACTAAGTAAGAGATACTAAGTATAAAGAGTACTGTCTCCTTTACATAGGAGATTTTCCTTTGACATGACATGAAACAGGATGACGATGATGATATTAATAACAATAAATACATTGATTACGATGTGTTTAACGGAGATATTGTTCCTCTTAAAGCAACTTTGTACTCAGGGATAAGTTGAGTGAGAACCTTGAAATAGGGAACTCAAGAAAACATATCGTGTGGATGAAGAATTATTTGCATAAGCGGGGTCTGATGAAAGTCAAGTGGAGAAAGGTGGAAAGCGCTGATATAATTCTTTTCTGTTTATGTATATACAAAATTCTGATTTTTTTCCTCTCTCTCAAGAACTCTCGTTTTAGCGGTCAATATGTTCATTAAGGGAAAATAAACCAGAAATGATATTCCTCTTAAAGTTATTCTCTCCTGTC
>NC_051415.1:34014453-34014720 GCF_015228065.2 Penaeus monodon
TTATAATACCAGCTTCAACCACCAACCTCGGTACCAGTTAATTCAGACGCGCTTGTGTAAGATTAAAAAAAAAAATACCACCGTAATAATTATTCTTTATATTTTTCTCCTGTAAAATATGAAATAACTATTATAAATATTAAAAAAAAAGGCCTATGTGCATTTTCTTCCTTGTATGTGGGTTTCTCGCCTTGTCCCTTGTCAATTTCTCTGCTCTGTAGTGTATGGCAGTTAATGACCTTTTTAATGCAGGAAATTGTCCTTGTG
>NC_051415.1:34014801-34015099 GCF_015228065.2 Penaeus monodon
GTATTTATGTTTGTATATGTAAATCTATTTTTTCTTGGGTTTACTAGTGCAGGTAAATGTAAAGAAACAGATATTTTGTTCGCGTTTCCTCACGCACTGCACCTGCAGAGGCTGATCTGCAGCGGCACCTGCAAGCGTTTCCGAAATCAGTAAAAATGTCATTAACTGCACTAATACTGTACTTCCGTTGCACAGATTGTTCCAGAAGGGATGCAGTGGCTTTGTGTGTCTTTTTGTTTATTTTATGTATGTGGTTATGTAGGGAATTGCCTTTTGTTCAGGTACAACATGTCATATC
>NC_051415.1:34015156-34015242 GCF_015228065.2 Penaeus monodon
TTTGTTTCGTGTATCCTTCGCGATATTCGTTCGGTTTTGGTGTCTTGTTATTTTTATTTATTTTTTTCTTTTTATTCTCCTTTTAA
>NC_051415.1:34015673-34015770 GCF_015228065.2 Penaeus monodon
GGTGATAAAAAGTGATTATATAACAGTTATGAATCATACAAAAAATCTAGATATTAACATGATGATAATAGTTATTTTATTACAAAAAAAATAAATA
>NC_051415.1:34015807-34016150 GCF_015228065.2 Penaeus monodon
TTCTTAATTCATAAGAAATCCTTCACTTGGGATTCACTGTTTGAAAACCAAAGAAATAGTTGAAGTAAAAAGGAAAATGTGAAAAATAAACAGAAATAAGTCAAAGAAATGAAAGTAATGAGAGACAAGAAATTAATTAAAATGAGACGAAAGAAAGGAAGAAGATAAAAACAAGAGACAAAAATAAAAACGAATGTATCCACAAAATGATAAGAAAGAAAATAATGATAATAGGAAGAATAGATATAAAATTAACAATATATACCTGAACTTCTTCCGAGAATTTCACAAAGAACGTTTCGTAAAATCACACGCATATATGGATACATTGTGATATACATGC
>NC_051415.1:34021098-34021383 GCF_015228065.2 Penaeus monodon
GACATATAAGCACTCATTCACCCCCCCCCCCACACACACACAAACGAACTTGCGTGCACACCTACAAACATTCATTCATAGATACAAACAGCCAGGTATACAGTAGATTAATTACTACCAATATTAACTTTCGTTTGTCAAACACAAAAATCAAAACAGGGGAGAACACTCAAACACCACCAAATTATATATATTTTTATTTATTTTTTTCCTTGAATTCAATTGCAAGAGATACAGATGCTGCGATGACTTTCCACGGATCAACGGCGCAAAGACCGCTGCCAC
>NC_051415.1:34021439-34021595 GCF_015228065.2 Penaeus monodon
TATTAGGATAACAAACGAGAGACGAAAATGAGACAAAGGAAAATGGGGATATGGTTACGTCCTTCATTTAATAGTGTTATAAGACCCATCACAAGTGTTTCCTGAACCTTGTACCTTCCCAGCCTACAGTGACGTAAGAGACAAAGTGGGGAAAAG
>NC_051415.1:34021882-34022017 GCF_015228065.2 Penaeus monodon
AAAAAAATTAAAATACAAATATTAACATTAGAAAAGCTTGTTCTACTGGCATGAGTATGTATTTGGAAAGATATTAAAAACTTCATTTGACATATATGAAATCTCTGAGTATACATGAGGTTGAACAATTAAATT
>NC_051415.1:34022132-34022837 GCF_015228065.2 Penaeus monodon
CAAAAATAAGACAATACCACCACCGTAACCTACCGTTCTATTCCTAATAAACATGAATGAAAATAAACACACCACTTACTAGCAAAAAGAAAACACATATTCCCTATATCGCAAATAAAATCAACAAAATACAAAACAGCTCCGAATCTCCATTACAAAGAACGTGAAAAAAATATATATATAATCAATGAAACGCATCTCTCAGCCAATCAGCCTTTGCCGTGACCTTACACGAGAACTCAAATACCTTTTCCTTTAAACTCTGACCTTGCGAGAAGCTACATTCGTATCATGGGTTAGTTTAATTGTCTTAAGATGGTTGGTGGTCTTCTTTCTCTGTCTCATCTTCTTTGGTTTCTTTTCAATTCCTTTATATTTCTTCTTTTATTTGTATTCCCTGGAGGGTATTACTTTGCCTCTGTGCTCATTTTAGGGGTAACTATCCTTTTTTTGCAAAACATTTTGTTTTTTGTTTTTTTTTCAATTTTACTCCAATTCGGAACAAAAAATAACCGTATTGATGATAAAGAGTAAACAAATTGATTAGAAAATCTAATAAAATGGTGTTTTCACCCTAACACGACAGACAAGTTCTGAACTGATTGCGACGCAAGTGGTTTGATCAAGAAGGAAAAACTTTGGTTGTGTTTCATCCCGTGTTATGCAAAAAAACTGCCACATACTGTCTCCTAGGACTGGCACTGC
>NC_051415.1:34023175-34023931 GCF_015228065.2 Penaeus monodon
AAATTTCTAGACTTTCAAACCACAAGATATATATATGCAAGCATATACACATATTATTAATCTCTGCATATATAAAAAATAATAAACCAAAAATCTATACAGAAACGAAGAAATAAATCTAACTGTCTTCCCTACTGAGGCTGGTAATCTCCTTCCCCCCCCCCACTTCTTGCACCAATTGCACCAAAGCAACATGAGGCCAAACTCTCACACCATATCCAGTGTGCTACAGTCTAGAAAATTCTTCAAAACCTCTTCAAATCACCTTTGTTATTTCTGAAGATGAAACGCCAGCCCCTAGAAACACCGAGAGCGTATTACAAAGCTGAGCCTTTTATGCAAAAACCTTAGAAAAAGCCACCCACCCATTCCAAGTACAAAATGTCTGGCTCTTGAGTACTGGACTTAACATGGCCGTTTGTCCACGCTATTCGATAATCTATACGCATCTTGTTGGCCTACATGGAGGGATCCACAGGTATTCCTATGCAGCTTGCTCTTTAAATCACTGGGAAACAAATCCATGTTCTCTGAGATTAATGGCATAGATATTACACTTGTGTGAATGTACACACAACAATAGAATTAATAGTCCCGGCTTCAGATACAAAAATCTAGACTTTAAGCCGAACCTCCTAAGAGACAGCCCTCTCTCTAATCTAGTTCACTTGTTCACCTTGTACTTGCCAAGATTAACGTCTGACAACAAAAACACTGTAGTTTGAGGCAAGTCATTTTCTTTCCCCATTACTATGT
>NC_051415.1:34023980-34024242 GCF_015228065.2 Penaeus monodon
AATTACATTAAAGGTATTACACCTCCCCATAAAACAGTGCCTAATGTAAGATATGCACATGACAGCTTGTAATAAAAAAATCCAAGTAAACCACTCGAGCCCTATTCATCCCACAGACTGTCCTCCTTTGCTCCTTTTTCAAAAATTATCAAAAAGTTTTACCGTTTCCAAGAGCAGCTTTCAGCTATCTAAACCTTTTCCTATTTGAAACAACTTGTCGCAAGTATTCGAAAAATGTAATGAAATCAAGAAATTTACAAAT
>NC_051415.1:34024366-34024647 GCF_015228065.2 Penaeus monodon
TTAGAAGATCAAAATTAGGAGAATAAAACAACTTCCCACCTGTTTACGCCTTAAGTGCGTCGCAATCTGCACCGACAACGCTGAAAGATCGCGTTCTTTTCTTTGGTGAAAACTAGTGCCTTCGTATTGAAGACAAAGAAAGAATAAAGAAAAGTCATAATTATGAAAGATTTGTGTGTGTATACTTTATTTTCTAATGAAAAATTACAAAGAAATCAAGGAAAAAGCTAAGTAATTCCCCACCCAAAATTGATAAGATTAAGAGGAAAAATTCATTAGGA
>NC_051415.1:34024918-34025099 GCF_015228065.2 Penaeus monodon
AGGAAACCCTGTAAGGAAAGCCTCGGCATTTGAACCCCCGCCAACGGCATCCAAAAAGCTTGCCCTCGACCAGAACTCGGCCCATGTGTTTCGAGAGAAGGTGATGGTTTTTTTGTTTTGTTTTTTCTCCTTTTCCACAAGCCTAAACCCTGTCATTATTTTATGTTCCTACGACCCTCCT
>NC_051415.1:34025240-34025474 GCF_015228065.2 Penaeus monodon
GGAGGAGGAGGAAGAAATGAGAAATTATTGAGACAAATAGGTAGAAACGTTTTCATGTGTCAAAGCGTCTAACAAGTGAGGGGAAAATACACGTGATACTCTTTCAATGAACACTATTGCAGTTTTCTGTCTCGTCCGTTTTTTTCCGTTTTGCTCTTTTTTTGGCTTTCCACTTTCGTTTTTTTTGGCAAGAGGGACATTTGTGCGGCCCAAAAAAGGCCCACAAAATAAACG
>NC_051415.1:34025532-34025712 GCF_015228065.2 Penaeus monodon
GGCGAATGTGACGTTTATACAGGGTAAATGGGAGAAGAAAAAGTAGAATGAAAATTAATAATAGAAAAAAAATTCATGTTCCCCTTAATTACACCATATGCTAATTAACAGAACCACTAATTCCTAAAGAGTAACATGTAGTAACAATAAAACGTAATGATGAATTTACTATCTACAATC
>NC_051415.1:34025953-34026119 GCF_015228065.2 Penaeus monodon
CGCACAGGCCTGATCTCACTTAATTGGTCTATAGAAAAGCACGAGATCTTGAGACGTGTTACCCCATATGAAATGTTGCACTGTTCGCAGGTCCATATTGGGGTCTAATACCTGAAAGGAGAAAAGACAAGGGTTAGAAGCATGTTAAATATTGGATAGATACAAA
>NC_051415.1:34026315-34026995 GCF_015228065.2 Penaeus monodon
AAACTTTTTTGGTGGGTGAAATAAGAGCATAAATTTTGCAAAGTTGTCTGATTCAACATACACTTCCTGTTGTACTCAATAAGCATGCCTAGCTATAGCAACAAACTTTAAATTCACAACCTTTCTGTAGGAAGTTGTTAACAGCACATAAATCCCTTTTCTCAAATGGTAAGATTTTTTTACACACACAAAATTTTGTGTTGCAAAAAACAATGGTTTTCATAAATATACTCTCCTGATGATATTTTTGAGCTCTGTTTGAATCTGAACAAGACATTTATATGAGTCTTGTTCATAGGAAATTTGAGAAAAATTACGCTGAGGAAGAGAAATTCTATGTAGTAATATGACAGGAAGGCGTACATAGAAACTTCTAAAAGTTAGAAAAACCAGAGTAAAATTAAATTCATAGAAAGCATAAGCTCCTCACTTTATCATTACACAGCAGCTGGACTCTGTCCTCGGCAATGGAGGCAGTTTCAGCCTTGTCGTCGCTGCTTCGGTCATTGTTGTTGGTGGTGGAGCCAGCATCGCTCCCTCCCCCAAGGACCTTCTCGTAGACGTGTTCTTGCACCTTGCGGATCTGGATGAAGTCGTTGGCACTCAGCCGGTCCCTAAAAGAGGCGAGGAGAAGCAGGGTTTTAAGATGGGTAAAGACCTTGTGGCCTTAGTTTTATGAA
>NC_051415.1:34027131-34027668 GCF_015228065.2 Penaeus monodon
AGCGTGAGTGTGACTGTGTGCATGTGCAATATACTGCAACCAATCTCAGGCATCATGCATCTCTTAAATATTGCCAGATCTATTTAATTTCCTTTCAAAACTATCATCATGAGCTGCAACATGTGGGTAAACCAGTGTTACCTAGTCAGAAGGAGTACACTACTGTAACCCATAATGATATATAACCTGGAGTTTGTACAACATCCATTCATCTCAAGTTATATTCCACTGAATGCCTCATGAACATTATTCAGAGTGTGACTGTATCAATATAAAAAAAAACCTCTCCTTCTCGTACTTTTTCTCTCTTTTGATGCCTGAGGATGCGTGTGGAAGCAGGAAGAAGTAGACTTTGTTCTTAGGCTTGGGGGTGGTCTTGTCGACCACGATATCCAGCACCCAGGGCGGCACCGTCTCATTGAGCAACACCCCCTCCGTATCTCCCCCAGCATCTCCACAGAGCAGCCGGTACAAAGTGCGCCCCTGGATCTCGCTGCAAACGGAAGGGAACGTAAGCGACGAGAGAAAAGGTGATGG
>NC_051415.1:34028108-34028424 GCF_015228065.2 Penaeus monodon
AGATGCAACTTCCCGTACCATCCCCCAGCAGAGCTCAGAAAAGCCTTGAGCTCTCCCTACCTAATAATAACCGGTGTGTGCGGGGGAATCGAGAAGTACTCGTTGCCTGGACGGGGTGTGTGGCCATTGTGGTTGGCCACTCCTCCCCCCTCGGCCCCTTCGCCATTCTCATTCTCCTCGGACATGTATGTTCTTGGCCAGTGCTCGAACAGGGCCTTCAGCAGGAGCTCACCGTAGTTGACTATTGGAGGAAAGAGAACGAATGAGTGGGAAGCATATTTAGCAATTGTGATTTTCTGGAATGTTTATTAAGAAG
>NC_051415.1:34028937-34031271 GCF_015228065.2 Penaeus monodon
TAAAATTGAAACTTTTAAACAATATTCTTCTCACTTACATTTGTCACAATAAATTGTTTAGGCAACCTTATTATTAACAAAGGCAAATAGAGAAGTTAAAAGAACAAATAAATACCAATTTGATTTAGAGCAAAAAACAAAATACTGAATTTCTTGAGAACCTAAATTAACAATAATTTTTAGGATGAAAGAAGAGTTGACGGATTCCCTTAATGGCTCTCGAAGGACTTGCCAGTTACACTTCCATTATGAGAACTTTCATCCTGAAGATGATTCAAGAAGAGATGGTAGTAAAATCCCTCTTTCTTTTGCCTACCAGCCATTCTTGGCATATGTATGCAGCAATCTGTTGCCAATAACATATGCGCTCATGTCAACAACCTGTATTGTTCAGTGACTGATCATTTAACCACTTGATAGACTGCCTTACCTCAAAACAAATGACGTACTAAAATCATATATTTAACAATCTATCTATTTAGGTCTAAATCTATATATCTATATTCACAATGCATAAGAAGCTCTCTCCTAAAGCAGAAGTTCCATCAACAACTGAAACACCAAAAGGCCTTACTTTTGAGGTCTACTCCATCCTGTGTCGGGAAATTTGCCTCCTTGGCTGACACCCATGCGGAGAGGCAATCCACCTCGTCTCGTTTCTCTGCCAGGTGAATTGTCAGCATCTGTGGGATGAGGGAGTCACTTTATTCAAATGTCATGCATTACTTCCCCCTTCATGGGGTAGAAATGAGGCAAAATAAAAATGAATGTATACAGGTATTCGTATTTCATCTTCTTGCCACATTTTTACCAATATGAATAACAATAGCTAATAAAAACATTGATCTATCATCCAAATTATCAAAAGATCCAGAGGTATTAAACAATCTACAAAGTAATCTTTAAAAAACATATCAACAGACTAGGTCTACTCCAAGAGTAACACTCACTCCTGTCTTCAAGTCAACAGTAAACCAACTAGGAACATAAATGGGTTTGTTTTTCTTCTCCTTTTCTGCCTCAAAGTCCACCTTGCCAAGGTCCTCCACTTTGACTGCCTGTGAGGATAATAGTGGAATTTTTCTTTAATTAAAATATTCTATTAAAATACACTAAACAAAAAAATAAAATAAGGAAATGCCTTTATTTCAATATGAGGTCCCATTCTAACAGCTCCTCCTCCATATGCCATCTAAACTTGAAATTTTTCCTAAAAACTCAGCCCAAAAAGGTACAACAGCTGTAACATTACATAAAAATGTCTACATACAAAGCACATGAAAAACACTAGAGCCACCCCAACCTTAAGGATGTCCCAGAGCACAACGTTCTCCTCTGTGTCGCGGGTGAGCAGGTGCCGCTTATCGTTGAGGATGGTGTACTGCTTGATGGACGGACCCCCTCGGATGCTCCAGTCTGGCTGCCCCATCACTGGACGCAGCTCCTGCTCGTCATCATTATCACAGTAGTCCTCCACATGGGATAGCCGGTTGTTCAGGGGCTGTTTTGAAGGGAGGCAGTGGAATGGGAAAAGAAGCAAGTAGTGAATAGATGAAAATTCTATTTTTTTGCAATAATATACTTTAAAATTTGACATGAAAATTTGAGTAGTTTGTATTTCTCTCTTCTCTTTAGAGGAGATAATGCCTCTTTGCTTTTGCAATAAATGAGTAATATGTAAGTGACAAAATATCTAAATTTAACTAAAACAGATGACTATCAAATATCTAAAAAATCAAATTTAACTATGTTATATACCAACATCAATAATATTTAGTCAATAAGACCGATAATTAACTGAATGAACAAGTCTACTGCAAAACTTGAAAAATTGATACAGTGACCTGAAACACAAAGACACAAGAGCAGCAAGCACCTCGCCTGGAAATCTAAATCACAGTGCCCTTTAAAAAAATAAACAAAATCTAAATTCCAATCTACCAGCATCTCCAGCCCACATACTTGAAAAAAAGGGTCTCTAACTCACCCAACACTTGATGGCCGAATTAGTGGTGGCCACATACAAGGAGGAGTTGTCTGGCGTGAGGAGCATCTTAAGCACCGGGGCTGATTCCACGCACAGTAGGACGTGCTTGTCAGGGCAACGTGTCTCAGACATGTATATACGCTTGTCCCTTCCTCCCGAGAAGACAGTTGTGAATGTGTCGTTGGCCTGTTCAAGTGAGCAGTTAGGTGCTATTATATTTATTATTCCATCACTGACATGGGTGAAACACAAAATCAAAATGTGAAAGTAACTTACTTTCTGCTATAGTTCTAAAATTTTCATCGAAATAAAAACTGGGTCACAGGATACTAAAATTCCTATCAAAA
>NC_051415.1:34031704-34032017 GCF_015228065.2 Penaeus monodon
AAAAAATTCCCTCCCTCCCTGAGACTGACCTGCAGAGCCCAGATGCCCTCCTCATGGATTCTAATGGTGGTAACGCAGCGCTGCTGACCCAGTGACCACAACTTAATGGTGCCGTCTGAACTGCCTGACAGTGCCTGCGTGCCATCGCGGTTCACTAGCAGAGCCTTCACATTATCTGTGTGACCTGTGGGAAGGAGTGATTATTGTACTGACTTGAGATTAAGGAAGAGATGGTGGTGGTGAGGAAGGGGATAACGAGGCAGGCCGTGGTGAGGAAGATAATGACAAGGAAGGTGGTAATGAAGGCAATGAC
>NC_051415.1:34032072-34032487 GCF_015228065.2 Penaeus monodon
TAATAAAGGTGCTAAATAGGAAGCCAACACTAGAGAAAATGATACTCAGGAAGGCATTGGTGAGGAAGGCTCTGGTAGTGATGGTAATGAAAGAAGTGGTAATGATGGTGATAAACTAAGTAACGCAGGAGGTGAAGGATGATAGCAGCTCACAGAACCAAAACCCAAAACCCTTTATCTTTAACCTTTAAGCTTCAAAATTTGTTTTTAAGTGTCATACTTGTATCTGTCTTCTAGATCAAAGCCGACTACACAATATTTCTCTCTTTTTTACCAACCTTTAAGCTTCATGAGTTTGTTTCCAGTGCGAGGATCCCACACACGGAGCTGCTTTTCTGTGCTACCACTCACGATCACAGTGCCTGGGGCATTCATAGCCAGGCTGTAGATGGAGTCTTTGTTGCCATTCAAAGAC
>NC_051415.1:34033230-34035265 GCF_015228065.2 Penaeus monodon
GCCAATTTCAATACACAAACCTTTTAACCTTAATGAAAAATATTTTACATAAAACTTCCATTTATAATATTCACCTAATTAATGACAAGTAAAATTTTTGATAAAGTTAGGGGTGAACAGGCATTTATTCAGTTTACAGAAACAGACAAACACTAATTCTATAAAAATAATACAAAATTATAATCACCAAGAATTTTTTTTTAAGATATGCCTAGAAAACTTGAAACACTCCTTCCAACTAGTTTCCCATAAAAAAAAAATATATATGTAAATAAAACATACTTGTGACAGTGTTGTTGCTGGCAGTAAGAGCCGTTAACGTTTGTACATCCCACAGGAATATTGCTTTATCAAGCCCGGCTGACGCCACCTGCTCTCGGTCCCGTGCATAGGCCAGGGCCTTCACGTAGTCCTTGTGGGTCCGGAGAGTGGACATGCAGAAGCCCTGATTAGGGAAAAAGAGTGTGAGGGTCGAATGCTTTTGGGGAGGTAATTTCTTGTATTGAAAATCAGATCATTTCTCCCTCAATTTTTCCCCCTTTTACTTGTATACCTTTATCAGATCTTTCTATCATTTCTCCCTCAATTTTTTCCCCATTAACTTATATATCTTTATCAGTTCTTTCAATCATTTCTTCCTCAATTTTTTCCCCCCTTTAATTTATATATCTTTATCAATTCTTTCAATCTTCCCTGTCTCTATTCATCAGGCTATTTCTCTTGTTCTATATATTCTCTACAGCTTTCTATTTCTCTCAGTCTAATACTGTTAGTCTTACCTTGTGAGCATTCCATACTTTCACTGTTGTGTCGGAACTTGCAGATATCACTGAAAATCCATAACAAATATATTAAACACTGTAGAGTAAATAGTTAAAAAGAAATGTCTACCCACAACAAATTCCATCAATTTCCAGCATCTTTTACCAACCAATTTACCCAGAGCTATGTCAAAATCAATATCACATGAGGAAAAAAATCAGAAATCAGACAGGCAACTACCACATCAAAGCCCTAAGTCAGCAAATTAATCCTGGGAAATCTCACAATTCTTTCCACCGCAGCAGAGCACAATGTCGTTGACCCAGTCGGTGTGGTGTTCCATGGACTGTATGTACGGGTCTTTCTGGTTCTTGCAGTTCCAGATGCGGATGATGGAGTCGCGGCCTGCCGAGTATAGCCTCTGGAGATATGGGTCATACTGCAGGGAGTTGACTGACGAACGGTGAAACTTCTCGACCTCATCTCGAATCACAAAGGATATCTGAAAACCAAGGAAGGGGAGAGTTAAACTGGGTCATTTATCTATCTGTAAATGGGAGTAATTATATTCAAATAATAACAACAATAAGAAATACTGGTAGAGATATCTACACTTCCCTACTCAGGATCAATTGATGTTCCACCATATAATGTTACATAAAGGAAATTTCTTTTATTTAGCTTGACGCAAGCAATATGATATCAATAACCAAACCCACCCTTTAAATATGTCACCAAAAATGTTTAAAGTACTACACTGACTAAATTAAAAAGGACCAACCTGAACTTTCTTCCTGGTTGAGTGAGTGCTGTTTTGCCGATGACCTACGATCATGGACATGCTGCTTGTGTGTTAGTGTCGTCCTCATTCATGAGTCACATGCCGTCATAATGTCTGTGGGTAGGTCATATATATATATCTTTAATCTGCATACAGTCCTCCATGTGTAAACTTAAATATTTCATACAATAAGATTAGGTGACTGACAGTCACTCAATATCTATAATATAATTTATGTAAAAAAATAAGTAATTGGATAGAAAATATTCTGCATGAGACCCTGCACGGATAGAGAAAAACTATTCTAATGGCTAAAAAATGAACAAAGAAATACAACCATGAATGGAAAAGTCATTGATCAAAGTCTGCAGATATATATGAACATGCCTAAGTTCAGCTGCGGTCTGGCCTCCATTCTTTGTACTCTGACAAAGGCAAGTAAGTAAATAAATAAATACAGATGGTGATTCACTCTTCATCTCCACCCATGAG
>NC_051415.1:34035778-34036959 GCF_015228065.2 Penaeus monodon
AACCAAAGAATGTACTGTCAAATAAAGAACCAGTCCAAGCTCTACTTTGAAGTTTGTGAAGTTTGTTAGATTCTTACAGACTGCAAAGTGTGGAGACTGAAAGTGTGGAGGATCCTATTCTGAGTAATTACCTATAGGGGAAAAAAATATATTATAATACTGTAATTCCACCTTGAGCAGGGAAGAAATGACGATTACATTAAGTTCACAAGAGATCCTTACATGCAAATGAATAGTGATAAAAGCTGTAAATGGGTATGAGAATCAAGGTAGAGAAGTAACGATTTAAAGCACTGACAAATTGGGGAGGATTTTCTACCAGGCAAGATAGACATTGTAGTCTGTACACAGTGAACCCACATATATCTATATCCACTTACATAAAGGTAATAACACATTAAATTTCTTCAGTTTTAATGTTAATCACTCTACAAAGTCAAAGTGGACATTAACTCAACATAAATTTTCAGTATGAATAACATACAAGATTCCATTTCATATCCATATGTCTACTTCCTACAAGTAGTAAGCCTCATTCCTTAAACTCATTAATCAGCATCAGCTTCCTAACCAAATCAAAGTCAATGTAATTTTGATCATTAGTTTACCACGGAATATCAGCTGACCCAACATAATCAATGTCTTTTATAACCCAATGTGCATGGACATTTTCGGCAGCTGTGTGGTCCACCAAACGGTTATATCCGTATGGGTCTCATCTGTGGGGATGCCCCCCGCTGCCATGGCATCATAGTAGATGCCACCCACAATCAAGGGGTTAAAAGTCAGGCCTAAGTGAAATGTACAAGAAATTAGGTACTTAATATCATAACAGTGTCTAACAGAATAATAAATGATAGCAGGTTTCCTTCCAATACCCTTTTTTAGCAAGGATAGTGACATCAAGACCAGGTCACACACACACATATGCCTGCAATTTGATCATGACAACAGACATAGTCTTAGTATATCCTAATAGAATTTATGGCAATTCTAGATAAGATCACATAATTCACTGTCTTTCTAAATATTCTCTTAAAATATTTCATAATGAATTCCTCAGAATCAATAGCTGTGCTAAATTTCAAACTAACATACTTCCCACATTCTAGGTGAAATTTATTTTGCAGAATATATATTACAGCTTCACCAAAGTGACAAATTTGGCTCTATATCTAGTG
>NC_051415.1:34036977-34039287 GCF_015228065.2 Penaeus monodon
TATCTAAGCAAAACCCAAACCACAGAAAGCCATGTCTGGGAAGGGAGTTATGCAAATTAAAGTCTCTCCTATACTTTGATAATGTTTTAGAAATAATTACTTTGCTGCCTATGCTCATTTACTCACTATCAGATAAGAGCTATTTACTCAACTTTTCTTCAACTAGTGAGGATTATGCAGACAAGCTCTAAAAATTTACTTTCAACTGGTTGGATATAAATCACTCTGAGAGCAAACTTTAAACAAAATCATACCCAACCTACAGAAGTAATCATGTCTTGTAACCTACATCAATACCTACATCAATGGCCAAGAAATTTAATTGGCATAATCCAGAAATAAACTCACATTTCAGTAGTTGTGACAGTTACATGTAATTGCACAGTAATGTAATATCTTTTGCCTTAGGATCATTTGCTAATAATGCTTACTTATTATTTATCATAAATTTTACAATTCTGATACCAATAACCTGCCAAATTCAGGGAAAAGCAATTTTTTGGCAGTTGCTTCTCTCAGTAGACATATAATCACAGCTTCAAGACGATCAACGTTGTCCCCAAAAATACCAACAAAATTTTCTATTTAAAAGGACATACGAAAACAAATTTCTCAAAGTCAGTCGTATTGAAAACGAATGTCTGTCTCGACGAATCCATCAAGATGCGCGACGATTTGATATTTTGCTATTCGGATTCCTCAGAAAGGAGCAAAAACGAGAAGAGATACGAATAAATCCCACCAGCGGTGCTAAGAGGACAACAAATCCTTGAAACTTTTAATGAAATCCCAGCTCAAAAAACCCTGCTCCAAATCCTACCGGGCTCGTCTCCTTTTCCCTCTTTTCTCTCCTCCTCTCCCTCGCACGGCTTTTATCCTCCCCTCTCTTCCTCCTACCTACTCTCCCCTCGTCCTTGCATAGGCCCTCCAAGCCCCTCGGCCATTAAATACCTGTCAAAACGAGAAAAAATGGGTGTGTAAGTCGCCAATTGCTCTTGATTCCCCTTGTTTGTTTACCATGATCGCCTCGGGCTCGAAAAACGAAAGAAGATCGGGAACCGCAATCATTCTTTTTTTATCTACTATGGTGCTTTATTTTATGCGTTTTGTATATGTTTTAGGGGGATGTTTTTTTTTTTACCTCCTGTTGTTTGATTTTATTTTGGAAGTATTTGATTTTTTTTTTTATTCGGAGAAATGTGTATATATATATTTTTTACCTGTGATTTTTTTTTTTTTTTGATTGACACTCAATTATTTCTCTACGTCTGTAATTATGTGATTGTAGATTATAATTTCATCTTTCTTGTATCTGAAATTGATAAGAAATAGCTTGTCAAAGAAAATGTATACCGAGTTACATTTATTTTACAGACAAATAACAGATAACAACAGCGAATCTCCTTAACGAAATATAAGCAAATATATATTAAAATATCTCTGCTTATCACACATTTGCTACTGAATATATCTCAATTGATAATTCTTTTTATATGCAAAACTAATAATCTTTATTGCAACCAAATTTATTTCCTGGAAAACTGAAGGGTCCTTCTGTACGTGAAATATCGTACCTTTTTCTCCAGATGATTATCATAGAAATAAGCATCTGGGTACATTTTCTTACCGTGGAACACCAAAATATCATAGATCTCATTCCCAAATCAACGAAAATAAACCAATATATCGTGAAAAAATAATCAAACTACCGAATACTTAGATAATCTGGCACGAAAAGGAACGATAATCGCAAGTGTACGATAATTTCCGATTTGACAACGATGCTCCTCCTTACACAACTCTCAAATGTAAACAAATTTTTGAGATTGAGACTATGTGACCTTTGACCTCGCTTATAAACCGGAAAAATGACCTTGTCTCGCCTAGTTGCGGGTGCCAGGTGGTGCCACTTGACCTTGTCCAACCTTCGAGTGGGCTTAAGGAACCAAAATACCCTCAGAAGTAAGGAAATATGGCCGACTTCCCCCTCCACAACCCAGGCGAGATTACATGCAACGGAAACAAGGTCACTGATCGAGCAGAGATATGTCGTGGAAAAGGACACACTCCTCTTCAGAAACGAGAACAGGAGGTTCTTCAAGCTTATTAATCTCTTCGCCATGTCCCAGTTCTTCTTCTGGTCTTATTTGAGTCACTTCGCTCTCACCATGATGAAGGACGTGGAGGTGCCGGCCAAGGTCAAGGACGACCCCAGTGTCCCCTGGTGGAGGAAGATGAACCTGGGGAAGTATCGCAATGGCATAACGGTTAGCTGCTTTATGATTGGTGAGTTTTGGGGCCCCTGCGAAA
>NC_051415.1:34040758-34041152 GCF_015228065.2 Penaeus monodon
TAGACCTATTGATAGCTACTATTTCAAATGAAATAGGCAATTCAGTTAATTTAGATTCAGTTCCTGTCTGATAGCATTTCTAGAATCAAACGTTAAATAGAATATATTTTGGTATCAAATTTTAGATATGTTTTTATGGCCTAAAATATTCATCTTGCATTCTTTTTCTTATTCTTTTAACTCTCCAAATTTTTACTTCCAGGCTGGGGCACAATGGCTGTAGCATGGATGTACACCCTACGCAGCGTGCGATACCTCGTGCTGAAGAAAGGCGGCAAGACCTTGGCCTTTGTCACCTTCACTCCCTTTGGCCGGAATAGGACCCTCGCCGTCCCCTTGGAAAAGGTCAGAGCGTATGGATTTTTTGCGTCATATGTTTCCCTTCGTTCCTTCC
>NC_051415.1:34041183-34041528 GCF_015228065.2 Penaeus monodon
AGTGCAGTTTTATTCTATTTCATTTTCAGTTGGGGAGGTATGTATGTATGTTTTCTTTTTTCTTATGTATTTGTTTGTGTGTAAGTGTTTTATATATATTTTGGTATCCTAGTTGTCATTACTTTTTCTGTATCAAAACTCTACTTTTTTCTCTCTCATTTTATTTTTCTTTAATTTTTTTTGGAATCATGTGATGGTCAGTCAGCATTTGAATTTATTGTGATAAGTAGTATTTGTCTCTAGCTCCTTTCTTGAGCAACTTTCTACGACATCCTCTTTCTTTTTTTGCTCATTCATTCACTCGCAATATATATCTTTTTTTAAGTCTTGTGCAATGAATTTGTT
>NC_051415.1:34041722-34042321 GCF_015228065.2 Penaeus monodon
TCATTTATTTGTTCATTTATTCCCTGTTTTTTTATTTTCCTCGTGATTTTCTCTCTCTCTTTCTCTCATTCCAATTCAAGAACTCTTATTATCCCTTTCATTTATTTAATTTTTCCCCCATTCACTTATTCATCCATTCACTCTTGCCCCTCCTTTCATAAGTCGGGCCAAACCATAGGCATCATATTAGTTTCCCTAAGTACAGCTGAATCATCTAGATTGTTTGGCTCGGTTCACTTGATTCCCCGCCAGAGTTTGCCTTCTCCGCCACATCTTTTTCATTCTTATGATAAATTTAGTTTGAAGAATCAAGCAAATCTGAGAAAATTTTGGTTGGTTCTGCATGAGACGTAGTAGCAGCCGCGGCCTATCACCAGCTGCGATGTCATTAAGGTTTAACTCGTATTTCTGGGATTCGCATTTGACTTAGCAGCTCCGCGCACCTCAAAGATGATTTCCGTCAAAACTAGTTATCAAATTTAATTCAAATGACACTGAAGACCAGATTCTGGTAAAATTTTGGTAAAAATATGGGACCAGCCATCACCTTTGTTTAACATCATTAATTCAAACTTTTAGTCATTGGACTATTAATAGCA
>NC_051415.1:34042357-34042591 GCF_015228065.2 Penaeus monodon
ATGTCTTCTCATGAAAAGACAGATATCGTTTTTACCACTTAACTAATTTCTCAGAATTATTGCATTTTCCTTGTTTAATTACTTGATTCTGTTATTTTTCTTTGTTCTTTATGTCTTTTTGAAAAGTATTTTTGCATTTATTCTGTCTTTTTATGCAGCCTTGAATTCATGGTCATTTTAAGAAAGCTAAAGTCAGGAATTCATGTATATGTATGAAAATATCCACATAAATAC
>NC_051415.1:34042847-34043533 GCF_015228065.2 Penaeus monodon
TTTCCTCCGTGACTAAATCCTCACATTGTTTTTCAGTCCCTTTTTATACTTATCCATTTCCTCGAAAGATGTATTTACCATCACCCCTTTTTCCGAGGTCTCGGCCAAAACAGACCCCAAAAACAGCCACCGTCCACCTGCCGCTCAAAGTGAAGGGCAAATACTTCCATTACATTTTGGACATGCGCGGCCAGTTCCCTAATGCGAAACTGTTTGATTACTCCGCCGGACTCAGGAGAAATTGGGCGCAGTAGGGGAAACCGCGGAGCCAGTTCGTGACCTCTTTACCGAAGTCATGTTGTAGTGACTTTTTTTTTAGAGCGGGTGTATATAACAATAATGATGATTGTTTTTGATATATGAATGGTGTTTTCTTTTCCTTTTTTTTCTGAATATGGGATGGCACGTATTCTTTTACTAATTGGTTTTTTGGAGGAAAACCCATTAAAAAATTTTAAAAATTATGTGAATATGAAATGTGGCGTACATATGTAAAAGCCATAAAAGATTATTTTTGGGGAAAAAAATCTGTTTGTATATATTCTCATACATTGACTACAAAATATAACACGTCTTCAAATTAGTAATGATGAGGCTGTGACTAATGAATAGGCATTGAAGATATATTGTTTGAAAAAAAAAAGAAGTGCTGAAATTTTTAATACTAGTTTTGTGTTTTTTTTTTC
>NC_051415.1:34044717-34045610 GCF_015228065.2 Penaeus monodon
ATATTATTATAATGGTGGGGTTTTTTGAAATAATATACTTAAAAATATATTATATATATATATTTTATATATAAATTTTATTATATATTATATAATTAAAACTATATATATAAAAAATAATATATATAATATATATTATATATAATATATATACACTATTCATTTATTTTTGTATTTTTACTATTACAATATATATATATATAATATATATATATATAATAATATATATTTATATTTATAAAACAAATATGTTATGTGAATATAATACTATTAAAATTTTATATATATAATTACTATATTTTATATATTATATATATATAAATATAATATTATATATATTTACATTATATATATTTATATATTATATAATATATATTATTTATTTTAATATATTAATATATATTATAAAATATATATTTTTATATTTTTATATTAACATATTATTTTCAAAATTTTATTTATTATATTATATATATATATATAATTTTTATATTTTATTATATTATATATTTTTATATATATAATATATAATATTATAAATTATATACATTATAAACCCTAATTAAAAATTTTAAAAATTGGTTTAATGTTATTACATTAATTATAAAATAAAATTATATTATATATTTAATTATTAATGATAATATAATAATAATTAATGTATTTTTAAATTAAAAATGATATTTAATATAATTGGTTTTATATATTATGATATATATAAATTACTAAAATAATAAATATAATCATAGTTTGGGAATAAAAGAAAAAAAAACCCCCAAAAAAAAAAAAAAGGAGAAAAGAAGGTAAGTGAAAAAAAAAGAATTTTATATATATTTTTATTATAATATATAATCTAATATATATATTTTTAAATATAAAAATATATTAATTTT
>NC_051415.1:34045676-34046204 GCF_015228065.2 Penaeus monodon
TTAATTATAATAAATTATTTATATAATTAAATTATAAAAATTTTATGATATAATAAGTAGATTAAAGGGGATTATTATAATATATATATATATAAATATATAATATTAATATAAAATAAATTATATGATATATTTTTAATTTAATTTGATATATATAATATATATATTAATATTATATAATTTATATATATATATATTTTTATATATTTTATATATAATAATATATATAATATATATAATAATATAAGTTTATAATAATTTTTTTTGTTTTTCAATTTTAATAAAATTTTAATTTTAAAATTTTATAAATTATAAATTTTAAAAAATAGGAAAATTATTATATATAAATATAAATAATTATAATATTTTATACAATATATTATATAAAAAATAATATATTTTAAATTATTAATTTTCACATTATTTTATTAATTATTATATTATTTATTTAAATTTTTACATTATATTTTTTCTATTATTATTTTACATTTATTTATTATTATTTATATTTTTATTTTAATATTCTAT
>NC_051415.1:34046250-34046717 GCF_015228065.2 Penaeus monodon
TTTTTTTTTTTTTTTTTTGTTTGGGGGTTATTTTAAATTATATAAATTTTTTATATTTTTAAATTTTTGTTTTTGTTGTTTGTTTTTTTTTTGGTTTTAAATTTTATTATTATTTTTTTTATTTCTATTATTATTTTATTTTATTATTATCTTTTTTATTTTTTATTTTTATTATATATTTATTTTTATATTATATTTATTTTTATTTTTTATATATTTTTTTTTTTTTTTTTTGTTTATTTTTTTTTGTGTTATAAATTTTTTATTTATATATTTATTAAAAATATATATTTTATATATATTTTTTTTTTTTTTTTTTGTAATATTATTATAATTACATATAAATTTATTATATATTATATATAATATATATATATATAATATTATGTATTATAATAAATATATATATTAAATATATTATTATAATATATTAATTATATATTAAAATATTATATATAAACTTATAT
>NC_051415.1:34046754-34047169 GCF_015228065.2 Penaeus monodon
TATAATATATTATTATAATATATATTTATATAAAATAGATATATTTAATCTAATATACATATATATTAAAACATATTGTATAATTATTTATATAATCAAATATATATTTTATTATATATATATTTTATATATATTTTTTTATTTTTTTAATTATTAAAAATTGTTCAGGGCATTTCCTTCAATATTTATTAAATTTTATTAATTTTTTTAAAAAAATTAAACTATTAAAATATAATTTTAATTTAATATTTAAAATTTAAAAATTTTTTTTATTTATTTTATTTAAAAACAAAAAAAAAATCCCCAACCCTCCACCCCCCAAAAAAAAAAAAACACCAACCCCCAAAACCCCACAACCCCCCCAACCCCTTTTAAATTTATAAAATTAATTATAAAAAATTTATTAAAAATTTAA
>NC_051415.1:34047244-34047414 GCF_015228065.2 Penaeus monodon
GTCTCGCTTTTACCCTTTAAACCCCCTCCCGTCTTTTATTCATTTCTGTCCTTAAAAAACCCCTTTTTTTTCTCCTTCTGTTCTCTCCCCTTCTCAAATTTTTTTTTTTCCCTCACCAGCTTTTCCATCACCCCCTCCATCCCCTACTCCCTTCCCTCATCCTCTTTTTG
>NC_051415.1:34047505-34047600 GCF_015228065.2 Penaeus monodon
CAAAAAATGCCTCCCCGCCCACCGTTTTTTTTCCCCCCGGCCCCCCCGGTTTTTTTTTTTTTTTCCCCCCCCCCCCCTTTTTTTTTTTTTTTTGG
>NC_051415.1:34047619-34047720 GCF_015228065.2 Penaeus monodon
TTTTTTCCCCCCTCGGGGGTGGCCCCCCCTTAAATGGGAGGTTGCCCCCGGGGGGAAATGAGGGGGTGGGGGGGGGGGGTCAAAACCCCAAAACGGGAAGA
>NC_051415.1:34047856-34048328 GCF_015228065.2 Penaeus monodon
CGGGGTTTATGTGCATATGTTTCTGTCCATAAACAATGCAGGCAGCTATTTAGATGTACATACCTGTCTGTATCTCTGCATACAGAGTCTGCAGCACCTTGCGTCAGAGAATGCATGTGTGCGCCCTTGCACGGCTGAGCTTGGGTCCATCACCGCGAGTGCGCATCCGGCCGTGACTTCCTTCCGTCGAGTGGCCGCTCTTTCTAGAAAAAAAAGAAAAAAAATCACCTACGCAAGCGATTGTTACGGCTTCCTTAATTGCATGAGTTCCTCTGTGGCTTCCCGGAGGCTTCCTCGGGGTTTCGGGAGGTTGCTGGAGGTCAAAATGCATAGGGGGGAAGGGGGGGGGGGAGGAGAGCTTTATTAGAAGAGGGATCGAATTTTATTTCTGTCTCCGTTACGTTTTCATCTCTTTATCTCGCTTTTCAGCATTCTCGTTCTCGCTTTCTTCTCTCTTAGTTTTCCCCGAGTT
>NC_051415.1:34048598-34048763 GCF_015228065.2 Penaeus monodon
ACACCTTCCGCTGGCTCTCCCCGCTGTGACAGTGCCAAGGCAGTGCCTCTCGCACCGTGGACGGACGCAGTGCCATGGCTCTGTCGCTCGGGGGTGCCAGTAGTGGGAGTGCTGGAAGTGAGGTGACGTCACGAAACGAAGATAACGAACCGGTGGGTATATGTC
>NC_051415.1:34048931-34049089 GCF_015228065.2 Penaeus monodon
AGGCGCGAAAACAATGAAAAAAAATCGGCCCTTTCTGATCTTTTCCCAATTAATTTACTCAGCAAAATAATTCACAGAGCTAGGAATGATATATATACATTTGTAGCCGCTGAGATATTGCGAAAATAAATCAATAATAATAAAAAATAAGGAAGGTT
>NC_051415.1:34050085-34050320 GCF_015228065.2 Penaeus monodon
TTTGATACAGCACTCGGAAAAAATAACAGCTACTTTGAGCGCATCATATTCGAAAAAAAAGTATGCATTCCAACAAAGAAGCACAGTTTAATAGAAACAAAACATGATAAGTGTATGTATACACACTTTTTACACACTGATGCAACAAATACGACTAACTTGGGAATTAAATTGGCCCCCTCCCCCCCTTCGACACCCCATGCCCCCTTTCCTACCCTCCCCCTCTCCCTTCGAC
>NC_051415.1:34050375-34050811 GCF_015228065.2 Penaeus monodon
CTTTCCTACCCCCCTCCTCACAACCCCATTTCCTAAACCCTCCCCCTCCTCGAACCCAAACCCCTTCTTACCCCTCCCTTCACTTCCCCCTCCCCCTCATCCCTCATCTCCCCCACCTTCCTGCCTTCCACTCCCACACCACTATCCCCCACCCTTACCTTCCCTCCCCCCACTCTCCCCCCCCTCCCTTCTACCCGCACCATACCCTATATCTAACTTACGTTTGCCTCGACTTTGAAGAATGTGTATTGAGAATGTGAATTTTTAAATGTTTAAATCGTATTACTTTGAAGAACGAGAAAGATGAATGAATTCGTTACATGAAAAAGAAATGGAGAATGGATATGTAAATTCACTTAGCACTTGAAAGATCATTTGTGTTCTCGAGTTCAGGATAATCTTTACTTTCTCATTCCCCCTCCATCATTAATCCTTA
>NC_051415.1:34050904-34051079 GCF_015228065.2 Penaeus monodon
ATCATATCCACTTAATCCCGCCATATTTGATACAGAGATAAATGTCATAAAATTGATAACATACAAATTGCGATTCTGGGTTTGTCGTTACTATAGTTAATTTCATTAGTTATTTCTTTGTTTATAGGCGCGTGTTTTTATCCGTGCTTTTAAAGGAAGGTTATGGAATATGGTG
>NC_051415.1:34052095-34052629 GCF_015228065.2 Penaeus monodon
CATTATCCACTATCATGCCTTTACATTCAAATTTATCTGTCATTCGTGTTCGAGCTGTCAAATGATGATAGGCCATTGAAAAAATATAAGCCCATTCATCCTTGACATTTCCATACAACTAAACCCACAAAACGCACATCAATATAGATTCACAGACTCAAAAGATATAATCAAGACTCTAAAAATACCTTACACGATGTTTTTTTGTTTTCTTGTCTCAGTCGATCCTATTTACATCGCTGCCCTTTCTTACCATCTATTACTTACTACATGACACATATATTTATAGATTCTGAAGGCTTTGAGATACGATTCACTCCTTTTACAAACACAATGACATTTCTTGCGAGATAGTCTTTTGTTTTTTGTCACGGCTAGATCCTATCTAGGTTTCTTTCGCCGTCTATTGTTTACTACACAACACACAACATAAGACGAGAAAGAGAGATATTTACGGAAACAACGATCTATTTTAGGCGAAACAACATGATTCTGTGATTTATTTAGGTCCAAAAAGATGATTCTGGGATGTCC
>NC_051415.1:34052806-34053253 GCF_015228065.2 Penaeus monodon
CGTCTTTGGGCGCTGGTGCCCCTGTCGCGCGCCTCGAAGGGCGTGCTTGGAGCCCGAGTCATGCTGGCCTGCAAGCTGTCCTGCGTCCTGCTGGTGGCCTTCGCGGCGGTGCAGAGCAGGTGAGTCTCAGAGGTTCTCTGGTTGGGGGGGGGGGTGAGGCAGGCGGGGGTACTTGGTAATTTCCCAGGAGGTGGGTGGAATTTGGAATCGCGGGATGCTTCCAGATGTCTGGTCTGCTCTTACGGGGGCTTCGCTCGGTGCTAGGCAGCCGTGGCGATGGCACGAGGCCTGGCGGGCGGGGGGAGCGGGAGGCTTTGCCGGGAAGTGGCGAGCCTCGATTAGTGTTTCATGTAAGAGGGAATGATGCTGTGCCGCGTTGATGTAGGTGAATGAAACCCTCGGCGGCCAGACTGGAAGCCTTGCCGCTCCAGGTATGACCCTGATGAT
>NC_051415.1:34053310-34055517 GCF_015228065.2 Penaeus monodon
GGTAGCATTCATGTATTCTTGCCGATGTTAGAGAAACCAGTAGAGGCAGAGGTAGAATCTCTTGGAATTTCATATTATGCATATTTAAGTAATGCTGCTGTTTTATTATTACTATTTTTTTCATGTGGTTGGTGGACATTGAGAGTTCACGGATAGGAAAATTGATGGTAATAAAAATGCAAATGTGTTTTAGAAAATTACCATAGTTTTGCTTCTGAGTAAGGCCAACCCACCATAGACTTGGCCTGTGGCTTAGCCTGCCTTTTATGTGGTGAGGTTGGCTTCCACTGCCAAGTCAGTTATTCCATTAAATCAGGTCGTCTTTTCAGCATTCAGCCAAACTAAACCATACCAGGTTGGTAGTGTACTATATTTGGAGGATACCTTAAAGGTCCGTTGTCCAGGTGCCTAGAATCCTATTAAGTCTATTAAAAAAAAATTTAAGTTTACAGTTGTAGCCACCCGTCACCAACAAGGTATATAATGCATTGATAATTGATGACTATAATAATTTTCATCCTTGGCATGTATGAATTGCAAACTAGCAAATTATTTAATGTGGCATAGTAAAGAACAACATTGTGAAGCGATCACAGTGGCAAAAGATAAAAACTTGACCACATTTATTCTGGAAGGGTATAGCATGGATAGATTCCTTAATTGACCAAAAAATCATCCAAGGAAGTCTGTAATATCTCTATAATTTATGGAGAGAAACATCCGCTAGTAATTTCTGGCACGAGAATTTTCTAAACGTGTATGTAATGTGCGGCAGCTGTGGAAAAAAATACCAAAATATCTTTCATGGGTTTTTCCTGCCCTCCCCCAATGTATAGGAAAAAACAGTTATAGTCTAATTTTGAAAAATAAATAGAAAATGGTTTATGTCTTACATGTATAAAATAGGCCAAGAAAAAAGTTTGATATATTCATGTGGCATGTTAGATGCAGGCAGCTTGTGGGCCTAGGCCATTGAGGGAACACAGACTACAGAAATTTTTGGTTTTGTTCTCATTCTGCATTAGAATTTCATGTATATACGCTCTACACAAATCAGCCATACTTTTCATCATTTATCTTTTGCTGTGTCAGATTCTGCTTCTTCAGAGTGGGGGAGGGGGAGGAGGTTAAGGTACGTGGGGTGTTTGTCACATGATTGCGTACTGAGCACAACTCATCCATGCCTGAGGCCTTTCCTTCATCTGTGTAACTTCGCTTGGGCTACTGAGGGAAAACTGCAGCTTCCACTTTACATTGTAATGATCATTATTGATCTGGCCTCTCAAAGTGTGTCTTGATGTAATTAAGGGTTAAATAGAGATGTGTGAAACTCGTAAATAAGAGTTTGGAGATAATACTGATATATTTCTGTATCTATTTACGTGTTAGCGATATCCCTTAATTATTTACCATTTTCCCCCCCCCACCCCAGCTCGTGGGCAATAACCTCTGAAGGGTAAGCAAAGTACCATATGTGACGCCTCCTTTCTCTCAGTGCTGTAGTCAAAAGAGAAAATAGAATTGCTCTGGAATTTTTCATTCTGTAGTGTATGGTATTAATATTCATTTTAGAATATTAATCTTTTATTTCCTATGTTTTTTGTATTTTTTTGTGATGTATGGTGTACCTGGTATTGATTACGTCTAATAATTTTTGTAGCGGTATTACATTGCTGTGACTTTGAGTGTTGAATTTTAGTGTAGTATTTTTCATCTGTTTGTGGTTCAGTAATATATATTTTTTTGGTGTTTTTAATTTCAGTAGGCCTAAAAGCTTTATTATATGTGTAAGAGCATTCTTTTTGTTCTTGAGTGAGCCAGTCTTTAGTCTTGAGAGAAGACATATTTTGCAGGGAATTAAAGCCAGTACATTTCTCACATCAAAGACTAAAGACGTTGGACTCGGGTCATTGAAGTTTAGGTCTTTCCTGCAGCAAATAAGTGATTGCATCTAAAAGGAAGACCATTCCTTATGTGAATTAATATTTACCTCTGAAAGTATACAATGTTTTGAAATTTTCCGTTTGCCTTTTAGTTTCCTCTAATGATTTAAGTACATAATGTGAGCTAATTGGCTGAAGACTTGCTCAGTTTATATGGTAGGAGGTTGTTGCATTGTATTTATTGCATTTTTGATCCTTTGCATTTATAAAGATCCTGATAAACAACAAATTAAACAGCTCTTGGATGTAGTCAGATTATAATAC
>NC_051415.1:34055664-34055886 GCF_015228065.2 Penaeus monodon
GTGATTTGATGTTGTTAAATTGCTGTACCCTGCTGAGCCTAGCTTTTTTTATGTATGGGTTGAATTTGTTTATGTAGAGAGTGTGCCTAATATGTAAAATGCTAAATGCTAATTTGATGCCATTATCTATGGAAAATTGCTTAAGCAGGTCAGTGAATTAATGGGCATATCTTTCATTTGTGGTATTTGTAGGAAAGCCTTATGATCTTTCTTGTATATTTC
>NC_051415.1:34055952-34057048 GCF_015228065.2 Penaeus monodon
GGCCATGGCGCTAAGAGTATCTAACCAACCCTTTTTTCTCTTCCTTCTAATCCCTGACCCCACCAACTCCCCACACCAAAGCAGAGGTCCGTTAGTCCAGACAACACCTGCCGCCCAGCCCTTCTTTCCGAGACACTCCTTGGTTTCGGACTTCCACACAGGGGATATTGTGGCCCTGACTGAGCGCCTGCTGGCCACTGACATCTCATTGGTGGTGTACTATGCCCCTTGGGACAGGGACTCCCAGGCTGTGCGGTGGGAGATCGAGAAGGTGGCCAGATACCATCATGAGCAGGTGAGTAAGAGAGGCTAGCGATAGAGGAAAGGGAGTGAAGAGATGTGGATTGGGTGAAGAGGAGCATACAGGGAGAGGGCGAGGGCCATGGTTCAGCTGGCATTATCTGACTCAAGTTTGGAATTATCTCCATTTTGGCCAGGCCTTAATGTGCTATATGAGGAAATAGGCAAGCCAGCCCTAGAGCATTGTTTAGTCATCTCAGAAGTTTGGTGACTATTGTTACGAAGTCACGACACAATTGAAAAGTGGAACCTAAGCATTAGCTGCTTTCCCTTAGCACCTTCAGGTTTCATTATTGTTATTTTTCACAGAGCTTGGCATGCCTAGGCAGGCTTCAAAATGGTTTTAATGGTGTTATAGCTACTTAATTATATGAAGACATTTCTAAGACCATCATAGGCAATAGGCCATCACTGGGATAAAAATAGTATGATCTGGGTAAAGAATACTCAGGGTCTGGCTCCTGTCTGGTCCTCCGGGATTGTGCCTAGGCCTGGCCAAAAGGGTGACATTTCCTGTCTTGAGTCTGGCATCAGGGTCAGATAAAGCTAGTGGAACCTTGGCTCAAGGGATTAAAAATGTTCAAATGGTATGGTGTAAGGGTTAAGGGTGGAGAAAGTGGGAGACAAGGAGGAAAAACAGTTATGTTTTGATTATGGTAATCATGTTGTGTAACAATTTATATATGTTGCTCTTGGCAGACATTTGTACACTGTTAATATTCTGTTAATAATTTGTGTACATGTTTGTATTCTTTTATGTAAAAGAGTTTATGGTAAACTGCATTTCAAACATTTT
>NC_051415.1:34057118-34057489 GCF_015228065.2 Penaeus monodon
TCTCATCTATACTACCATTCATCCTAGGTTTACTTCGCGGCAATCAACTGCTGGCACCCAAACTCAGAGTGCCGTGCACGCTACAAGATCCGCACTTTCCCGGCCATCGTATTGCATGTCCGCTCCTCCTCAGGCCAAGAGACCAAGGCTATGGCCTATGGGGGTCCATATCATGCTGGCCACATTGTGCGCTTCCTTTCACGTGCTCTGCGACCTTTGACCCATGTGTCTAGCCATGCTGACCTGGCCAGGCTGCAGATGGAGTATAGTGTAAGGGTTTTCCTCTTATTTTTTATTGCTATGTAGGAAGAACTTGTTATTATCATGAATTATATATATGTATATTTTATTTATTTTATTGTTTTCCCTTT
>NC_051415.1:34057545-34057731 GCF_015228065.2 Penaeus monodon
ACCCATTTCATAACTTTTGGATATTTAAAAGAATGTAACTGCTGAATAGTTCAGCTTGAAATTTCATCAGACTCTTCCAACTTAGCTTTTGAGTATCCCTGAAGTGTCTAGCGCCTTTCCTCATTTTCTTGTTATAGGGCTTAGAAATTTATGATTTTAATAAAAGGGACCAGAGATGCTAAAGGA
>NC_051415.1:34057785-34058526 GCF_015228065.2 Penaeus monodon
GCTGCAGGCGACCGTCCTAGGCTACTACGACTTCACGTCCTCTGCGCATCTCCCTAAGGGCTTTATGTCATTCTACTTGGCCTCGCTCCGTGCCTTACAACACGACAACACCAACACCATAGCCTGGGGCGTGGTCACTAATCCCCAGACGGCCCGAGCACTCTCCTTCAATGGCACCAAGTCCGTACATCTGGTGCTCTGGAACACCACGCTGGTGAGTTTGGTGCCGGATGCGTTCACATCCAGCTGGTGTGACTTCCTTGTGTCTTGTGTATTATTAGTGTATATATGAATTTTTTTTTCAGTGACACTCAACGCTCTGCTATCATGCCTTCTGCTGTTGCGAATTACTTTTATTACTTTTATCACACATCTTAGAAGTTGAGATCTCTTTGCTGACATGCACCTAAGTACACTATCAATCACAAGATGCACTTCATCCTTCATTTTTCTAATGATGTTGCCTGTACATTATGCCAGGTTAAACTATCACTGACATCAGCCATTGATACAAGCTGTGCAGGTTCTTGGCAGGACATGCAAGTGTAAGTGTTATGGGTGACTGATTACTATTTGCAAATGCACAAAGTGGCTGATAGACAAAAGAAAGAAAGATTTGACAACTATACCTTCGTGGATGATCTTGCGAATGAAAGTTCTGTCAACCTACACCTAAAGGTTATTTTGTCTTCTTGATAAATTCAGTTTTTTGTTGCTTTATGTTCCAAAATAAAGCAGCAG
>NC_051415.1:34058650-34058863 GCF_015228065.2 Penaeus monodon
AGCCACGTCCCATTTCACCATTAGCTTTTATTGCACCTGTTGCAGAATTTGCAGGAGATATTTACAGACAGCTCTCTATCTTGCACTAAACTTTTACATCTTAGCTGGACATATCAGTACAGTGTTAACAAAACAACTGCTTATAGCCTCAGAGATATTATATACTCTGAGGAATTTATGTGTAGGGTTGGGGCTTGCCTTTGAGAGCAGATG
>NC_051415.1:34059023-34059115 GCF_015228065.2 Penaeus monodon
CATTATTTCTTTGGTTCTGATACAGTGTATTAAGTGTATTTGGAAGTGTAAGGGAAATTTCCAAAATACACTGTAATAAGCAGCAACACTAG
>NC_051415.1:34059169-34059559 GCF_015228065.2 Penaeus monodon
CATGACTGTAGTTATGTGACGTTCACAGTAATAATAATCCAAACTCTGCAAACACCAGTACAGCTCTAATCCTCCGTGTTCCTTCAGTCATTCACAGGCGCTGCAAATGCTGACAGCGAGGGCATCAGCAACTGGGTGCTGAAGAGACTGGATGAGACAGCAGCATGGGTAGACCTTCCAGGCACCAAGAGTCTGGCCCTGGACCGGCTACTGCAGAAAGGGCCCGCGCTCATTCTCTTCACTCCCGATAACCCTTATCACACAGCCAACGATCCCTTTAATTTGGTGAGCTGGTACATAGTGCAGGTGTTCATTTTGTTAAGAAGTTCACTATGTTAGATGTTTTAAAGTAACTATGTTAGATGCTTTAAAGTGACTATGTTAGATGTT
>NC_051415.1:34059756-34062080 GCF_015228065.2 Penaeus monodon
GTCAATAACGGGCTAAAGTGTGTAGGTTTTAGTTCATGTTTTGAGGTTGCAGATCAGAAGCAAGAGGTGGGTAGAATGCCTTTGCATATTTTGATTTAAAAAATATATGTTGTAGGAGCTGGAAGGGTTATATTTCTTTGGTTGTTATAATATGCTGTTGTAAAGCAAACCTACAAAAATACTGTTCAAAGCATTTTATAAAAATAAATGCTGCATAATTTATACTATAGAGTCCTTCATAGCAGAATTTCTTTTATTTATTTTTCACATTAACATGAAATGACATCTCCCCAACACATACAGCTCCGCGAGGTGTCACTAGACTACAATAATTGCAATCGATCAGCACGTGTCAACAATTTGGCTAGCTACCTTGGTTCAGTGCGATCCAGAGGGCGAAGGCAACTGCGACAGGCCGAGCGGGTCTGCAAAAACTACCTCCAGGAACAGTTGCGCATCTTGCATCTTTCCCGAGAACAACTAAATCTAGAAGGTATTGCATTGGGGTTTTAGAGGTTTGGGGGAGATGTAATTTTGCAAGAACTGTGGTTGGAATGTAGTATATCCTTTATTGTTACTTTTGCTGTTCTATAGTATGGTTCTTGTAGTGCTTCAAAGTTCTTGCCAAACTTCCCAAATTTGAAGGAAAGTTTTTAGGCTACAAGTATTAGCTCATAGGTTTCTGATGTATATTAAATCATATTAACTGACAGCTTGCATTTTCATATTAATGTTCTAGACAGCACTCTGAATTATTATGTATCAAATTGCCTTTCAAAATACAAAGAAGTCTAAATAACACATTGATATATACTTCCTCCTTTGGATCTGTAAATGCAGATGAGACATGTTGCCGCACCATGCCAGGAGAGCGCAGTGCATCCCCTGGAGGGAGCCACCATGACAAGGTGTGCGATGTCTGTGTCCACCCGGCCAACAAACCTACAAGCCCTGAGCACATGCACTGCACCAAGCCAACTTCATGGTAAGACTGTGTGTTGTTTTACTGAAGAGGAAAAATACATTGCTTTCATGGTATTGTTATTTATACCCTATAAGGAAGGGGGAGGAGAATGAAGAATAAATGATTGAAAAGAAAAATTGGTACAAGGAACAGGGGACGTTTTATTGCTTTTCATGATAAAGTATTGATGATAATGGTAGTATCAGCATTATAAATATTGATGTTCAAAAATCCATCATATAGGAAGCAGGAACAGTGATAAACACCCCCACTTGCAAAAACTATCATGGTAATTCCATCTCCCTCACTTCCAGGGAGCAAGAGTCCAGTCTCCTCCAGCACGTGAACACACTTATGTCAGTGTTCAGTGACTCATGCCGGGAGCTTGTTCTGCAGTACAGCCCCTGGGAACACTACTCAGTGTGCTGCCAGCGTAACAGCACTCCTGCCAAGACCAAAACCTCGCCCAAAACCCCAGTTACTGAGGAAAAGAAAGTGGCAGATGATGTGGTGAGTGGTAAAAGAAATGATTATTCTCTCAGTATTTATTTTTCTTAGATTGTGTGGCAATAATTGATATCATTTATACCTCTCTCACAGAGGTGAAAAAGAATAGCAATTGCTTGCTTGTATTCAAGGTGTCAGAATAATCTGATTTTGAGATGATTTGTTACTTTTATTAGATTAGAAACATGATTTAGATTAAAGGCCGAGATTAACTATAACCTTTGTATTTGTTTATTCATCTTGATATTTGAACAGGTTATGGAGGGCCACACTGATGACCGAATAGAGAAACTGGTTGCCTTTGCCGCAGAAGACCAGTGCAAGAGGCTGTTCCATGGGTCCCTCCTGGCTCCCCCCTCCTTGCTCAAAGACCAGCACGATGCTCCAGACATAACAGGTGACTAGAGTTCCCGTGATGTGGGGGAAGGACAAGGGAAAGGTTATAGTTTGTGCATGATCAGGCTTCTAACTCAAGTTTACAGATAGTTGAGCTTTGTGTGGCCTGCCCTTGTTGATATTGCTATGACTAGAGAAAAACTGACAAACAGGAAAAAAGTCTGAAATTCTTTGTTCTCATTAACACCACATTCAATAATGTTTGTGTTAGTTATAATTAAATGTGAATGGTTTGAAGCATGTGATGATCAAACTGCACCTTAATGGAACATTCTATAGGAAGTGATAACTAGCACTGCAGCAAGAAATAACTTTTTTCTAAAGTACTTTTTATGCTGTGATAAAAGAAAAAGAAAATGACTTAAGTAGGTTTATCTCAGGAAATGTAGCTCGAAATTATTAGAAAAGAAAATTTAGTAGGAACGTTATAATTTGCAAGTAAATAGTAGGTGAATAA
>NC_051415.1:34062269-34062793 GCF_015228065.2 Penaeus monodon
CTGTTAACAACAAGGTTTAAATTTAATGGAATTAAGTTGGCTCCAAAAACATAATTTTTTACGCAATAACAATAAAAGAATCAAAGCACAAGTACATTGCTGTGGCCGGTGTTTTCTATGGACTTTACCTCTTCTACCTCCTCCCATTCTCATCCCCATCCTATTTTATCATTTTATCTCTACCTGCTACATCACCTTCTCATCCTCCATCATCTTCCTGATCTTTATCTCCCTTCTCATCCAGGACTGGGCTGCCAGAGGAATCATACCCTTTCCTTTGCTGCTGTGGACTCCCTGCGTCACCGCCGGCTGGCTGAGCGGCTAGGCATTAACCTGACTTCGCCGGAGCCGCACAACACGGCCGTAGTCATCCTAGACACCCAGCGGGAGGCTCACTTCATCATGGATGCTCCGATCTCCAAAGCTGCGCTGGCTGCCTTTGTGCTCAACTATACCAGTGGCAGTTTGGACAGGTGAGAATGGAGCATTTGCATTTTTGATGTCTTAGAATTGTTCATATGCAT
>NC_051415.1:34062852-34062938 GCF_015228065.2 Penaeus monodon
TTCTGGAGATGTGTTCATGAATGTGTTAATGTGTGGGTGGGAGTGTTCTTGGTTATGTATATATGTCCGTATGTATAGGCTACATT
>NC_051415.1:34063019-34063126 GCF_015228065.2 Penaeus monodon
AGTAGTCTGTGTTGGCATGATGAGCTAGAAGAACGAGTGGTCTGTGGCTTTCCATTTATTTTTCTTTTAAGTTTTTCTGGCTTTTGTCTCTAGCTTTTATTTTATAT
>NC_051415.1:34063143-34064007 GCF_015228065.2 Penaeus monodon
TTATCGTTCTCTCTTTTGTCTCTATAATACATGTCGAGAGGGATTTTGTCAGTGCTTTGCATATTAAGTGATTTTGATCTTGATATAATAGTTTGGCATGTCATACTTGTAGACTTGAATACAACATGTTTTGGGCAAGAATATACATCTTTTGTGTATTCACTTCATTGTGATAATTACTATTTTGCTTTGATTATCATTATTATTTTCTTTAATGGCATTAAAATTTCTCTCTCTTGTAATGAATGACTTGACGTGGCCCACCTCTCATTCTTTGTCTTGTGTGGAATTGCTTTGGGCATTCGTCTACCTGTGAATGGTACTATTTCCGTTGAACATTTTCTTTCTTTGCAGTCTTGTTCTAAGTTCTGGGGAAGTTGCACAGGTAAGCAACAGTCGCAGGTGGCTTAGACGAGACCCAGACACTAATAGTCCTGTATAGCTTAAAAAGGATGTTGCTTAAACACACCCAAAACATCTTGTAAGCTGCTATCTGTAATTGCAAAAGTAGTGCAATTTTTTTTCTTGCTTGTATGGACTTACAATTTGTTATTATAATATGCAAAAGCTTTCGTAATCTCTTGGCCACATAATATGTCTGTTAGTCTGTCTTTCTGCTCCAAGAGATAATACCGATAATACACCGTGGATAATTATTCTGGGTAAATGTTCCCCTGCTCCTTGTAGGGAATCGGTTTTCAAGAAATGCAGGTGATTGTATCGTGAATAGATTAACTCATGCGATATGTTAAATACTGATATGTTAAATAATATCTGAGAAATTCCTGATATTGGTAAATAATGGAAATATGCTAATGCACATAATTGCAAAGTTTGCACTAGTTATTTACAAAGTGCCCCACG
>NC_051415.1:34065029-34065814 GCF_015228065.2 Penaeus monodon
GCAAAATTACAGTGAACAGTATATATTCCTGGCAGCATTGGGGTGTTATAATACTAGCTTGCAGACCAGGAATGTAATAGTTTGGTAATGAATTCCGTGATGATTCACAAAAAAAATTTAGTTGTAAGATTAGTGGAAGACTTTTTTTTGATGTGGTAAGGGAGGGATGCTCATCCAACATCCTCATTCTCAAATGTTTCCACTTCTTCCTCTTCTTTCTTTCTCCTTTCTTGTTGTCTTTAACCCATTGGATATGGGTGACATTACCGTTATGTCAGGAGAAAATTTGGCTGGGGCCGGGTGACAGGAATGTCGGCACAGTTAATGCTTCATCCTTTAATACAGAGCCAAGACCCGAATATATGTAATAGCAAGCATACATTTCATATAATTAGAAATATTTTTTGAACAGGACAAAATAGTTATCAGTGCCATGATAATCCTTGTAAATGATGTTCAAAGTATGAATAGTTGAAATGAGGTTGTAGACATAGTGTAGCTATATATGTTCACCCATGTTTGTTTGTGTGTGTATGTGTTTTTTAGGATTTTTATTATGCATGGTAGCCAGCAAGGCTATTGTAAGGCCTGTGGTAATTAGTGAAAGTGCATACTTTTTCTTTGTTATTGGTTACACTTGATTTTTGTAATATTTTGTATGTATTTTTATTTTATTTTTTATACTGTTTTATGATCATTGTGTTGTTAAGTGAGGGCCATTGTCCTTATTCTTTGAAGCCTTATTTATTATTATTTTTTTTAATCTGTCACTGTTTTTTTCAGTG
>NC_051415.1:34065850-34065925 GCF_015228065.2 Penaeus monodon
ATAGTGATTTGTGCAAATTTAAGGCCTCTTATGTTCTCTGCCTTACCTTATTCGTTTATCCTCTGTTCTTGGTGT
>NC_051415.1:34065965-34067473 GCF_015228065.2 Penaeus monodon
GTCTGTCCACTTTCATAGTATACATTATTTGTTTTAGGCAGTCATAATCATTATTATATCACATATCGCCATCCTTTTCTGTATTTCGCCTCATCTCACCTTCTTTGCAGGACAATGCTGTCCGGGGGCTCGGTGAGAGGGTCAAGGTGTGAGGAGGGCCAGGTGTGTATTCGGGAGCTGACGTCTCGGGACTACGCAGAGGTCACGCAGGAGCCAGGAAAGGTAGGTAGTGGAGTGTGGGGAAGTTGGGGGGGTGTCTAGAGTTTGAGGGAAGTTTATGGAAAATATCAGACAGTAGGATGTGGTTGTTGCCAACACCTTGGCAACAAGCTTGCACTTTCCTATTATTATACATCTGTCTGCTGTATTATACATCTATTCAGAGGCCATTGCATCATTTCCTGCATATATTCATGGAATGGAAGTTGATGCTTCAGTGGACTCCTCACTTTTTGTTGGTCTTTTTAAATTAAATTTGACTGCCACTAATTGCTGGCCTGTGACCCATGAAATGATCATTTAGTAGAAGGCACTTTCAGTCTTTGTCCATCTCAACAACCACACTTGTGGCTAGCAAAAATGGAAACAGATTATGGCACATTCTGAGCCAGTCCAGCAAATACTACCACCATGTCAGGGGAGTCCACCCAGAGGTTGTAGAATTTCTCCAAGTCATCCTTGGCTCTCACATAATACATATGATGACAGAATGGACATTTTTCTACAGTGGATGGTAATAATAGATTCTGTCAAGGTACAGGCACTTGTTTCAACTGTAGGGATGCACGGCTGCACTATCAGCAAAGATGTCTGGGCTTGGAATAGAGGTTGCACCACTTTCCAGAGGAACAAGTTTCATCATTGTGGGATCACCAATGGGGTTAGAAACAAAGCAGCAGTTGGTTTTAATCAAGTTTTATTTGAAGCTACACAGCCCTCTGCCTTTATTCAATTCTTCTTAGCTCATAAAAGTACATATATAAAATTGAGCTGCTAACACCACTTTTCTTTCCCTTTCAGATGGTGGTGGTGCTCCACTACAGTGGGAACTGTGCTGCCTGTACCACAGTTGGCCATGTTTTAATGGCTGTGGCGCAGGCGGCCAGACACCTGCCCAACATCACCTTTGCCAGGATTAATGTTGCCACCAACACGCTTCCCTGGAACCTGCACTTTGATGCGCTCCCAACCATCATTGTTCACCCGCACGTCCAGTGAGTGGGATGAGTGTTAGTTTGTCTTTCATGATAATTTTATGGATTTTACATTTTGTTAGATGTGTGATAAAAGTTTGTAAAGTCTATACATTAAAGATGTTTGATATTAGAATGATTTTTGCCCCTTTCTAAGATTTGACAACATATTTATCATGATTGGGATTATTTTATGAAATTTATAGTTCCTTCATCCATAATGGTTTCTCTTGCCCTCCAGCAAAAGTGAGAGCAGAATTTTCGACCTGAGTCAGCAGCTGACCCCTGCAAACCTGATGTCATTCCTAGTGAGCA
>NC_051415.1:34067507-34068048 GCF_015228065.2 Penaeus monodon
CTCTGTTTGCCAAGACCAGTGCCAGGAGCAGGTCCTGCGTGCAGCCAGGCTGGCCACCACACAGCTCCACCACTCCCTCACGTCCAACACCACAAGGCTCCTGCAGGTGTTGGAGAGGATTACAAGCCTCACCAAAGGGGCAGTAGGGTCTAGGGGAAAGGAGTCTCTTCACGAGGATGCTCATTACCGTGTATTGACAGAGGCCAAAAAACTTATTGTCAGGGACATCAAGCGGCAGAGAATGAAACTCATGTACCTCAGAGAAATTCAGAGGCTGTTCTCTGTGGGATCAGAGGAGGGGAAAGAGGTGGAGGATGAGAGGGAGCTTCTGCTACCAGTGGAGGGAGACCCAAGGCATCAGGGGGAGTTGTTGAGGACTCTGAACTCCCTCATGAGGAAGGGGTCCTCCGTGCCAAAAGACGTAGCCAGCCTCTCTGGCGAAGAGCCCTCTCACAAGCCCACCCATGATGAACTCTAGCCCCACGAGTGGCCTGGGGGTGTTTGTCCGTGGGAGGAAGCCACCTGTTTTACGTCTGCTGTG
>NC_051415.1:34068119-34068269 GCF_015228065.2 Penaeus monodon
AAGAGATTGATAGAAATAATTTGATATGTAAATATTGCTCTTACCACAATTCTGTCTCTCCTTATAGTTTATTATGAAGTGTGGTTTGGTTTTTGTCATAGGAATCATTTATTTTTTTTGTTCTTCTTTTTATGGCCCTGAAATACTTGG
>NC_051415.1:34068305-34068914 GCF_015228065.2 Penaeus monodon
TGATTATGTTTAACAAATGGTGTCTGTGATGGGGTCTTTTCCCATTTGTTTTGAAATGCAGCATTGGTATTTTCAAAAGAAGAAAAAGGAAAATTGATACAGAGAAATCATTTCTCACTTCTGAAAAAATACTGCACTTCACATGTGTCTTTGCATTGGCTCTAATTTTGGAGGTTCCATAGTGTTTGAGATTGTGATGTGATGACGTGCAGATAATGTGATGTTTGTGAGTGAATGAACTGATATCTTTATTTCGTAAAAGAGTTAAACATGTTAAAGAATGATGAATAGCCTGAGTTATATCGCAGTTTATAATGATAAAATCTTTCTAACGGGATATATTGTTCCCTCTCTTCTGCCTATTATGTTTTTTACTTTGTTTACCTGATAATGACAAAATGTTTTGCTTATAGTTGTAAATCATATAGTTCTACTATTTTCATCTAATAGTTTTGGTGGTGTGTTGGTAAAAAGAGGAAGAAAGAAGCCTTGTTGTAGGGTCATAGGTATTCCGAGTCTTTTAAGGTACATGAAAATGCAGATGTTTAATGGTAGTTGTTGCAAAACTCGACATTACATGCATTACAAGTGTAGCTTAGATTTCATCAA
>NC_051415.1:34068960-34069502 GCF_015228065.2 Penaeus monodon
GGCTTGCTCAAATATCTTTTTCTCATATTTACACAGACAATGGAGAGGAAGAGAGAGAGAGAAAGAGAGAAAGATTGAATATGTTTATGTTTGTTTAATTATTAGTTTTTTCTCGGTACTTTTTGCATTAGAAAGGAGAAAAAGGATGCACCTAGAACATTAAGATGTACTTAATTGGAATGAGCATTAATTAGATTCAGAGAAAAGGAAATTAGATATCATTTTTCAGTGCTGCGCTTGCTGAAGCGATTTTTTGTCTGAGATTGAATTTCATCGACTTGAAAGAAAAAACAAACAAACACCAATATGCATTGCATTATAGGATAATTTTTAAAAACCTTCTGCTTTGCCTCTTTGTCATCACCATTGTAGATGATATTAATCATGCGTTTTTGGTTTTGATTTACAAGAAAATGATGTTTGAAATTGCTCAAAGTTAGGTGTATTTTGGAATCAACTCTTCACCACTCGATCTTGTGAACCGTTCTGGAAGCATGTACCTTGGGGTTGTGTTTTTACTGCTTTTAAGGTGGAATATATAG
>NC_051415.1:34069526-34069870 GCF_015228065.2 Penaeus monodon
ATTTACATATACGTGTATATAATTTGTGTTGATATTTAGTATTTTTTGTTGTTGTTCCTATTGTAATTGTGATATATACTATATTTTTGCTTCTTTTTTCTCTCTCTTTCATTCTCTTCTAATCTGCTTTTCCTGTTGAACATTATGGTAAAAAAAGGATAATAAATTTTTCTACGATTTTGTGCTATCATAAGCCTAAATTCTATTTCCTTTTACGTAGCCTTTTGTTTGCATTCTGACCTTGTTTATCTTGCAGAAAGTTGCAGTAGAAAAAAAATATGTATTGTTTTCCCATAATTTCTGTTCAGAATGGATAAATTTTTGAAAATGGATGGATGTCTAAG
>NC_051415.1:34070143-34070383 GCF_015228065.2 Penaeus monodon
AAAAGAAAGAAAATGTATTGATAGGAAACGAAGATAATAGCATCAGTTGTTAACGACCTGTTCAAATAATCTGATATTTAGTGACGTTAGGACCGAGTCTAGAATGTTAAAGAAAATATTGTGTGTCTTCTGAATTATTGTTTTAAAGTTTTTTTTTTTTTCACTAAAGACTGGAGGAAAGTATTTTATTTTTATTGATGATAAGACTGGTAATGATGGTAATAATATAATAGTATGTCA
>NC_051415.1:34070421-34071071 GCF_015228065.2 Penaeus monodon
ATGATTGCCATTATCATTCGTACTATTTTTTTTTTATCATTAATGGTTTACTTATTTATATTAAAGACGTTTTCTCTCAGTTGGCAAGAAGAATATTATTTTTATGCCATGATTTTTTAAAAAGTAATTTATGCCATAATGCTTTTAGAAACAATTGTATATTTTCTCATTTTCAACAAGTAGAAATTTTGGATATTGGTTTTTAACATATTACATTTTAGGCTTGTATCTGCTGAAGACAATCCATTCTAATATAAAAACAGTTCATTAAAATCAATCTTGTGACGTTGTAGAGATCATAGAACTATCATGCCTAATTTTGCCTTAAAACGTTATTTTCTGTAGAGCACTACGAGTTAAAACCAATATTTCTATCATTAATTATAATTTTCTGCGGAGTAATTTTCAGTTAAAACCGAGATTTTTGTCATAATTTTTTTTTCCTCATTCATTTTATTGATATGCGCTCAGGGAGCTCATCAGAATGAATAAAAGCGATATAAGATACGATATCAATGTTTTATTACCCGGTGTTTTATTACAGCTTTGCAATTGAAATAATTAAAGTTCCGATGATCAAAGAATACGTTCTCCACGTATATGCAGGGATTTCGTTTATTTTTAATTTTTTGGAAATTCAGTGTCCAGAG
>NC_051415.1:34071113-34072150 GCF_015228065.2 Penaeus monodon
TGATAGTTTTAAGATTTTGATCTTAGTTTATGTAGATATTGTACTAATACTAATTAAAGCGAAGGATACGTATACCTATTTTTTCATGCGAAAGATGTATAAGACAGTGATACTGAAATTTTTACATGAAAGACATTTTGATAAATGACTATATACGAGAGCAATAACCTTTTCCACATTACTAAATTACATTACTAATTTTATCATTTCTAAAGTAGAAATACTTCTGCTGCAAAAAATAGCATTTTTACAACTTGCTTCCCATACGTTAATTCTATTTTAGAATATAAAGGTTAATATCTTTAATCATTATGAAAAAAGCACATTAAATTAAGCCGTAGCATTTAAGGGTTTTGCAACACTATACACTAAGCAGTTTTCACATAACATATCCAATTAAAAATACTAGTATAAAACGTCAGTTCATTACACAGAGCTTAAGACAATTGATACTTAAGCAAATAATATATATAATGTTTGTTAATATATATAAGCTCATCTTCTCTTGTGTATCTATTATATATTCATACACACATTTATAAATACTACTTTAAAAGACGTTGAAATGGGCACATATTTACAAAGGATATGTGCAAAAGTTGGCATTATTCATGTTAAAAACAGAGCAATGTAAGCCCTCCAATTATAAAATGTATTAAAAATTATATAAACAGCACATCCACATACATCACATAGAAAGTAACTACCCATCATAAGTTAAACTAAATGAGTTTCATAAAATATATCTCGCCTCGCATTAACAAGGGAAGTGTCAAAACCTACACTGATATAGAAAATCCCTCTTCATAAGGTACAAGGAAATACAGACAACAAACACATCCTTATCCACGCATATATCCAGACCTCTCGCTCTCGTCAAGTCCCTCCTCACAAGGCATAGGGAAAGGTAGTTGGGTAGCCCGAACTGGCCACGTGTAGCCTGTGCCTGGCCTGGGCGTCGTAGGCCATGGTAGGATTGACAGACTCGGCATAACCCCGAAGGCCAGCCACCAGCCACTTGCCCGCCTTGGACAACT
>NC_051415.1:34072258-34072761 GCF_015228065.2 Penaeus monodon
TGGAGCTGTAGGTCCACTCGTTAGCTTCGTCCTGGAGGTAAAGAAATGGGAGGTAGATTGATACACAGGTTGGTAAAATGCAGAAGTACGAGATATATGGCACTAGGGAGAGGCTGACATTGAGAAGAGCAGCAATTGTAGAAAGAGACATGCCTTTATCTGACTTCACTAATGCCTCGCTATTAAACAAGAAAACCTCCCCCAACGAAGCACCACGCCCAAAATAACCCTTCAAACGCTCACCAAGTCATTATCCAATCGCTGATACGCGGCCCTGGGCGAGCCTCCGTCCCTTCCTCCGACAAAGCACACGAGGACCCTGCCGGCGCCCTTCAGTCCTTCCAGCGCCTTCTCGCGCGCCTCCTGCAGTCCCGGGAGATCCTTCCATCTCTCCTGAAGATTCCTAGACTTACCGGAGACCTTGTTTCTCACCGCCTCCACGCTGCAGGTGTAGTAATGGCTCATCCTCTCCCTCGTCTCGCCCGTGGAAGTCCGCCCTTTGT
>NC_051415.1:34072849-34073373 GCF_015228065.2 Penaeus monodon
GATGGATTCACTGGCTGCCATTTTGTATCTTAATTTTCAGCCCTGACAATGGCTCCGCTCGACATGAACACTCGCTTATTTTGATCAGAGTCTGGCTGGTTTTGATCTGTTATCCTCCGTGGTGATACGTAATCTCTCGGAAGGTAGAATATATAAACTTCTCAGTCACGTTCGCTCGTTTCCATTCTCATCGTAAAGCTTTTATATCACGGCACATGTTTAATTGGCATTGAATTAAAACGGTACCCTCTGTGTCAACAGTAAATATCTAATCACATTAAAATTACAAAGAATCACTGTCATTAAAAAAGACAAACCGTACTTGATACAACGACCGGTTGCAGTTAACACAAGCATTCAAAGAACCACATCCGAGTTTTAAAAAATCGATTATCTTGAATGAAGGCGAAAGGGTGTTAGTGTCAGCACCAGAGGCAAGTCAGGAGCGAACTGCCCTCTATACCCACATGCCCAGCAAACCCACATCACATTCATAACTAGCATTGAATTCCTAGCTTCGTACA
>NC_051415.1:34073505-34073825 GCF_015228065.2 Penaeus monodon
TGCCTATCAGCATCTTCCTCGTAAGTATGCACTTCCTCCAAAAGATACACAAGGAATACTTATCTTACACTTCCATCATTCCCCAAAAAAGCAAATAGACCTCGCCATCAATCGCACATAGAAAATAAGAAAGACCACCAATGTAGGCGATATTCTTGTAGAGGAACAAGTGTTTACCAACCAACAAGCTAAAGGCAACAGGCTAATCTAATCTCAAGGAGCCATTCCTTACAAACAGCATTTCGCGAAACCACCAAAGTCGTGTCCTCCGTGAAAATATATCGAAGTACTTTTTCTTTTTCTTTCTTTTTTTCATTTGT
>NC_051415.1:34073879-34074229 GCF_015228065.2 Penaeus monodon
TTGAATTACATATTCTTTTATAACTAAACATAACCATACTATTTAAGCCCCCCCCCCTAACGATTCGCCAGTCACTCAAAACCATCGGCGAAAAACAGAAGAAAAAAAAGAGATAGGCATTTTGCGCCCGTTTAACGTAATTCCGCTGTCGTGACGCGCATTTCGCTGAAGGGATGACTCGCAGACGTTAAAGAGGAAATCAGTTAATAAGGAAATACGTCATTGGGAGTGAGATCAATGGAAGGATTCGGAACGACCTTCTCTGGGCGTTTTCTGTTGAAGGGAACCGGGATGTCGATAGGGGCTGGGGGAGGGGGGGAGGGGCGCGCGCTCGTGTGTGGTACAGCAAT
>NC_051415.1:34074382-34074471 GCF_015228065.2 Penaeus monodon
CACACACACATGACAGACAAAAAGAACGAGAGGGAGATACAGAATGCTGATATACAGATTTCCTTCCACGAAAGCCTACCACAACCATC
>NC_051415.1:34074596-34074871 GCF_015228065.2 Penaeus monodon
TCTGCCGGACCTGGTCAGTCAACTGGTCATTACCACGAGACCAAACCAAGCAAACAATCTTGCTTACGTCCTTGATCTTATCAATGTTCTGTTTACGTTTTCCTTTCAGCCGCTGCGAGCCAAGCGTAGAGGTTATTATAGTGAAATTTATGAATAAGTACAACAAGGAATTTTGATGAAGACATTCAAGAAGACCTGGATGGTTAATTATCATAAAGTATTAGATTCAGTAACGAGTGATTATAGCAATTAATTACATATCCAGTGTTCACATG
>NC_051415.1:34076025-34076656 GCF_015228065.2 Penaeus monodon
CCGTATTCCACGGCACATCTCTTCATCTCTGGAAAGCAAGCACATCTGATTGCATGTGATTCATAGCCTGAATCTTGCCATTGGCTAAAGACAAATACGATTTTAATGAAAGCCTTCCTCTAAGAAACAAAACTCGAATACGCGACCCGGATAGAGTGAGCATGTAGGTATAGTAGAAGAACCGATTTTCAATGATTTTTTTTCCTGTTATTTAAACTCTTCGATGTGGAATTATGTTTTGGTATTACACAGATATTAAGATCTCATCTAATCCTACCAAAAAAATAACCAAATAGGCATAATTAAAGTTCCCAGCATTCTTATTCAAACCACTCGATCACAGCGCACATAACATCACCCGGAAATAAGGAACAATACCTTGAATCGCAGAACAGCACAAAAGATTTTTTGAATTTGTTCTCGAATAACACTCATTTACCAGGAAGACATACGAAGCCACTTGATAAGAGAGGGGGATTCATGATTGAGTTGAGTCACTGCTATCAAGACTCGATAATCAGGAGACACGAGGAGGGAAAACACAGAACGGCGTCGGTTCTATTTTTGTGTGTGTGTTTTTTCTATGAGTGCCTAGTGCGAGGACTTATTATTGGGTGATTTGGTAGGTTAG
>NC_051415.1:34077123-34077417 GCF_015228065.2 Penaeus monodon
ATTTTCGTCATGATAACTTTTCTCATGACTTCTCATGAGATAATGATGCATGTCCATGGAACCAGACCTATTAGAGGAAATAAAAAGTGTTGGCAGCATAAAAAAAGAGAGAAAAGAAACAGAAATAATAAAAAAGGAATTACAAGGGAAAGCAATTGACCAGTTAATCTCTTTTTTATTTTTTTATTGGCTGTGTTGCCGTGAGGATGTTTTGAGCAGGTTGGCGATCACACGCACGCATGCACACACATCCATGCTTAAAATATTTGACTATTTCTTTTAGTAAAAACACAT
>NC_051415.1:34081367-34081671 GCF_015228065.2 Penaeus monodon
TCCAAAGTAAAAAGAAAATCCCGCCAAAATATTAATTTTTAGTGAGCGAAATAAAACACGATATGGTAATTATATTTATTGACCTATATCTAACAGAGACAAACTTACAATTAGACAGTGACTTATGACTTATGAGGAGTTGCCTCCCCTCGATCAATGTATCTCAAGAATGATTTAAGAAAAGGGGAAAAAAAAATGATTGATGGGTTTCATATACGCTTTTGGAAATGGATCTGAACATGCTATAAGGACCAGTTTCCTCATTTCTTTTACTCGATATTTTTTTTTTCTTTCGAGTTTTCTT
>NC_051415.1:34081700-34082558 GCF_015228065.2 Penaeus monodon
GTTGAGCCTATATATTATTAAATGTTTATCGGTGTTTTAGTTTTCTTTCAGAATATGGGCATTGTGTAAAACTTAAGATATGATTACATATAAAATTTATTTATCTAATATTTACGTACTTTTTTTTATTTTATTTCTTTTACAATTTGAAAGAAATGATTACTTGACCGGCATTTTTCGTTGCTGGCTTCTGATTGGCTGATAAGAGATTGTCTTTTGTTTTGCAGAAAATGATCGCCACTGCTAATCTTATATTTATATCTGTGTGCATCTGTGTATGACTTACATGTATGTATACACATTTCTCAATTTACTATTCGTTCATCTTTTGAAATGTACTTTATGAGCTATTTCTTGATCTCAGGGTTAATTTCATGTTATTAGGGGCCAAATGATCTTGACAACTAGCTTTCGTAGCCAATCGGAAGATGCCACATTGCTGGCATAAATAATTAATCCCTTCCAGCCAATCAGAATGCGACATGAGCCTTCCTCATCGACCAATCGAAACCGGTATAGCGATGACGCAAGTGAACTTCCCATCAACCAATCAGGGAGCTCTGACGTCATAGGAGCAGATACCCAATCGGTGACTTTGACGGCTCAATAAAAACATCCTTTTCCATTTATAACTTACGAGTTAATTCTTAGATTATCCAATAATAACTACACATTCAAATGAAATTATTTCTTTTGTTTAATACCCGAAAACACAGTTATCTTCAATGACATTATTACGTCTACAATACCTCTTATTTTTTATTATCACACAAAAAAGTATCTAAAAAAAAAAATCCTCCGTGGAAAAAAAAAAGACATTTTTAATTATTCATTATCAGGTCTGAATTCTATGATGAT
>NC_051415.1:34082634-34083280 GCF_015228065.2 Penaeus monodon
TGCACACGACAATGAGCTATGAATTATATTTTACCTCACACAGCTAGCGTGAATATAATATACCGTAATTATTACCTCCTTTTAATTAAGTTAATCCTACTTTTTAGATCACTCATTTCGGTCAGTCAGTTAACAAAAAAAAAAAGACCGATTGAGTCTTTAGAAAGGTCAATTTTTTTTTTTTTACAATATCTTTTTAAATATAAAGAGTTACACGCATGACCCCTGACATAGGTCACTTGCCACACCATTACAAAAAAGTCACAACATACACTATGTGTGAAAGAGGTTTGTATGAAGTATTATTGGCTGAGAAATTATGCGTGGTTTTATTTTGAGAGAAAGAAAACTATCCAAAAAGACATTACTGAAACAAAAGAACATCTTTTACACACGCTAACCCTAGGCCTATCTACATTTCATACGTTACATGCTGTACATCTATTGTCTATTCACTTATTTTCTCTCTTCTTTTCCGTCGCCCAGTTTCGGATGATTTTGTGATTATTTTTAATAAAAAGAAATGTTTGTAAAAGTAGAACAAAATATTTTTGAAAACATCTGGAAATCTAAAACAAGTAAAAGATCATGGCACAGTTATAACATCAGAGCGAATTAAAATGATCAGTAACATAAATAATCACTC
>NC_051415.1:34083303-34084141 GCF_015228065.2 Penaeus monodon
CTAATGTTCATAATCAAAGGTTGTCACTGGGTTTACTGGCCGTCGGGTCGATTTTTTCCCTCCCTCTCTGTCTGAATCTCTATTTTTCTCCCTCTCTTTGTTTCCGCTTCTGCCCCCTCCTTCGTCCGCCGCCCGCTCCCCCCAGGGCTCCCCCTCAGGGCTCCCCCTCAGGGCTCCGCGGTCGCCTCCGCCTCCTCGCCGCTCCGGTCCTTCTTGCGTCTGTCTCTCCTCGTCGCCTTGTTCCGCTGCCGCCGGCCGCGCTTCCTGCCGCGGCGCTTGCCTCCGGGGCCCTCGGCGTCTCCGGCCTCCTCTCCGTCGGCGTCGTCCTGCTCCTCCGCGTCGTTGTTCTGCGTCGGGGGGTCGATGGAGGGCGGCGTGTGGCCCTCCAGCTCGTTCTCCTGCAGGAAGCGCAGGCTCTGGTCGCTCTCCAGCACGGGCGACGGCGGGGGGGACGGCGGAGGGGGCGTGGCCATGGCGAGGGTGGGGTAGGAGGCGGGCGAGGGGAGGGCCGGCCCCATGGCGCCGTCCGCGCCCTCGGGGGCAGAGGAGGGCGGCGGGCGGGGCACGCGCCCCCTCTTGCGCCCTCGACGGCCCTTGGGCTTCCTGCGGCCCTTCTTGGGCCTCTTGGGGCGCGGGCTCCGCTGGGGCGGCTCCTGGCTCAGCGTCGGGATGTCGAGGCCGCCGTTGATGAACTGCGGGTCCGAGCAGTCGAGGCCGCGGAACTTCTTCAGGGCCATGCGGAGGGGCTGCGGGGAATGAACTCGTGGTTATTTATTTAATAATGATACTGCATGATCTGTGGTCGTGGCTGTATGGTTCCTCTCATCCCTTTCCTGCG
>NC_051415.1:34084246-34084933 GCF_015228065.2 Penaeus monodon
TCCTTTCTCTCGCTCTATTCCTTTCTCTCCCTCTAATCACTACATACGAAAAGGTAAAACTTGAGACCTGCAGAATACGTAGATTCACAATATGTATAATACTAGTAGACAAACAACTGAGATGAACCACGTACAGGATTATAGATCTATTTGTTTCCCTCCCTTTCTGGACGACAAAGCACCGAGGAAATACCAAGACCCAGCGCCATCGCCTCCAGACGCGTCTCCTTCGTCACTGACCAGCGTTTCCCAACCCTTTACACTCGCGATCCCTTCCTCAGACACCCACACTGTCAGCCGATCCATTTATAAGTCTCCAAGGAACTATTTGAAAGTCAAGTAGAGAGAAAAAAAATGTCGGCCTATTTCCCTAACTGTAATACAACATATTTACACTCGCGATCCCTTCCTCAGACACCCACACTGTCAGCCATTTATAATTCTCCAAGTAACTATTTTAAAAGCCAAGTAAAGAGAAAAAATATCGGTCTCTTTCCCTAACGGTTATACAATACACTTTGGATTTATATTATATTTTTGATTTAGCAAAATGGCTTGCACTTTCAGAGACATGATCACAACAGACAAACCACGAAGCCACAAAATAACACAAAATAAGCCAAGAAAAAAGCCCCGCCCACCGCCCTTTCCCTTTCTATAAGAATGAACGAAAGCAAAACCGTCTCC
>NC_051415.1:34085041-34085877 GCF_015228065.2 Penaeus monodon
TCAAGTATTCCCTTTCTGACCTTTGATTTTCCTTTAAGGGGGATGACAAACGTTTGGGGCCCCGAGCCCTTGGCCCCCTTCCCCCTGGGCCCATATTGAGGTGGGCGGTGCGCGAGCCTTTGGGGGAAAATTTGGGGAAAACCCCCCCGCCGCCCCCGGGCAAAGAGAAAACCCCGGGGGTCCCGGGGGGCAAGGACGCGCCTCCTCCGAATCCTCCCACTTTTAAAACGCGCGCCCTTTTTGCCGATGGGCCTTTTCTTGCGCTGCTTTTTGACCCCCGGTTTTTACCCACTGTGGAAAAGGGGGGAGGGGGAGGGATGGGGGGGAGGGAGGGGGAGGGAGGAGGGAAGGGGGGGGGGGGAGGGGAAAGGGGGGGGGGGGGGGAGGGGGGGGATGGGGGGGGGGGAGTGAGGAGGGAGGGGGGGAAAGGGAAAGGAGGGAGGACGGAGGGAGGGAAGGGGGGTTGAAGGGAGGAGGGAAGGGGGGAAAGGGAAGGGGGAAAAAAGGAGGGGGGGAAGGGGGGAGGGGGGTGGAAAGGGGGGGAAGGGGGGGGGGAGGGGTGGGAAAAGAAAGGAGAGGAAAGGAGAGGGAGGGAAAGGGGGGAGGAGAGAGTAAAGGGGGGGAGGGATGAGAGAAAAGGGAAAAAAAAGAATGAGAATGAGGGGGGAAAGGAAGAAAAGGGAGATTTTAAATTTAAAATCATTACATTTTTTTTGTCCGAATTTAATTTTATTTAAAAAGCAAACTTTTAAACATGAAATTGGGGGAATTTTGGATGTTAAGGGTTTTATCAACATTTTTTTTAAAAACATGAATTCACGAAGCCCGTGTGTGTT
>NC_051415.1:34086927-34087736 GCF_015228065.2 Penaeus monodon
ATCTGTTTTCCCCGTCTGTCATCTTTTTTTCTTATCTCTCCCTCGCTTACCTACGTCCGCCCTGCAGAAATTATCCAAGATATTCTCATAGGTCTCCACAGGCTGACAGCCCTTTCAAATCTAAATTCTGGTGAAAAAAAAAGAGAAAAATTTAAACATTTAAAAACTAAACTTTATTTGAGAAAAATAAAAAAAATATTAAATTTTTAAAACAGGACATATGTAAACTTGTAATGCCAATAATGAAGATAAAGCATTGGACCAGGGTTTGTATATAAGTATAAGTCACAGGTTGAAAAATGCCCTGCTATGGCTCAAAAAATTTTTGCCCAAAAGAAAAGGGCCCAGGCTTCAAATCGAATTTTAAAAAGAGCAATAAAATATAACAAGTCATATTATAACACAAACATAAATATAAATATCGTTGATTTGAGTTGACAGAATATTAGCAAGAAATGGACCCAAGAGTTCGTTCTATCTTTTCGAATTATATTTACTCATATATTTTTGACCTTTTTAGTGTGTCATAAAATTTCCTCGACCTGTTCTTAGAGCAACAAAAAAAATAGAGCTCAGGTGATGGCAACAATGTGTTCATTTGTTTGTTTTCGTTCTTTACGTACCTTCCGTGTCTGCATTTGCTAAAAAAAAAAGAAGAAAAAGAAGCAGGTGAATAAACAAAGGCATAAATCAATATTAGAAAAATGTTAACGGTTTCCCATCAAGCAAAAAGGAATTAAAATTAAGGTTTAATGGTTTCTTGGGAGTTAATGCACGCAGTCCCTCGCTCGGGGAAAATGTGCGCGGTT
>NC_051415.1:34088099-34088266 GCF_015228065.2 Penaeus monodon
TCAAGTTTTTACACAAGTATTTACCTTACCTACACACATCTCTGTGGAATTTTATAGACGCCTAAATCCATTATTTCACACATTATTTAAGAACGAGACGAGCTATGAGAACATCTGTCTGTGTCTGTCTGGCCGCGAAAAGTGGCAGCTGTTAATGGGAACCAAAG
>NC_051415.1:34088652-34089181 GCF_015228065.2 Penaeus monodon
ATACGAGCGTGAGAACCATGTTCTTCTCTCCAAAAGCAACTGCAGAGCAATCCACATAACACCTCCTTTTGCAGACTATCTTGGTCCTGATTGTTAAACCGTCACATATAAGGAATAATGAAAAATACTTTCCATGCTACGAAAGGAGGGAGGGAAGACAGTAAAACAAAATAAAAAGTCATCTAAATGCCTATTTCTGAAAGGTGTATTGCCTAAAAGTCTATTTCTGAAAGGTGTATTGCCTAAATACCTATTTCTAAAAGGTGTATTGCCTAAAAGTCTATTTTTGAAAGGTGTATTGCCTAAAAGTCTATTTTTGAAAGGTGTATTGCCTAAAAGTCTATTTCTGAAAGGTGTATTCTAATACCATATTCTGACATAGTATGCCTAAGTCATTCTCGAAAGGTGAATTGCCTAAAAATCTGTTTCTGAAAGGTGTATTGCCTAAAAGGAACAGAAAACAATAAAACGCTTTTATCATCAACACCAAAAAATACGTTTTGCTAAAATTATTTATGATACCTTAATT
>NC_051415.1:34092910-34093159 GCF_015228065.2 Penaeus monodon
CTTTTTGCCTATCTACATCTCGATTTATCAATATTCAGAGGGAAAAGGCTATATAAGGAGAGAATAAACGTCGAAAGAAGTCCTAATTTGTTAGTCAAATGCGACTCCATTATCCGCGCCAATATGGAGATGAAAACAAATGAAAGTCGGCGAGAGAGGGTTTGATACAGCAGAGAGTGGAATCGGATCCTATTTTCCTTCTGTGTCAAAGGAGAAAGAGCTAATGGAATTGGGGGATCGAATTCTGCC
>NC_051415.1:34093458-34094043 GCF_015228065.2 Penaeus monodon
CGAAGTCGAAGAAGGAGAAACAGAGAGGAAGAGAAGAACAGAGTTGACATTATGTTAATATGGAAACGAATTTTTACTTTTTTTTTCTCTCTCTGTTTTATGTCTCTTTTTAAGAGTTCAAAGCAAAGCGAGATGGAAATTAGGGAGAGGCAAATGCGATTACGCCCGTGGAAAATGGGGCGGGAATTTGAATCTCTTTTAAGCTCGTAGGAAAACCGGCAACTTTAAGATTATTGGCAATAGTTGTAGTTCTAAGGGATTCATTCCGTCTTTTAAATATTTCTACTATTTCTCAGACTTTATATATTTTCCTTGTATATATATACATATTCTTTTTTTTATAATGATTTTTTATATGCACTTATCACTGCCATTAATCACTCCACAGTTCATGATTATCATCTTTGTGAGGTTTACGTTCTGAGAACCATGTTCGTTGTACTTTTCCGTTGTCTAAAAAGCGATAACACTAAATAAATGTACATGATATTTATATAATAAAAAGTTTATATTCTCTGATAGCTGACTCGTAAAACCATGAAATTGGTGACTATATCAGAAACTTGAATGAAGCTGCAGCCAGAT
>NC_051415.1:34094385-34094461 GCF_015228065.2 Penaeus monodon
GTACTCTTCTAGAACCATCACACCGACAGCAAGCCTTGAACATGAACAAACAGACAACAATGTAAAAACGGCAGCT
>NC_051415.1:34094499-34095210 GCF_015228065.2 Penaeus monodon
AAGGTAATTATAATGAAGAGGAAATATAAAAGCGATTGGGTGGGGGGGGAGGGGTAGGTGTGGAGGGGGAAGGGGAGAGGAGGGGGGAGAGGAGGGGGGAAGGAGAGGAGGGGAGGAGGAGAAGGGGAGGAGGGAGGGGAAGAGGGAGGGGAAGGGGAGAGGAGGGGAGGAGGGAGGGGAAGGGGAGAGGAGGGGAGGAGGAGAAGGGGAGGAGGAGGGGAAGAGGGAGGGGAAGGGGAGAGGAGGGGAGGAGGAGAAGGGGGGAGAAGGGGAAGAGGGAGGGGAAAGGAAGAGGAGGGGAGGAGGAGAAGGGGGGAGAAGGGGAGGAGGGAGGGGAAAGGGAGAGGAGGAGGAGGAGGGAGGAGAAGGGGAGAGGAGGGAGAAAGGAGGGAGAGAGGTGGGAGAAAGGAGGGATGTGTGAGGGAGAGGGAAAGGCAGGGCGACAAGGAGGGGGGGGGACGATGAGGGTGAGGGGAATAGGGGAAGGGGAAGGGGAAAGGGGAAAAGGTGAAGTGATGAAAGGGGAATGGTGGAAGGGGGGAAGGAAGGAAGGAGGGAAGGGTGAAAGGGGGAAGAGAAGAAGGGAGAAAGTAATGAAAGGGAATGGGGGAAAAGGAGAAAGGGAGAATAAAAGAAGAAAGAAAGGGAGAAAGAGGAATGATAGAAGAAAGATTGGGAAATGAAGAACGTCAGTCAAGGAAGGTCGTGGAT
>NC_051415.1:34095298-34095524 GCF_015228065.2 Penaeus monodon
AAGACGCTTTGTCCCGTGTACTCCCTTTGTGTTAAGAAGCTGTTGGTTTCCTCACCTTGCACAATCTCTGCAAAGAAACAAGACAAAGAAGCAATATTAGTAAGGCTCTGAGAGTTAATGCTTGTTATTCAAAAACCATTAACATCTATTTTTCTCTCTCTCTTTTTTATCTTCTTCGTTAGTAAGTGAATTTCGTCTTTTTCGTCACATCAAAGGAAGCATAAGC
>NC_051415.1:34095574-34095690 GCF_015228065.2 Penaeus monodon
CACTGTATATATGTCTTCTCAGTTTATATTTGTTGATGTGCATGTTGACATAATGAGCATTGCAAACACAAACACACATATTTGTTAATTTGCACCTGGGAGAAGCAGGTAAGTAA
>NC_051415.1:34095716-34096253 GCF_015228065.2 Penaeus monodon
GTTCAGACCCACGCCCACCTGTTCAATAGCTGTATACGCCCAATGTTAGATCAAACTCTTTATCTCTAGATCACTTTGCATAAACACACCTGCAAAACACTGGATCCTCGACGCATGTTGAAAAGTATATTGCAGAAGGGAAAAAAACTCATCCTTTTTTAGCATCTTTATAACGTTATAGCAAGCCACTTACCTTTCATTTTTTTAAAGTCATTTCGTAAAGACTATTATTGTTACCTTGACTAGATTAGAATGGGAGGAGGGGAAGGGAGGAGGGGAAGGGAGGAGGGGAAGGGAGGAGGGGAAGGAGGAGGGGAAGGGAGGAGGGGAAGGGAGGAGGGGAAGGGAGGAGGGAAGGGAGGAGGGGAAGGAAGGAGGGGAAGGAAGGAGGGGAAGGAGGAGGGAAGGACGGCAGGGAGGAAAAGGAGGAGGGGAATGGAGGAGGGAAGGAGGAGGGGAAGGAGGAGGGAAGGGAGGAGGGTGGAGAATGAGGGCGAATGAACAGCGGGAATGGAACAGAAGAAGGAAGACAAGGAG
>NC_051415.1:34096627-34096701 GCF_015228065.2 Penaeus monodon
AAGATAGCATTATATATTAGATAGATAATACTAACAAATAGATAAACGAGGAAAAGACAAAAATATATATAAAT
>NC_051415.1:34096923-34097025 GCF_015228065.2 Penaeus monodon
AGGTGGAGTCAAAGCAACAATTGTTAAGAATATAGAAAGGCATTTACACGTGACCCGCCATCAGTGTAAACATATCGACGGTAAAATTCACCCGCGTAAGAT
>NC_051415.1:34097051-34097591 GCF_015228065.2 Penaeus monodon
CATTCATTGTCAGAATCTTGCGTTTGTTTTTATTATTCAGTGTACTGGTTTTTGTGGGATGCTTATGTATCATTTATTGATGAAACATACACGTGTACACATTTATATCCGTATCTATGCATACCCTTATCTATTTATCTACCTGTACATCTTTTTCTAAATTTTCTTTCTTTCTTTCTTACAATGATAATCGATTTTGAGGATAAATGAAATGGAAATTGTAAACAAAACCACCATTGAGTTATAGACAATTCCTTTAAGTTCGTTTTCCTCTCTCGAACCCAAAACAGTGTTTATCTGATTAAATTCGCGTAAAATTTGTTCATAATTCACATGCTCATTTCCATAAGGATGCCAGCCTACATTCTTTCTCTATTTTCTCCTTTTACTCTTGTTTACTCATATTATTTATTACGTATTTATCTTTCGCCATCTTCACTTCCCTCCTTCGTACCAAAATCTTCTTCTTTTTCCTCCGCCTCTTCTCTCTCATTCGAATATTCCAATCATCACCACAAGATAAATAAAAGCGTCACCATT
>NC_051415.1:34098156-34098343 GCF_015228065.2 Penaeus monodon
ATGATGACTTTCTTATCTCTTTCCTTCCATCATTTCTCCACTATCTTTCTTCACTATTTCTCTCCCCCTCCCTTGGGGTTTTTTTCTCTTTTCTCTTCCTTTTCCCCCCTTCATTCCCACTCTTTTCTTATTCTTTTTCTTTTCTTCTCTGTACATCTTCCTTCCTCCTTCCCTCCTTTCCTCCTTT
>NC_051415.1:34099172-34099478 GCF_015228065.2 Penaeus monodon
GAGAAGGAAAAAAAATGGAAAAAGGATAAGAGGAGGGAAAAAGGAAAGAGGGAAAAAAGGAAAAAGACAAAAAGAAAGGGAAAGAAGAGGGAAAAAGGGAAAAGGGAAAAGGGGGAAGGGGAAGAGAGAAGGGAAGAAAAAAAAGATAAGAGGAGGAGGAATGACTTTAAACAAGAAACATAATAACAGAACAAACACGACAAGGGAAAACTATAATGGAAGAATAAATTTCTTTAAAAAATAAAAAAATAAACCACAACAAAAACCCGCCACTTAACACACCCCCAACACAAACACACAAAAATA
>NC_051415.1:34099647-34099776 GCF_015228065.2 Penaeus monodon
ATAGGATTGAGGCTAATAAAGAAAGTAATTATAACAGAAGAAAAAACAAAAGGAAAAAATGATAATGGAGGTTGGAAGGGGAAAGCGAGGAAGTTTTTCTTGTTCTTTATTAATATATATATAATAATT
>NC_051415.1:34100386-34100498 GCF_015228065.2 Penaeus monodon
AAAAAACCCCGGTTTTTAAAAGGAAGGAACCAACCCCACACCCCCAAAAAAAGAAAAAGGGGCCCCAAAAAGGGCGGGAAAAGGGGGCTAGGGGGGGGGAAAAAAGGGGGAA
>NC_051415.1:34100518-34100611 GCF_015228065.2 Penaeus monodon
AAACAAAAACCCCTAATGGGAAAAACAACAAACCCAGGGGGGGGGGGGGAAAAAGGGGAAAACCCCCCCCCCCCGGGGGGCCCCCCCCCCCCC
>NC_051415.1:34101275-34101407 GCF_015228065.2 Penaeus monodon
TTAAACAGAACGTAACAGAAGACAAGAAAATAAGAAAAAAAAGGAAAAAGAAAATAAACAAGAATACAGAGACGAAAATGAATACAAAGAAAAAATCGTCGGATAAATCACGAACCCTCCCCCCCCCTCCCT
>NC_051415.1:34101425-34101526 GCF_015228065.2 Penaeus monodon
TCACACAGTCATAAAACCGAACACCAGTGTGACCTTTGACCTAATCCCCCTCCCCCCTCCCGTCACACGTCACGCTCCTTAATCCACGTAAAAGAGTGTAA
>NC_051415.1:34101608-34101843 GCF_015228065.2 Penaeus monodon
CAGACAGACGTAGAGACATTGAGACACACAAAAAAGCAAAAAAAAAAAAAAAAGCAAATATCCGTTCGTACAAATGAAAATAAAAATGAAAAATATATAAATAACAAAAATGTGCAGAGAAAGAAAGAAAGAAAACAAAAGACTAACAAAGACAGAGAAAGAAACAGTCAAAACAAACAAACTAAACAAACACAAACTTCAAAGTAAAAAAAAAACAAAACAAAAAAACGGAATA
>NC_051415.1:34101890-34102024 GCF_015228065.2 Penaeus monodon
CCCACGAGACAAACAAACAAACGAAACGAGAAAAGGGGGTGGATGGGGGGGTGGGTGTAAGGGGGGGGGTGGGGAGTGGGGGGGGGATGAGATGGGCGTGTCACACGAATAATCCTCAGCGAGAGATTAGCTCC
>NC_051415.1:34102822-34102977 GCF_015228065.2 Penaeus monodon
AAAAACGAAAAACAAACATAGCTAATTTTGATAATGATGATAATGCCGATAATCATCATATTTGTAATAATATAAAAAAATAACACTTAATACAACAACAATGATAAAGATGATACAAGTAAAGAGAGAGAAAAAAACCCACATAGATATATAGT
>NC_051415.1:34103017-34103940 GCF_015228065.2 Penaeus monodon
GATACACAGATAAACGGTAAACAAGAGAAGAGAAAATACGGATAAAATAAGCAGTAAAATAGATACAAAGGGACCGAGAAAGAAGGGGAGTGAGAGAGAAACGAGGAAAGGGAAATGATATGCAAATGAAGTTAGAATCAGAGGCAAGACAGGTCAAGGGAAATAAAGATGAAGTTAAGGTAGCAAGAATGGGGGAGGGGGGGGAGGGAGGGGGGAGGAGGGGGGGAAGGAGGTGGGGAGGGGGAGGAGGTGGGGAGGAGGGGAGGGTAGGAGGAGAGGGGAGGAGAGGGAGGAGAGGAGGAGAGGGGAGGAGAGGGAGGAGGGGAGGGTAGGAGGAGAGGGGAGGGAGTGGAGGAGAGGGGAGGAGGAGGAAGGGAGGAAGGGGAGGAGGGAGGAGAGGAGTGAGGGAGTGGGGGAGGTGAGAAGAGGAGAAGGAGGGGGGATGGGGGAAGGAGGGAGGAGAGGGGTGGAGCTAGTGAGGAAGGAGAGGAGGGGAAGGAAAGAACGCGAGGAGAGACGAAAGGAGAGGAAGGAAAGAAAAATAGGAAAGAGAGAAGGAGAAGTGGGAGAGGGAGAAGAGGAAGAGGGAGGGAAGAGGAGAAGATAGGGAATTCGATGAGGGAGGAAGGAAGGAAAGAAATGGAGAGAGAAGAGGAGGAAGAGGAAAGGAAGAGGAAGGAGGGAGGGAAAGAGAGAGAGAGAATGAAAGAGAAAAAGACAGAAAGGGAGGAAGAGGTGAGGAAGAGGAAGGAGTAACGTTGAGACAACGAAAGAGGAAGCGAGAAAAAGAGAAGAGAGAGGATGAAGCAGAAAGAAAAGAAGTGAATGACGGAGAAGAAGAGAAAATGACAAAGTATGACCAAAAAAAAAGGAATAACGAAAGCAAGAAGAGAGGAGATACGGAAGAATAGAGAGAGATGGAC
>NC_051415.1:34104050-34104192 GCF_015228065.2 Penaeus monodon
CAAAACTCGGGTCATGACCTCACTTCTCTAAAAAGGTCAAACGCGGTTGTCATGTCATTCATTTTTGAAGAAAAAAAAGGAAATAGAGATGGACAGCGATGAGAAAAAAGGAAGAACTTAAAACCGACATGAAAAGGATATT
>NC_051415.1:34104652-34104757 GCF_015228065.2 Penaeus monodon
AACAGAATATTAAATGGATGCTTATACGGACAATAGAAAGCGAGAGCATTAAAAAAAAAGACGAAAGAGATGAAAAGGGAGATAAACACAGAAAAAAAAAGTTAC
>NC_051415.1:34106782-34106869 GCF_015228065.2 Penaeus monodon
GCAAACCCCATTTCCATTTTTTTAGAATTGAGATTTTTTAACCCTTTAAAAATTATTTTTTGGTCTAGTTTTCTATTTTCCTTTCGC
>NC_051415.1:34106922-34107441 GCF_015228065.2 Penaeus monodon
TCCTCTGCTTCTTCTCTCATTTTTTCCTCAAAAGTTTTCGGTCTTACTTTCTTTTCGTTTTCTTTCTCATAATTTTTCATCTCCCGATTCGTATTTTCTCGATCGTCATCTTTCGTTTTTTTGTTTTTTTTTCTCGTATTTTTTCATATATTTTTTTATATGTTTCTTTTTTTTCATATTTCTCCTATTTTTTTTTCATATTCTTTTTTTCATATTTCTCATTTTTTTTTATTTCTCATGTTTTTCTTCATTTTCACATTTCTCATATTTTTTCACATGCTGTGTTTATAAATTTATCTTTGACGAATATCTTTCTTAACATTAAAAAATTGTTTTAATCTTTTTAAAAAAAAGAAAAAAAGATAAAATTTTTTGTCTTTCATTTTGATAAGAACATTGATGTAGATAAGACGAGATAAAAAAAAAAACTATCAAGTTATCGAAAATAAGATAAATATTTTCAAAAGATACACTACCTAACAGATTCTAAAAAATATTTTCAAAGTATATTTTTTCTGA
>NC_051415.1:34107525-34107619 GCF_015228065.2 Penaeus monodon
AAATAATTTAAGTTTTCGAAAAAAAAAGAAAATATTTTCAAAAAATTTCAAACCTAACAGATTCTAAAAATATTTTCAAAGTATATTTTTCTGA
>NC_051415.1:34107738-34108149 GCF_015228065.2 Penaeus monodon
AAATAATCAAGTTATCGAAAACAAGATAAATATTTTCAAAAGATACACTACCTAACAGATTCTAAAAAATATTTTCAAAGTATATTTTTTCCGAAGATTGCTCTGCCCATTTAAAGAAGGATGATTAGATATAAAAGTGTATAAAAAAGATGAAAAAAGGAAAAGATAAATGCTTTTTATTAATGAAAGTTTTTTAGCAAACATGGGGTGAATATACCTAACTTTTTTTCGCGTTTTTATATTTCATTTGAATTAAAACCCGTTTAACCCCTAAACTTTTTCACAAACAATCAAAAAACCCTTTAATTTCGCGATTTAAATTTTCGACATGTTTTTAAAACCTTTTGGATGAAAAACCCGATATCAAAAAAAGGGTTCGCAGAAAAAATGTTCACACATTTTTTTTTTTTT
>NC_051415.1:34108573-34109024 GCF_015228065.2 Penaeus monodon
TCATTGTGGCATTTAACATTTTTTTTAACCCGGTTTGCTTTCAGCGGATCGAGGAACCCCCGCCCAAAAAAAACACTTGGGCCCTTTTTAGTGGAAAAGGGGGAAAAACGTTCCCCTTTCCCCCCCCCCGTTGGGTTAGCTTAAATTTTTTAAAGCAAAAGTGGTGGGAAGGGAAGGGGGGAAAGGGGGGGGAAAGGGAGGGGAAGGAGGGGAGGGAAGGGGTGGGGGGGAAGGGATGGGGGGGGAGGGAAGGGGAAAGGGGAAAGGGGGAAGGGAGGGAAAAAGGGGGGAAGGGGGGAAGGGAGGGGTGGGAGGGGAAAGGGGGGGAGGGAGGGAGGGAAAAGGGGTGGGGGGGAAAGGGAAAGGGGAAGGGGGAGGGAGAGGGAGGGAAGGGGAAGGGGGGGGAGGGAGGGGAAGGAGAGAAGGGAGGGGAAAAGGGGAAAAAAGTGAT
>NC_051415.1:34110076-34110259 GCF_015228065.2 Penaeus monodon
CGGAGCGGGACCCCCGTAGCATTTCACCTGAACTGGGTACCCGGTTCCCCGCCGCCGCATCTCGTTAGCGAGGAATGCCTTTTATTACATAAATAAACATCCGAGCGCCGACCACCATGCGTCCTTACATAAAATTCTTTGCCTCAACAGGACGGAGGAACGTCCTTTATGGCTATGCTTCAG
>NC_051415.1:34110359-34111063 GCF_015228065.2 Penaeus monodon
GTGAAGGGCGTTGTCATGGCAACGGGCGTCCTTGGGTCGCGATGCTGAGACAGGTCACTTGTTTGTGTGCGCTCCGGAGGTCAGGACGTGTAAAGGGATTTTTTTCTTCTGTTTTTTGGCTCTATGTGTTTTTTCTTCTGTTTTTTGGCTCTATGTCTGGTTTTTCTTCTGTTTTTTTGGCTCTATGTCTGGTTTTTCTTCTGTTTTTTGGCTCTATGTCTGGTTTTTCTTCTGTTTTTTGGCTCTATGTCTGTTTTTTCTTCTGTTTTTTGGCTCTATGTCTGTTTTTTCTTCTGTTTTTTGGCTCTATGTCTGGTTTTTCTTTTTTTTTGGCTCTATGTCTGGTTTTTCTTCTGTTTTTGGCTCTAGTCTGGTTTTTCTTCTGTTTTTTTTGGCTCTATGTCTGTTTTTTCTTCTGTTTTTTTGGCTCTATGTCTGGTTTTTCTTCTGTTTTTTGGCTCTATGTCTGGTTTTTCTTCTGTTTTTGGCTCTATGTCTGGTTTTTCTTCTGTTTTTGGCTCTAGATCTGATTTTTCTTCCGTTTTTGGCTCTAGATCTGATTTTTCTTCCGTTTTTGGCTCTATATCTGATTTTTTCTTCCGTTTTTGGCTCTAGATCTGATTTTTCTTCCGTTTTTGGCTCTAGATCTGTCATATCCGTTGCTCTAGGCCTTTGTTATCGTTTTGTTTTATCATTTTAAAAGA
>NC_051415.1:34111468-34111603 GCF_015228065.2 Penaeus monodon
CACCCTATCTACTAGTCTATCAGTCTATCTCCATACCTCATACTGCAAACAGGACCTACATTTCGTGTGTTTATAGAGCATGTGTGTTAAACCGTCACCAGATCAGAGATACTGTTGCACAGATGTAAATGCAAC
>NC_051415.1:34111977-34112102 GCF_015228065.2 Penaeus monodon
ACTTGACCAGGTGACTTGCACAAACGCCTCACACCCGCCCTACCTGAGGCCTTGTACCTGGCGCAGGTATCACCAGGTATATCTGTGCGACCTGCTAGTGTTCGGAGACCAGGTATTCTTTATTT
>NC_051415.1:34112128-34112264 GCF_015228065.2 Penaeus monodon
GCATTTCTTGGTGTGTGACTGTTTTTTTTTTTAAATGTCTTGGTGCATGACGGTGTACGGTTTTGCTTAGAGATTTTGTGAGGGTTCGTTGGGGTGAGAGATATATGGAGGGGGGGGGGGTAGATTGGGGAATTAG
>NC_051415.1:34112576-34112769 GCF_015228065.2 Penaeus monodon
TTTCCCGATTAAGCGTAAACGTGTTGAAAATATTGATACGCAACTGCGAAGACAGGCGTTTATATGTAAATAATAAATCAAATATAATTATATATGCTTGTTTACGCCTTTCTACTTGCCTATCTAGAAGTCTGATTGATAGATAGGCAAATAAATGGATATATGAAAAGTATATTCATACCCATGCGCGCGC
>NC_051415.1:34113593-34113729 GCF_015228065.2 Penaeus monodon
CAGAAACAGAGCGGTATGGAGGGACAGACAAAATGGAATAAACCACACGAAGCGATAAATACAATATAAAATATTCGCATAACAGAAAAGATGAACATCGGTACGAAAATAAAACCACAAATCAATGAGCAATGAA
>NC_051415.1:34113766-34114017 GCF_015228065.2 Penaeus monodon
TCAAAACATAAAATTTAAATGAGATACAATCAAACGTAGATTAAATACACATCATGCAACGATAATCTAGGCAAATGCATCTTGATTATCATATTTATAAGCAACACAGGATATATTTCATTCATATCAGTCAAAATACTTCAAATGACAGCTTAATGAAAATAATTAACACGGTTTTTAATAAAATATTTTCTGATGTCAAAAAACGCAAGGAAATGAATGATTTTAAACGATTTTGATGATGAATGTGA
>NC_051415.1:34114165-34114319 GCF_015228065.2 Penaeus monodon
TGTATGAAATAAACTGTTTAATTGTCTCTATTACCTGCTCACTCAAGATAGATGAAAAAATGAATGAAAAAGTGAAAAGATTTTTAAAAATATACAAAATGAAAAAGGAACCAAGAGAGAAAATGATGATAAAAAGGAAAAACGGAAAAAAAAC
>NC_051415.1:34114696-34114764 GCF_015228065.2 Penaeus monodon
AGAACAAACAAATGACTGACTTTGTATCGGTCTGTCGAGATAAAAATAGTTCGGAAAATGTTTACGAT
>NC_051415.1:34115130-34115273 GCF_015228065.2 Penaeus monodon
ATGAGAGGGTAATGAACGAAAGGGGTAAGAGAGAATAAAAATAGACAGATATTTAGAGAGTCTACAACTACAAAAAAAGTAAAAAGAATACTACCACAAAAAAAAAAAATTATCTTTGTGTTTACGTAAGATAAAGGTCAGAA
>NC_051415.1:34115302-34115416 GCF_015228065.2 Penaeus monodon
AAAAAGAAGAAAATAACAACATCATAAAATTAATCTTTAGAAGTATCTCTTGAAAGTTTTATATATATAAAAAAAGAAAAAAAATACATATATCCAGAGAGTTCGTAAATACCG
>NC_051415.1:34115437-34115564 GCF_015228065.2 Penaeus monodon
GGTATCTTAAAAAAAAAATCTGACTTCCGTTTTCTTTCGTAGTCTTTTCATTACAAATTTATGATCGTGTTTTGCTCTACAAAAGTATAATATTTTTCCCATTCGCCTATTCTCGCTCTTTATTCTC
>NC_051415.1:34115807-34115898 GCF_015228065.2 Penaeus monodon
TCTTTTAGTGTTATCGCAAACACTGATAGATTACTAATACTTATAATAAAAATGCTCTTATTATTACTGATATCAACTGTTATTAGGGAAT
>NC_051415.1:34116413-34116808 GCF_015228065.2 Penaeus monodon
CAAAGACATGAAGAACAGCGACTCGGGTCTTGAAGCCGATGAGAAGTCGCCATGAAAATTCTTGGTTAAAAAAAGAATCTTAAATAATATAGCTCATTCTTGCGGCCCGGCTTGCGCTGCATACTTATGAGGGGTTGGGGTGCAACTTCTGCACTTGCGATATTCGGAAAGGTTGGGGGAGGAGGGGAGGGAAGGGGAGGAGGAGGGGAGAGAAGGGGAGGGGGTGGGGTGGGAAGGGGAGGGGGTGGGGTGGGGAAAAGGGGAGGAGGAAGGGGAGGGTGAGGGGAGGGAAAGGGAAGGAGGGGGTGAGGGAAGGGGAGGAGGAGGGGGGGGTGAGGGGAGGGGAGGAAGAGGGAGGAGAGGTGAAGGGAAGGGAGGGAGGGAAAGGGAGGAGG
>NC_051415.1:34117617-34117826 GCF_015228065.2 Penaeus monodon
TTTTAAATCTGAACTCAAAAACATATAATCTTCATAATTCATCTAAGAGGCCATGATCGCGCGTGCTCATTCATGCGTGTCATGCAAACATTCCATCATGCAATGCGGGAAGAGGCTTGCACGAGAGGTCCCGGCGCCATGCACTCTGCATCGCATGGCGCAACGATGCTGTGCGCGGAATCTTGTGAAAAGAGACGACGGAGTAAGAA
>NC_051415.1:34118248-34118327 GCF_015228065.2 Penaeus monodon
GAAATCAAGCACGGCCTTCTTGATCAAACACAGCTTTTGTCACAGTCATGAGGGTCGGTGAGCATGAAAGGTCATGACC
>NC_051415.1:34118359-34118575 GCF_015228065.2 Penaeus monodon
TGACCTTTTTTTTTTCTCGCTGGACCTTGGCAATGTCTTAGGAAAGGTCAGATGAATGGTTAAGTTTTATTATCACTTTGCTTTCTGGTTATTTGCTGTTGCTCTGTCATTCATCTGCTTTATCATTCGTCTTTGCTTATTCCTGTATTTGTGGATCCGTTTATACATTTATTGTTTGTTATGATTTTGCGGTATTTATATAGCTTGGGTTTGTTT
>NC_051415.1:34119029-34119204 GCF_015228065.2 Penaeus monodon
GTTGGGGTAAGCGTGGTTGAGGGGGGGGGGGAAGGGAGAATTTTTAGAGAGCAAGGTGGGGGTGTGCGATGATGATAGAACTATTATCCTTTTGTTTGCGTATTGGTACTATGGATAGTATGCACATTTTCTCGTTGTTCCTATTAAACCTATTATTAATTCTACTTGTAGGATG
>NC_051415.1:34119297-34119447 GCF_015228065.2 Penaeus monodon
GGCGACGGAGGACGTGAGTTGAAGAGAAAAATATAAGATAAGAAATAAACAGAGGAATAGGTTGATTTATGCATGCTCAGGCGAGTGTAAACAGACACTTATAGAACGCATGAATACATTTACGCTAAACTATAAGTGTTTAATAAGTAG
>NC_051415.1:34119635-34119704 GCF_015228065.2 Penaeus monodon
CAGGCAACTTAATATTCACATTCAAACTTCCGATTTTCCTGTTTTGTCTTGAAGAGCTATTGCACACTT
>NC_051415.1:34120146-34120309 GCF_015228065.2 Penaeus monodon
TTTATAAACCCCCCCTTTCCTCCCAATCTCCCCCCTTCTCTCTTTGCAACATTGCATTGTGCACTCTATCAGGTTGCAACATCCCTGAGCGAATCTTCCGCAGTCTTTACCAAGTATCAAACTCCTTATTTTTTAAGAGTGCCAAAAAAAAGGGAAAAAACGG
>NC_051415.1:34120888-34121009 GCF_015228065.2 Penaeus monodon
AAAAAAAACCCAAAAAAAAATTTTTTTTTTAAAAAAGAATTTTTTTTTTAATTTAATTTTTTAAACTTTTTTTTTGGGAAAAAGCCCTCAAAGCCCGGGAATTTTTTTCCAAAAAATTTTT
>NC_051415.1:34121109-34121188 GCF_015228065.2 Penaeus monodon
TATATGATCATAAACCAAATAGGTTAGTTTTTTTTTTTTTTTTGAAAAAACTTAGGGGCAACTGGCGTTAGTATTTTAG
>NC_051415.1:34122417-34122783 GCF_015228065.2 Penaeus monodon
TCGTTCGGTCACTGTTGTCGACGGGGGGGGGGGGGGAGGCCGGATATGGAAGGTCACGCGCGCCTCTACTGACACCTGCGAGGGGGGGGAAGGGGAGGGGAGGAGGGAGGAGGGGGGGAAGGAAGTGGGGGTGGGAGGAAAGGGGGAGGGAAAGGAGGGGAATAGAGAGGGGAGGAGGGAGAGGGAGAATGGAAGTTGGGCGTGTGATGAAAGGGGAGGGAGAGGAGGGGAATAGGGAAGGGGAGAATGAGAGAAGGTGGGAGGAAGGGGGAGAAAAGGAAGGGAGGAGGGAAGGGGAGAATGGAAGAGGGAGAAAGGAAAGGGGTGGGAGGAAGGGGAGGGAGACCGGGGGAGGGATAGGAGGGG
>NC_051415.1:34123363-34123488 GCF_015228065.2 Penaeus monodon
CAGCGTGGAAATGATTTTTACACGATAAATCCACAGGCGAGGAGAATTATTTTAATGAAATGGTCGCGTGTTCCAGACAGGCACTAAGAATGTGTTCTTTATACGGTAATGGAGAAGCGGAATAA
>NC_051415.1:34124188-34124439 GCF_015228065.2 Penaeus monodon
CTTTTTTTTCTCTCTCCTCCTCTTCCCTTTCTCTCCTCTCTCTCCTCTTTCTCTCCTTCTCTCTCCCCTCCTTTGGTTTCTCCTCTCCTCTCTTCTTTCTCTTCTTTCTCCTCCTCCCTGCTTTTACTCCACTTCTTCCCCATTTTCATCACAAATTCTCTCTCTCTTTCTCTCTCTCTCTCTTCCCCTCTACCCCCAACCCCCTCCGGCTCCCCCTCCCCTTCCCCTTCTCTCTCCATCCTCCACCTTGT
>NC_051415.1:34124495-34125038 GCF_015228065.2 Penaeus monodon
ATCTCTCCTCTCCCCAACATTCTTCCACCTCCTCTTCTCCTCTTTTCCTTCTCCCTCCTACCCTCCATCTCCGTCTCCTCCTCCTACTTCCTCCCCATTCTTCCTACTCATCCCCCAGTTCCTTCCAATCCTCTCCTCCTCCCTTCTCCCCCTCCCCATCGCTTCCCTCCCCCTCCTTCTCCTTGCCCCCATCCTTCCCCTCCCCTCCTTTCTCCTCCTCCCCTTCCCCCTCTCTCACTCCCTTCCTCCCCTCCTCACTCCCATCCTCCTTCAACCCTCCCTCCCAACCCTCCCCCTCCCCACTCCCATCCTCCCTCCTCCCCACCCCACTCCCACCCTCCCTCCTCCCCTTTCCCCACTCCCCCTCCCCAATCCCCTCCTCCCTCCCCTCCCTCCCATCCTCCCTCCCATCCCTCCCAAACCTCCCCCCCCCCATCCTTCCCCCTCGCCCCAAAAACTCCTCGCCTCAGGTTACCGTGTGAAGAGTGTTGCAGTTAAAGGGGATTACAAGGCCATTACTCGTCTGTAACCCTACATTCTTGC
>NC_051415.1:34126083-34126268 GCF_015228065.2 Penaeus monodon
TGAAGATGAATTACTGGAAGGGGAATAAAAGTGACAAACGGAGGAATAACAGCATAAAAAGGAGTAAAACGTGAATGAAATAACATAATAACACATATTAAATGAAAGGAATATACGAGATTTTTATTTAGAAAAATACTTGTGATATGTAATAATTTTCTCAAAACAACATTTATCAGCCTACA
>NC_051415.1:34126496-34126625 GCF_015228065.2 Penaeus monodon
TTCGCAACGATACATTTTTTAAAAAATAAAAGAAATGAAATAAAAGGTGTGAAAAGTCTGCCAGAATAAAGGGGAAAACATATTCCTTTTTGTGTTAGAAGCAAAAATATTTCACGGTTGTAGAAATAA
>NC_051415.1:34127587-34127691 GCF_015228065.2 Penaeus monodon
TGGCACTCCATGTCAGTGCCACGTCGAGAACAACGTCAGGAGAGTCACCGCGCTGACACTAGGCTGACACATGACTCACAAGGCACAAGCTCATGGCGTGGGTG
>NC_051415.1:34128443-34128642 GCF_015228065.2 Penaeus monodon
ACTTATAAAAAGAAAAAACATCTCTTAATAAGCTTCTTGACACGCTTTCGCTCCCCGTGTCCACAGAAGGAATCAGAGAGGGGGGAGGGAAAAGGGCGGAGGGTGAGGGGGAGGGAGGGAGGGGGGATGGGGTGGAGGGGGAAGGGTGGAGGGGGTGGTGGGGGATAGTGGAGGGGGTGGAGGGGATGGTGGGGGTTAG
>NC_051415.1:34129588-34130021 GCF_015228065.2 Penaeus monodon
CCTCAGAACACTTCACTTAAATCCGCTTTGGAAAGTCTGGCTTAGCGTTGGATTCTCCTAATTACCTTTTCTAAATGCGATTCTGGACACTTCATCTCTCGCTCGCCCGTCTCTCATTCTCTCCGTCTCCTTCTTGCGTCGTTTTTACGCCTTCTTTCTCTATTTTTCCCTTTCTTTATATAAAAATAAATTTTAGTTTATATAAAATAAATGTTTAGTTTATATAAAATAAATGTTTAGTTTATATAAAATAAATGTTTAGTTTATATAAAATAAATGTTTAGTTTATATAAAATAAACGTTTAGTTACTTTCTATATTTTTTTTTCTTTATATAAAAAAATAAATGTTTTAATTTATGTTTTAGAAAAATTCTCATATTCGTTATGAAGAATTATTTATTTGATTTACGAAAAAAAATTATCATCGTTATT
>NC_051415.1:34130276-34130379 GCF_015228065.2 Penaeus monodon
TCGAAGGCAGCTTGCGCACGCGGGAACGTAGCGTGTGGCACCGTGGCACTCCGTGACCCTGGAGGAATGGCGTCTTAATAGGCTCATAAACGAGTGCCAGGAA
>NC_051415.1:34130430-34130724 GCF_015228065.2 Penaeus monodon
GTTCTTCTTAATTCTTGTCTCTTCTGTTCCTTCCTTTATCTGTTTCCTCTCATGTCTCTGTTTGCTTCTCCCTTCTTCGCTGCCTCCGGTTTTGTTTATTTATTTTCTCTTTCTCTCCCTTTCTTCCTGCTCCCATCTTTTTTTTTTTGTCTTTCACTTCATTCTTCCCTCTTCCTTTCTTTATCAGATCTTCTTTATATAAAAAAAATCTATCTCTTTTTCTCCTTTTTTATTTCCTTCCTTCCTTCTCTCTTTCTTTCAGATATCAGTAACATCCCTGAAAAATTAAATATT
>NC_051415.1:34131001-34131686 GCF_015228065.2 Penaeus monodon
AGGTGATTTATATGGAGAGTCGCCCATCTGATGCCGTGTAACTCCGCCCACTCCACGCTTGATTGAAAGAGAGTAGCCTGAATGGGCGTGCGGGCGTGGGCGGCATTATGGCCAGGTCTATTAATCTTGGTGTAAATGGACTGAATAGGGAGGATGATGATAAACAGGAATGGAGGAAAGGGAAAAGAAAAAAATACTTTTAGTGTCGCTGTTATTATTATTATCAACGTAATAAAACGTGGTTATTAATGTGACTCGATAACTTTCGTATATTTATTGTCATCATCAAATTACTATTATCAGTCTGATATTTTTCATATCCTTTTAATTATTATCATTTTCATATCAACAAAGTGCTCCCTCGGTTCAAGATTCAAATTAAATGGATTATTATGATGCTCGTTGTGTTACTGAGTGATAGTAATGTTAATAATATTAGTGATAATAGTAATAATATATAAATAAGGCTGCTGGTGATAACAACTATGCTTATGTAAATAAATCTTATAACAACAACAAGAGTATGTAGTATTAGCGACAATATTGCTCATAAGAACACTCGGGGTAATAATACTAACAATAATAAAGCGAACAGCGATAATAATAAAGACCATGATGATAAAAGGAAACAAAGAGAAAGCAAACACAGTCCCAAGAACCGCCTTTATGGATCGCACCCAACAAC
>NC_051415.1:34131710-34131823 GCF_015228065.2 Penaeus monodon
CTGTCTTGTTTTGGTCCATTGATTTTAAGGAGCTTCTCCCTTGTAGGAAACTTCGAACGTTTGAGGGAAACGTTTGTGTCGGTAACTTTTTGAGGGGAAAAGATAGTTGTTAT
>NC_051415.1:34132157-34132345 GCF_015228065.2 Penaeus monodon
CGAAAGGAACAGTGAGTGAAAAGAAAGAATAAATAAGACGAGAAGAAAGGAGGATTAGGGAAAATGAAGTGATAAGTGGGGAGATAAATAATAGAGGGGAAAAGTATAGAGATAAGACGAGAGAATGGTAAATGTAAAAAAGAGAATTAAAGGAAAGGGAAAGAGGGTGCTAAATGAGGAGGATACAC
>NC_051415.1:34133172-34133305 GCF_015228065.2 Penaeus monodon
ACTAAACGTATGAATGAACAGAGATCCTGAGCGATGGAGATGATCAGGCCAATGGAGAGAAGGAATCAGCTGATCGCTAACTAATCAAATAATTGTTGATTCGAGACAGGGATTACGGCCACGCCCTCGTCTC
>NC_051415.1:34133657-34134642 GCF_015228065.2 Penaeus monodon
AGTAATTTTACATTTACATTTGATCAATGACTAACATCTGTGTGCGAATGTGTGTGTACATTAACTTAATCGTGTGCACGTGTCTGTGTAGACTTTATACGTGTGTACATGAGACAGAAATAGAAACAAATAGAATTGAGGAAACGGAGAACGAGAGGAAGAGAGGAAGAAACGGAGAAATGAAGACTTGAAGAGAAATATTAGAAGAACAGAATAAAGAAGTAGAAGAAGAAGGAATAAAAGGAAAGAATGATAAACAACGATGAATAAGAGATAAAGGAAAAGGAAAAGGAGAAATTAAAGAGAGTACGATGGAGAAAGAAAGAGAAAAAAACAAAGAAAACGGGAATTGATGAAAAACGAAAGGACGATAAAAATCAAGAAAAAAAAAACAAAACATGAACAGAAAAACGAAGAGAAAACGCAAGGAGAAAGAAGAAGAGAGGAAGAGAAGAAATAAGAGAAGAAATTATATCAAAGGAATTCCAAGAAACGGGCGAGCTATGACGTCATAAACAAGAAGGCTGCCAAGATCTCTCCTTTTCCGCCCTTAAGGATAAGTCGATATAGTGAGTTCACACCAAAGGATAAGTCGATATAGTGACGTAACGACCGTCACCATACCTAACACCAAAGGATAAGTCGATATAGTGACGTTCACACCAAAGGATAAGTCGATATAGTGACGTACACACCAAAGGATAAGTCGATATAGTGACGTTCACACCAAAGGATAAGTCGATATAGTGACGTTCACACCAAAAAGGGTAAGTCGATTATAGTGACGTTCACACCAAAGGATAAGTCGATATAGTGACGTTCACACCAAAGGATAAGTCGATATAGTGACGTTCACACCAAAGGATAAGTCGATATAGTGACGTTCACACCAAAGGACAAGTCGATATAGTGACGTTCACCGTAACGACCGTCACCATACCGAAAATATTGTCACAATACGACTATAGTGATGAGATGGAGGAGA
>NC_051415.1:34134711-34134884 GCF_015228065.2 Penaeus monodon
GAGTGTCATCATTATTGTTGTTATTAGTATGAAAATATTTACGAATTTTTCCTTGTTCGTTTTTTTTTTATTACTATTATCATTAAATTCTTTGATTCTTTTCTTCAAAACCTTCTGGGATGAAAAAAATCTGGTTTTGTATTTTATGATTTTCTGAAATTTCTTTTGACGTG
>NC_051415.1:34135217-34135341 GCF_015228065.2 Penaeus monodon
ACCTCCCGAGAAAATAGATTAAGATCTAACCCAGACAAGTCGAGATCCTTTATCTGACGTCTTTAATGTCCTGTCTCAAGAATTTATGACTTGAGGCGCTTCTAAAAAAGAAGCGCCGTCAATT
>NC_051415.1:34135409-34135760 GCF_015228065.2 Penaeus monodon
TTAGGAATCTCCGACTTTCCCGCGTGATCTATAGACTCCATGAGAAACAAGTGACAATCGGCTCAAGCGGTTCTTATAGGATCGGATCCCCCGCGGCCGTGGATTCCAATTCCGCGATGCGGGTTTCGATTCCCCTGACGCGATCCTCTCATCTTGTATTGAAGCGCTCCGAGCTCAAGGTATCTATTGTTTCCTTGCCTCAGTCCCAAGACGTTTTAAGAGAGAAAAAAAAATCAGAAGAAAAAATATTTCTAAGAATTTAAAATATACTCGAGACTGGAGCTTTTATTTTTAGCTCTTGGAACCGTTGCGCGAGTGATCGTTTCTCTTTTGTTCATTCTTTTAACTTCT
>NC_051415.1:34136326-34136567 GCF_015228065.2 Penaeus monodon
ACAAGACAAAAGAGAGACAGAAATATGTAATCCTAGCTAAGCGGCGGGTCCGTGGGCGGGACAGAGGGACAACGGGCGTAAAGAGAAATGGCAAAAATGATGGCGAATTGCCCTCCTTGGTGAACTGTGTCACATCTGGCAAGAATTTGGTTGATGTTATTTCATGAATATTGCCATGCGGATCAGGTTTATCTAGGTATTTCATGGAGGGAGTTGATATGTATCTGTATGTGTATATATA
>NC_051415.1:34137020-34137214 GCF_015228065.2 Penaeus monodon
TGTGTACAAGGAAGAATTTGGTTGAGTTATGATGAAATGAGGGAAAGGGTTTAGGAGGATCAGAGGGAAAGACGATGGTATCTAAAAGTTACCTCGATATATCTCCTGATAATTTCGAATCTATCTCAATAACTATTATAAGCCTCACAAATAACTCAAACCCTACTTAGTCGAATACAAATGATTTATTTTTA
>NC_051415.1:34137771-34137951 GCF_015228065.2 Penaeus monodon
CCATCTGTCAGCAGCGCTGTCTGGGACCTGAAAGGAGTGTATCAGTTTGCCTTTTTTTTCTCTTCTCTCTCTCTTCTTCTTCCTCCTTCTCCGTAGTATTCACCCTCCCCTTCTGTTTATCGCCCTCCTCCCTTGTCTTCATGTATTTCTTTCTCTGTTTTTTTTTAATCCTCGTGTTAT
>NC_051415.1:34138031-34138162 GCF_015228065.2 Penaeus monodon
ATTATTATTATTTAGTTTTCTTCCTCTCTCTATATATATATTTTTTTTTCTACGGTCTTTTCTTTATCTATTTTTTTCTCTCTCTCTTCCGTCTCATTCCTCTTCCTTCTCTTTCAGCATTCCTGTCGCTG
>NC_051415.1:34138382-34138525 GCF_015228065.2 Penaeus monodon
AACGCACAGTTATATGCTCCCCAACCCCCGATATTCCTAGAAACAATCATTCATCTTCTAAATCATCTTTATTTTCACATTCTCAGTATTTCTCCTTCATATCTAATCTTCCTTCCTTCGGTACTTCAGACAATGACCGTTAA
>NC_051415.1:34138558-34138764 GCF_015228065.2 Penaeus monodon
GACAGGTCGTTTGAAGAGAGATCAGCGTCCGTCCTCGGCTCTGATTGGTTGTTTTCGCTAACGGTCGTAACGGCTTTTCTGTTTGAATTTCGTATCTTTGAGTATCTTGTAAGATTTTCTTGGTATACTTTACAGTTTATTTTATGTGATAGCAATTATTATGCTAAAAAAATGTCACTGGGAAAAGAACAGCAATAATGATAATC
>NC_051415.1:34139047-34139214 GCF_015228065.2 Penaeus monodon
GCGTACACAAACATTACGCACATATATACTCAAAACCCCCTCGTGTATATACACTACCCAAGGCGAATAGCACCGACGATCATACATCTGTAAAAGTATCGCGTCTTATCTGGTGAAGGTCTCGTAACTATGCTCCCGCTGACCACAAAATTATTTTATGATACGAG
>NC_051415.1:34139978-34140467 GCF_015228065.2 Penaeus monodon
TACGACCCTGAGGGCAGACCGGGAGGGAAGAAGAGAGAGAGAGAAAAAAAAAAAACAATAACTAATGTTCACCTCTTCTGCTCTGCCTCCTCCTTCACCTCTATCTCTCTCTCGCCTTATCTTTTAGTCTTATTTTATTCTTTTATTCATTTTCTGTCCCTTTTCTTTTTCTCTGGTTCCCATTCTTCTTTTTTTCTTTTATTAATTTTCCTGTTCCTTTTCTCTTCCACTGTTCGTTCTTTTCTTCTTTTTCTTATTATTAATTTTTTCTCTTTGTCTCTTCTCTCTTCTTCTTTCTCCTTCATGTGCAGTTTATCTTCTTATTCTTCTCCTTATGTTCTTTTCTTTCCTTATTCGTTTTCATTTCTTCTTTTTCCTTTTGCTCTTTCTATCTATATATTTCTCTTGCATCTACATTTCTTCACTTTCTCCTGTTTATTCATCCGTGCTCCCCATTTCTTCCATTTGTTAATTCATTTTCTCCATCAC
>NC_051415.1:34141461-34141659 GCF_015228065.2 Penaeus monodon
GATCGTCAAAAATTCCGCTGCAGGAGAAAGAAAATCCGAAAATCCGAGGGCCTCGTCCGAATCCCCGAGAAAACACCTCACTTGAGCTGTTCGTGTTAATTCCAGGTCCACTCGAGGGAAATCCCACGCGCAAACACTGCTGCTAGGGATTACGTCACCAAAACACCTTTTCTGTTCACCTCTTCGAGTTTTGGGGGG
>NC_051415.1:34141737-34141808 GCF_015228065.2 Penaeus monodon
CTCAAGTTTTCTTTGCTAGGGATTACGTCACCAAAACACCTTTTCTGTTCACCTCTTCGAGTTTTTGGGGG
>NC_051415.1:34141881-34142107 GCF_015228065.2 Penaeus monodon
CTCTCTCAAGTTTTCGTTGCTAGGGATTACGTCACTAAAATACCTTTTATACCGCTTTCTTGATCGAGTTTTTTTGGTCTTTTATTTAATCTATTTATCTATTTATTAATTTAATTCACTGATTTTTAGTTAGTCTTTTGCTTTTTTTTTCTCACGTCTTCGTTGCTAGGGAATACGTCACCAAAACACCTTTTCTGTCGCTTTCATGATCGAATTTTTGGACCTG
>NC_051415.1:34142180-34142304 GCF_015228065.2 Penaeus monodon
CCACGTTTTTGTTGCTAGGGATTACGTCACCAAAACATCTTTTCTGGCGCGCTTTGGGTCAAAAGTTTCAGTCCATTTTTATTTTTTATTTCTTCTTCTTTTCTATTTCTCTATCTCGATGCTA
>NC_051415.1:34142367-34142681 GCF_015228065.2 Penaeus monodon
TACTTTAGTACGTTCATATCGTTCTTCATATCCTTTAATTTTGTATATATGTAATTCTTTTGTTTTATTCACTTTCTCTCTTTTTGCTCACTTCTTCAGTCTTGATACTTGTCTTCTTTTCATTTATCTCTATTTTTCATTTTCTTATATATTCTTTTATTCTGTCCCTTTATCTCTTCCTATTATCTTTCGTAATTTTTTTTTTTTTTTTTTTTTTCTCTCTGTTTTGCTTTTACTTACAAGCTCTCATTTTTTTTTTCATTTTATATTCTGTCTTTTACATTATATTTTTAAAAAATCTTGTTCTTATCTAT
>NC_051415.1:34142969-34143345 GCF_015228065.2 Penaeus monodon
TAAAGCAAAAGAAATATATCTAAACTAAAAACTCATTCATCAATCATAACATCATAAGGACAACAACATGTCTTTCCTCACGCCCTCACCTCCCCACCCCAAAACCCCATCTCCCCTCCTCTGATCCCATCCCTCTGCCTCGATCTCGCCAGCACATCAGGCGTCACCTGTTAATTCTGTCCACGTCAACAACTGTCAAGAGGTTGACAGTGTGTTCCTTCCTGTCACCTGTACTTTTACAAAAGTATAACTCCACCCCACACCTTTAATTATCCAATAATCCTAAACAACCTATATCCATATTACTAAAAATCCTCTGAATGTCCTTTAAACTTAAAATATAAAACCTAATCAGTAATAATACAGAATCTACATT
>NC_051415.1:34144237-34144591 GCF_015228065.2 Penaeus monodon
CTAATAATTATTTCCAGAAACAATGTCTTTCTCGAATTATCATAATAATTTTTAGTGGTAGAATAATTTACAAACCAACGTGTCACTTCCGATGTATAATTTCGGTTTTAGGCTTATGGAAGATTGTTTGCAATAGAGTTGAAATTCCTGTATTTTCGTTTACTTTGGTCGGCCTTGTGTGCTCAGGAGTATATATCTGTTAAAGAATTAAAGTCGTTTCGTTATGTGGATAATTTTCCTAATGATTATCTGGTAGTATTGCTATTGTTGTTTGTTATACAGATATTAGTTTTGTAATTTATGCAAATGAGGTGTGAGTATAAGATTATATTGACACACCTAGAAAAACAAAGT
>NC_051415.1:34144790-34144891 GCF_015228065.2 Penaeus monodon
TACCATAACATACTCACGTCCTCCCCCTACCTACCCCTCCCATACCCCCCCCCCCCCGTCCTTCACGTCTATCATTACGACTCATAATTCAGATACTTTGT
>NC_051415.1:34145219-34145331 GCF_015228065.2 Penaeus monodon
TGTTTTACTGCCAAATACCATTGTTGTTCAGTTTCATAATGCAACATACTTTTTTTCCCCTCAAGATTCCTTCTATACTAATTCTTGATACACACGCTATGCCAAGATGAAT
>NC_051415.1:34145552-34145999 GCF_015228065.2 Penaeus monodon
TTTCATGCACAGTTCCAAAGACAGACAGAATCATGCAAATGTCCTCTTGTCATGAGACCGAATCTATCATTAGCAATATCAGTCTCTGCTTTCTCCTCTCTTCTAAATCTTTATTCCTTTTTTCCTTATTGCCTATTTACGTCTTCTCATTTCTCCCAATTATTCGTGTGTATTTTTCCCGTTTTTTTTTTTGGTGATATATTCAGTGTACCATTTTAAGCGTTAATTTTGATTTGCATTTTTATCATATTCGTTGCTATCGATCTAGATATTAAAAGTGACGAATGAAAGGGTAGAAAAGAAGAAGAAAAAGTAAGTTGTAATAAATAAAGTTAAAGGGAATATCTCGTAAGGAAAGGAAAAGGAAAATATTTATCTATTTATTATAGGATTAAAAGATGCTTAGTCATGCTGTTATTGCATTGGTATCTGCGTGACTTCCTCTGA
>NC_051415.1:34146029-34146105 GCF_015228065.2 Penaeus monodon
AATCATGCAATTGGATTAAAGAGGAAAATTCACTGTTTTAATCATTATATATATAAACATATGTTTTTTTTTTTTT
>NC_051415.1:34146391-34146593 GCF_015228065.2 Penaeus monodon
TTTGGCTGCGTGATGTGGTCATATTACGTAAAACTTTGCTGTGTCGCATGTAAGGAAGAAATTGTCTAGAACACATATATACCCACAGAAGCAAGGTTGCTCATATTGCAACCTCTTCCACTTATTGCAATGGGAGCACACTCATTCTACAAGTGTTGTGAGGAAATTAAAGAAAGAAGGTTATGAGATAGACGCGGTGTGA
>NC_051415.1:34146684-34146806 GCF_015228065.2 Penaeus monodon
ATAGAGAAGATAAATTCGGGAGTATCTTGTAGCAAATTGAAAGCCGCTCACACGATAAATGTTCTCACTCGCTTTCTTCCACCAAAGAACATTTCACATTCATAGAAGGCGAAGACGCACCG
>NC_051415.1:34147604-34147811 GCF_015228065.2 Penaeus monodon
ATTAACCCATTAACCCACAGCATAATGAATTAATGAAATATTTAATGGAATGAAGAATCTTAACGTTCTATTAACCGCTCAGCAAAGATTTTAAAATGAAGTAGGAAGTTTAACAAGTCGACGCTGATATCATTAATTAGCTCGTGATATAATGTGTGGGTTGAATTTGATAATATGTTCGTATCTCTTTCTGTCTGTTCGTTTATG
>NC_051415.1:34148068-34148232 GCF_015228065.2 Penaeus monodon
CTTTACGCAATATAACCACCATCACATGCCCAATAGTAATTCCAACTAAACTCTTCACGCTCTACTGAGAAAATGTTTTTATTATCACTTTCTCCCTCATATCTCCCATTCCTTACTCTCTCTTTGCCTCATTTCCTCCCTCTCTCCCTCTCTCTCCTATTCTC
>NC_051415.1:34148253-34148559 GCF_015228065.2 Penaeus monodon
CATTCCTTGTGTGACCCTATCACTGCAATCACACTCACCTGCATGCACGTATTACCCCGTTCTTGTAAGCGCGTTCTTGTAAGCGTTATCTACTCACGCCGCGGGAATCCGGCTGCATGCGAAACCCCCCGACGCACGCGCTGCCAAATGTCGCTGCTCCCCACCCTTTTTTTCTTTCTTTCTTTTCGCTTCATTTTTTGAGAGAAGGAGAATTTGGCGACATACGATACGCAGTTTTATAAATGGATGGATTGCGTGCGGGCCAAATGATATAACTGTACGCCATGGTTCATGCTTTTACACGGC
>NC_051415.1:34148596-34148933 GCF_015228065.2 Penaeus monodon
TGTAGATCGCGCATTTGACTGTCTGCCCTCGCATGGCTGCGTTCGTATAAGCGTTCGTCTAGAACTATCCGGTTGAGCAAGCGACGAAAGAGCGAGATTGTGTTAGTGAATTAACTAAATGGAGAGGAAGAGAAGGGGAAGAGGGGGGAAGGAGGAAAGGGAGGGAATAGAGAAGAAGGAAGGAGGGAGAGAGAGAAGGAAGGGGATGAGGAGGGAGATAACGGGAAGAGATGAGAGAGGAGGATAGGGGTGGAGTGAAAACAAAATTATTATAGAGAAAAATAATGGTTTTAACAGGTATCATGATTAAACATACTGCTCTGACGAATAGTAAGTT
>NC_051415.1:34149224-34149447 GCF_015228065.2 Penaeus monodon
GTAATTTTTACACATAAAGGTTTACGATAATCTGCAATTGTTAATAGGTAAATTGCAAAAGAGGAGTTAAGCACTTATCCCCATACGAAAAAAATCGATATATTTATTTCCGTAAATTTGTATATCTTGTTTTAGAAACGTTGATAAAAAAAATGATAGTAATATTAACGAGAATACAAATAAATATTTTTAAAAGCTAAAAAAAGAAAGAAAAAAATTACAT
>NC_051415.1:34149656-34149877 GCF_015228065.2 Penaeus monodon
TCAGTTTCATATAAACATCGAAATAAAATTTGTTATAAAAAAATCAATATCAATTGAATTATATATAATAGTTACGAAAATTTCCGTTTGTAAAAGTTTAAATATGCAAATAAACAATAAAGCAGAGGCAAAGAAATGAAGGATAAATTACAGAAATATGAAACATTAAAAAAGTAGATAATCAAAGATAAACAAGAAAATAAATGCAAATAGTTTAAACC
>NC_051415.1:34150093-34150665 GCF_015228065.2 Penaeus monodon
CTGAAATAGCGATGGCATATTGTAAGTACGATCCCTCTGTCGGCCGAGGGAAGGAAAAGAGGAAGAGAGACGAGGGGAAAAGGAGAGAAAGAGGGGAGAAATAGAGTGATTAAAGAAGACGGATAAAAAAGGGAGAGACTGAGAGGAGGTTAGGGAAGAGGAGTAAAGGAAGAGGATAAGAAAGAGGAGAGAAATAGAGTGATAAAAAAGGAGGGGTAAAGATGAGGGGGAGAAAGAGACGGAGAAAAAGAGGAGAGAAATAGAGCGATTAAAGAAGATTGGAGAAAGAGACGGAGAAAAAGAGGAGAGAAATAGAGCGATAAGAGAACACGAGGAGAAAGAAGAGGAGAAAGAAAAAGAGAAGGAGAAAGGGAAGAGAAAAATAGAGGGAGGAAGACACGGACAAAGAGAAGCAGAGAGATAGGAGAGAGAACAAGAAAAGAGAAGATGGGGAGAAAGTAGAGGAGAAAGAGAAAGAGAAGGAGAAAGGGGAGAGAGAAATAGAGAGGAGGAAGAGAGAGCGACGCGAACCGACACTCGATTGTCTCGCTAAACCCGGGTCGTGTTGAGGA
>NC_051415.1:34150692-34150835 GCF_015228065.2 Penaeus monodon
GAAACTTCATTTGGATATTAATAAGCGATTCTTTTTGAGAATTGGATTGGGGATTATAGTTGCTCTCTTGGTAAGCCTGTATATTGGGTTGTAAATTTATTTCAGAATTAAAAATACACTGCTTATTCAAATGCGTAATTAAG
>NC_051415.1:34151047-34151349 GCF_015228065.2 Penaeus monodon
ACCTAGATGTTGCATCCTGCACATTTTACTTCAAAATAAATATTATTTCGAAACGCTTAAAGGAAAAGTCTTTTTTACATCATTAATAAATCTAATACATCACATTAATAAAAAAGTGTATCTCAAATACGATTTTTCCTTCGTTACAATACCAAAAAAGAGAGAGATTTCAGAATCACACTAAAGTATTTTCCGATGGAGATTAAATGCTCCAAGTTGTAATGGGTGTTTCATTATCAACTGAGTGCTGAATGTGATACGACCCGTGTAATGTAATATATGTACCTCTGTCTGTAGATTAA
>NC_051415.1:34151757-34152521 GCF_015228065.2 Penaeus monodon
TATCAGTACAAACAGCTCAGCTTACGCTACGAATGTAATTATATGCAACACAACCAATAAATTATAAGAAAAGCAATAAAAGCTGATATGACTCTGAGATCCTTTCAAGTCAGACCACGACGCGACTTCAGAAGAGCAGTTGTCATTTCTTTCGCAAAATACAAATACAAAAATCATTCTAATATATAATCATAAACTTGATCTAAAAATACGCGGGTAATTTTCGCAAAGTTTCATTTTCTATTGAGCTTCCAAGTAGCTAGCTATATATCACCGTATTCCGTAGTGAAAGCTTTTTTTATTTTTTTATTATTATCATTTCACTTTTCTTCCCAGCGAATGAAAAATGATCGAAAGATTGCAGAGAAAAAAAAAATTAAATCGTTCCTTTTTCGCTCCTCGCCACTGATAGAGTACAAACACACACGCCCGTGATATGCAAATTCATCTCGGTTTCTCGAACACGCCCTTGCCTGATAATCGCAAGTTCAGCCACAAATGTGCATGATATCATATTAAAGGAGGAGGATGGAAGAAGAGAGAGAAAAAAAAGGTGTAAAAAAAAACTATGAAAATAAAATTGAGAATAAAGACAAGCTACTGACGGCCCTGATCTCTCGACGCTCGCAAACACACACACACGCATTAGTGGTAATCTGGGCGCATTGCATATACGCACGCATGGCAATTTGGCTTCAATACACACACATACTCCCACACGCATTTATATGCACATACGAGTGTTGTACGGAGGAACTAACACA
>NC_051415.1:34152849-34153092 GCF_015228065.2 Penaeus monodon
TACAACAAAACAAGACCTCGATACGGAGACAGTAACATGACATTTATTTCATAATATTTCTATCACCCCCACGCCCCCCTTCCCACGATTTTTCTAATCTCTAATGAACAGCTACTTTGCGTGATGTGAAGTCAGACTTATATTTGTCGGATTTCTTGTCTTAATCTTGGAAAATATGATGAAGTGAATTACTCTTGCAGTTTTACAACGCGGTTCAAGTTTCTAGCAACGTTATTAACTTGG
>NC_051415.1:34154376-34154716 GCF_015228065.2 Penaeus monodon
TATACACACATTTCTTGATTACTTTATTTTATTTCCCAGGCATTTAGTTTTCCATTTATCTCTCCTATTTCCTGTGTTATTTTCATAGTTTTTTCTCCATGCGTTTCTCCGTCAAAAGTCAAGATGAATTCTTTTTTTTTAGATTTCATGACAACCATCGTCATCAGGGAATACATATAATCAACCTCGTAATTTACTCGTGTGTGTAGGACAGACATATGATAAAAAGATGGCCACATCCACACGCTCCTCGAAGTACCTTATCATTAAAAGCTTAATTGTCACACTCAGCCACAGACTAACCAGCTCTCGGTCCTGGGAGAGATGGGGAGATTAACGA
>NC_051415.1:34154750-34155649 GCF_015228065.2 Penaeus monodon
TTGGTCCCACGACCTGGTACGGGAGGGGGGATTACGATAAGAAGGGGAGGGGGGGATGACCTACCTGGAATACCTGTGGGTACCAGGATGGCAAGGATAGAGCGCGATGTAAAAGAGAGGTGCGGGCAGAGGGAACGCCGATAGACTTACCTGGGTGACATGACCTCGCTCGGGGGGTTAGGCGGGAGACGAAAATGAGTAAAGGGATATTTTTAGGCATTTAAAAGGAGGTGCATTCGGTGCCTGAGAGAGGGCGTTCTTTCATTACGACTGGGCGCTCGCATCCTCCGCGGCATTGTACCCCCGCGCACACGCGCCCACACGCACATACCTGGCCTCTGCGACTTGGTGTGCTGCACGGTGATGCACATATCGTTGTCCAGAGGGAACTTGTCGCAGCGCAGCATGTCCGGCCACGGGAAGCTGTAGGTCTGCATGCGGCTCTCGCAGCCGTTCCTCACGGCCTCGCACAGGCTCCTGCACGGGTAGATGGGGCTCTCCAGGCACACGGGCGTGAACAGCGAGCACAGGAACAGCTGCGTGTCGGCGTGGCACCGCAGGTTGAGCAGGGGCACCCAGTAGCCCGCCTGCTGCTGGGCCTCCTTCAGGGTGTCGTGCTCCAGCAGGTTGGGCAGCCGCATCTTGTTGTAGCCGATGCCCGAGCACAGGGGCATGGACTCGGGGATGTCGACGCACGTGGGCTCCTGGGGGCGGCCCCCGATCATGCCCCAGTCGGCGAAGTAGGCCTCGGTGCCCGCCGCTGCCCCCAGCACCAGCAGGAGGAACGGCAGAGGCAAGAGAGCGGAGCCGCCGATCATCGTGGATCCACTCGCACTGCTGTCAGACACGAACTGGCGAGCGGGAAGCACGAGCAGCGCGACGCCCGACCCAGCCACGGG
>NC_051415.1:34155772-34155929 GCF_015228065.2 Penaeus monodon
ACATCCTTAGTAGATAAAAGTGTCAGCTAACATGAGCTAGGCGTGTAGCGAAACAGGGAGAAAGGGGAAGAGAGGGAGAACTTGAGATAATGGACAGAACTAGTAGACACACTACACATGAATAAGTTCGATAATAACAAGAGAGATTGTGTGGGTG
>NC_051415.1:34156492-34157116 GCF_015228065.2 Penaeus monodon
TACTGCCACCTCTTCCCCAACACCTCTGCCAACACTGTGCACCCTTAATGACAACGTCTCACTTTTCAGGCGTCCCATTTCACCGCCGAACCTGAGTGAATAAAAAAATTTGATAAAAAAAAAAAAAATACGTTTCCATTTTCACTGTTCTTGCCATAGATATTTTTGTATCTATTGTATATTATTGTATTTATAAACATGTATTTATATTGTATTTATAAACTTATATTTATATTGTATTTATAAAGTTATATTTAACTTATAAACTTATATTTATATTGTATTTATAAACTTATATTTAACTTATAAACTTATATTTATTGTATACTATTGTATTTATAAACTAATTTAGGGGAAATAAATCTCTTTCTTTTCTTCATGATTAAGCCAAATCATATTAGAAATAAACAGGATAATGACGAGGCAAAAATATATTGCAAATATTGCATTCTACAAATTCCAATGATGCAGATGTATATATCATTTTGGAATATTTCACTATATTTAGAATAATAACAATAAGATATATAAACAATATATATAAAAAAAATATGTAGATGAGTATTAGGTGAATACATTAATTAAACAAATTTGTGCATAAATTGATAATCAAGTGATCAGATG
>NC_051415.1:34157548-34157684 GCF_015228065.2 Penaeus monodon
CTACACATGGAAAAAAGGCATAAAACTCGCACCTTTGACCTAAGTTTGGTAACAGCGTGTCATGAGGTCATAAACAGGGTGGGTCCTCGATACCAACCTTGCACGAAGCTCCCTGTGACCTAAGGTAACCCCTGTG
>NC_051415.1:34158394-34158620 GCF_015228065.2 Penaeus monodon
TTGCCCACACTTGACCGGAGATAGATATGAAATGTGTTTGTCTGTGACTGTGTTGGATCCAAAACTCTCTCCTTCAGCCCTGTACTTTCTCTCTCGTCTGGGAATATTTTTTTATTTTTTTCTCTGGCGTTTTCTTTCAGTCCTTTTCTCTCATTCACCTTGTTCTTTGTTCTCTGTGTTTTGATCTTCCTCTGTTTATTTATTTATTTTTGTTTATTTGTTACTA
>NC_051415.1:34159446-34160330 GCF_015228065.2 Penaeus monodon
ATAACATAAAAAAAACACGAAAATTTTAACAAAAAGATTTAACAAAAACCGTAATAACACCCACCGCTGTACACAGACACAGGGAAGTGCACAGTACATGTATTATCTGTGGAATTATATACTTCATTGCATTAACGTGTATTATTAATAAGGTGCGGCTGTGGGGAAGGTGTGTATGGCACGTCATTGCACGTGGTTCATCCTGATTTCTCATGCAACATCTGCAACGAAGACCAATGTTTGCAATATGGGATTCGAGGAGAAGGGGGGAAAAAGGGAAGGGAATAGGAGGAGAGGGATGAGGGGAGGCAGAGGGGAAAAAGAGGACTGGGAGGAGAGTGATGAGGGGAGGGAGAGGGGAAAGGGAGGAATAAGAGGAGAGTGATGAGAGGAGGGAAAGGGAAAGAGAGGAATATGAAGAGGAGGGGAAAGGGAGAGGGGAAGAGAGGGATAGGGGAAAGTGAAAAGAAAAAGGAGAGGGGAAAGGGAGAAATGGAGGAGAGGAAAAAAAGGAGGGAGAGGGGAAAGGGAGGAATAGACGGAGACTGATGATATGAGAGAGAGGGGAGAGGAAGAGGGAAAGAGAGAAATAGGAGGAGAGTGAAGAGAGAAAGGAGAGGGGAAAGGGAGAGGGGGAGAGAGGAGAGTGAAGAAAGAAGGGAGAGGGGAACGGGAGAGGAGAAGAAGGAGAAAGAAAGAGAGAAAGAGAAGGCAAAAAAGATAAAGAGGGGAAGAGAGGGAGAGGAAGAGTGTGAGAGGATGAATGCTTAATGGGGTTATCTTCAGTTATCATTGCTGTTATCTTTGTAGCGATGTGGCTATGCACGTTGCACTCATCCCCCCTTTCTGCAACACGACATTCACAGATTCTGTAAATATGGCGT
>NC_051415.1:34161244-34162019 GCF_015228065.2 Penaeus monodon
GTCAATACGTGTTATAATCTTCTGATTTTGGAACTCGACTCAAATCTCATAATAACCCGTAGATATTCCACGAAAAAAACTCCTTTTCTCTTTCCTCTCTCCCTTTTTCACCCTCCCCCTCCTACCCCCCCTCCTCTTCTCTCCCTTTCCCTTCCCTCTAACGCCCTCCCCCCCCCTCTCACTCCCAATTCTTTTTTGAATTCCTCTGCCCCCCCCTTCCCTTCCCTTCTCTTCCTCCTTTACCCCCCTCCCCTCCCCTCCCTCCATAGCTGCCTTATCCCTTACCCTTCCCCCACCCCCCTTTTCCTCTGAGTCCCTCTCCCTTCCCCTCTCCCTTCCCCCTCCCTTAAACCTCTTCCTCTTTCAATCCTCTCAGTTTCTCTTTCCCCATCTCCCCTTTCTCTCCCCTTTTCCCCTCCCTTTACCCCTTTACTCTTTAAGGCCCCTTCCCCTCCCTTTCGCCCTCTCTCCTCTCCTTTTCGCCCTCTCTCTCCTCCCTTTCTCCCTCTTTTTTCCCTTTCCCCCCCTTTTCCCCCCTCTCTCCCCCTTTCTCCCTCTCCTCCCTTCCCCCCTCTTCCCCTCCCTTTTTCCCTCTCTCCCCTCCTTTCCCCTTCTCTCCCCCCCTTTCCTCCCTCTCTCCCCTCCCTTTCGCCCTCTCTCCCTCCCCTTTCCCCTCTCTCCCCCCCCCTTTTCCCTCCCCCCTCCCTTTTTCCCCTCCCCCCTCCCTTTTCCCCTCTCTCCCCTCCTTTCTCCCTCTTCCCCCCCCCTCCCCTTT
>NC_051415.1:34162060-34163072 GCF_015228065.2 Penaeus monodon
TTTCCCCCTTTCCCCCTCCCTTTTTCCCCCCCCTCTCCCCCCCTTTTTTTTTCCCCCTCCTCCCCTCCCTTTTCCCCTCTCTCCCCCCCTTTTTTTTTCCCCCTCTCCCTCCTTTTTTCTCCCCCCCCTTCTCCCTCCTCCCCTTTTCCCCTCTCTCCCCTCCCTTTTTTTCCCCTCTCCCCTCCCTTTCCCCTTTCCCCCCCCCTTTCTCCTCTTCCCCTCCCCTTTTCCCTTTCCCCTTCCCTTTCCCCCCCTTCTCCCCTTTTTCCCCCCCTTTCTCCCCCCCCCCCTCTCCCCTCCCTTTTTCCCCCCCCCCCCCCTCCCCCCCCTCCCTTCCCCCTTTCCCCCCCCTTTTTCCCCCTTTTCCCCCCCCCCTTCTCCCTCCTTTTCTCCTTTCCCCCCCCCCCTCCCCTTTTCCCTTCTCCCCCCCCCCCCCTTCTCCCCCCTTCCCTCCCTTTTTTCCCCCTTCCCCCCCCCTTTCCCCCTCCCCCCTTTTTCCCCCTTTTCCCCCCCCCCTTTCCCCCTCTCCCCTCCCTTTTTCCATCCCCCCCTTTTTCCTTCCCCCTCCCCTTTTCCCCCTCCCCCTCCCCCTTTCCCTCTTCCCTCCCTTTCTCCTCTCCCCCCCTTTCTCCCTCCTCCCCCCTCCCATTCTCCCCCTCCCTCCCCCTCTTTTTCCCCTTCTCCCCTCCCTTTTTTTTTTCTCCCCCCCCCTTTTTTTCCCCCTCCCCCCCCATTTCCCTTTCCCCTCCCTTTCCCCCTTTCCCCCCCCCCTTTTTCCCTCTCTCCCCTCCCTTTCTCCCTCTCTCCCCTCCCTTTCTCCCTCTCTCCCCTCCCTTTCTCCCTCTCTCCCCTCCCTTTCTCCCTCTCTCCCCTCCCTTTCTCCCTCTCTCCCCTCCCTTTCTCCCTCTCTCCCCTCCCTTTCTCCCTCTCTCCCCTCCCTTTCTCCCTCTCTCCCTCCACTTTTCTCTCTTCCTCCTTTTATCTCCTCCTACTCTCCTTCCTAACTGCCTCC
>NC_051415.1:34164444-34164658 GCF_015228065.2 Penaeus monodon
AATCCAAAAGCAGACTCGCCGCTCTTGATATGACTGTCATATGACATGACACACGTTTCATGCTACACTCATGACACACAGCTCATGACACAGAGCGCATCCGCTCCGTGTGGTCTTGAATGAAAAAGGAGACAGATTTTGACGATGAATAATGATAATTAAAGTAATGAAAATTTTATTTATCGTTCGCCACATTTTTTTTTTCAACAGCACA
>NC_051415.1:34168457-34168911 GCF_015228065.2 Penaeus monodon
TTAGAAAATCAACCTCCAAAATTTACATATCGCCGAGTTCTGTGCATGGTAATGAGCAGCTTCAATTAACTTAACACTCATCAGAAGCATAAATACAGAAGGAGCGATAAAAATAATCAGACATGATAATCAGATTGCAATTAAAGGTTCTCGCGTCGGCCGCCAGATGTCTCCACCGTCGACCTTCTTAATTCGTCCTAATTCGTCTGATCAACTGGTGACGTCACCTATAGTGTTCTTTGTTATAAATGTACCGGCGACATTCACGCCCTTTTCGTTGAAAATGTCGAGGTCACGGACGAGTACGTATTTATGATGATGGTATTTTCAGGAGACAGAAGCGTGTTTGTTTTCGTTTTTCTTGCTGACGTTCTTTGGTTGAATGGTTTCGGACGAGAGATTTTTGGCATCAGGCAGACATATGAGCGATGATTCCTGGCGCCATTTTTTTTTC
>NC_051415.1:34169161-34169251 GCF_015228065.2 Penaeus monodon
TTTTGTCTTCTACAGAAATGCTGATGCAAAAGATTGAATTAGAAATGCAAGGAGATTTAATAAAGCAAAACTAAACGATAAAGATGATCT
>NC_051415.1:34169331-34169409 GCF_015228065.2 Penaeus monodon
TAAAAAAGGAACAGAATGGAAGGAGAGATAGAATAAGATATAATAAAAAAACGAAAACATGCAAAACACGAAAAATCG
>NC_051415.1:34170653-34171146 GCF_015228065.2 Penaeus monodon
CCCGAGCCCTAATTGCGTTGAAATCTCGCGTGCCCCGCCCGGGTTACGACAGACGAAGTGGCGGCGATTATTCAACAAACGCGTGATTGTCCTGAGCAAGGGACAAATCTAATTAAGTGAGAGTGGTGAGAGGGAGAGGGAGAGGGAGAGGGAGAGGGGTGAGAGGGAGTGTGGAGTGGTGAGAGGGAAAGGGAGGGGTGTGAGGGAGTGTGGAGGGGTGAGAGGGAGAGGGAGGGGTGAGAGGGAAAGGGAGGGGTGTGAGGGAGTGTGGAGGGGTGAGAGGGAGAGGGAGGGGTGAGAGGGAGAGGGAGAGGGAGGGATGAGAGGGAGAGGTGAGAGGGAGTGTGGAGAGAGAGGGGTGAGAGGGAGGGGTGAGAGGGAGAAGGAGAGGGAGAGGGAGAAGGAGAGGGACAAGGGACAAATCTAATTCTCTCGCTCTGGCGTTCTAAAACAGGCGCTTTGCTGTTCCCCGATCGCGGAAGAGCTATTAAGT
>NC_051415.1:34171481-34171598 GCF_015228065.2 Penaeus monodon
AATCCCACCTGACTATCTAATACCGTATAAAATATTGTTAATTTTTTTTCTGTAACTTTTTTCCTCTTATTTTCACGTCTCTCTCATATTTCCCTTTCTGTCAATATTTCATTCTTC
>NC_051415.1:34172600-34173295 GCF_015228065.2 Penaeus monodon
AAAAAAAGGGAAAAGGGTTTTTTTTTTAAAAAAAAAGGGGGGGGGAAAAAAAAAAAAAAAGGGGGGGGGGGGGGGAAAAAAAACCACCCCAAAAAAAAAAAAGGGTTGGGAAAACCCCCCCTTTTTTTTTTTCCCCCCCCCAACCCCCCCCCTTTTTCCCCCAAATTTTTTTTTTTCCCCCCCCCCCCCTTTTTTCCTTTTTTTTCCCTTTTTTTTTCCTTTTTTTTTCCTTTTTTCTTTTCCCTTAAATTTTCCCTTTTTTTTTTTTAAAAAATTTTTTTTTTTCCCTTCTTTTTTCCTTTTTTTCCCTTTTTTTTTTTAATTTATTTTTTTTTTATTTTTTCCCCCCTTTTTTCCCCTTTTTTCCTTTTTTCTTTTTTTTCTTCTTTTTCCTTTTTTTTCTTCTTCTTTTTTTTTTCCCCCTTTTTTTTTTTTTTTTCCCCCCCCCTTTTTTTTTCCCTTTTTCCCCCTTTTTTCCCTCCCCCCCCCCTTTCCCCCCCCTTTCCTCCTTCCCCCCCCCCCCCCCCCCCTTTTCCCCCTTTTTTCCTCTTTTTTTCCCCCCCCCTCCCCCCTTTCCCCCCTTCCCCCCCCTTCCCCCCCCCCCCCCCTTTCCCCCCCCCCCTCCTTCCCCTCCTCCCCCCCCCCCCCCCCCCCCCCCCCCTCCCCCCTCCTCCCCCCCTTCCTCCCCCCCCCCC
>NC_051415.1:34173429-34173533 GCF_015228065.2 Penaeus monodon
GGGGGGCCCTTTGGAAAAAAGGGGGGGGGAAAAAAAAAAAAGGGGGAAAAAAAGGGGGGGGTTTTTTTTTGTTTTTGGGGGGGGGGTTTTTTGGGTTTTGGGGG
>NC_051415.1:34173579-34173807 GCF_015228065.2 Penaeus monodon
GGTAAGTAAGGTTTTTGATATAAATTTATTTTACCTTTTCTCTACTCTCTTTCGTCGTCTCCCCTTTTTTTTGTTTTATTTCTTAATTTCGAAAGACGGAAGGAACCCCACGGAGAGAGAAAACTAGATAAAAGAATAACCCAAAACGAACACAGTCCCCAAAGGGGACTTTGATAGAAGAAGAAAGTAAGAAAGGAAAAGAAGGGAAAAGGAGAGGAAAGATGGATA
>NC_051415.1:34173833-34173976 GCF_015228065.2 Penaeus monodon
CGAAATAGCACTCTGGGAGGATCGAAGATTTTTTCCTGTTTGTGCGTCCCCGACGGGGAAACAAAGCGGGGTTCCACTTACTTCCCAATCGAAAAGGCAAGTTTTGGGGGCAAACCCCTTGGCCCTCTCCTGCTCCCCCCCCC
>NC_051415.1:34174734-34174940 GCF_015228065.2 Penaeus monodon
GGGTTTTGTTGGGGTTTTGGGGTGGTGTGCCCAGAGGCAGCACTCGTTTCAAATCACGGCGTGCGATCACTCAGACCAATCAGCTGTTATTGGTGTTATTTACCGCCGATTGCATTTTCGATACAATTTCAGCCCAAACGGGGGCACAAGAAAGGGAAGGGCCCTACAGATTGGTTGAGGGGGGGGCTCTGAAAATTGGGAAGGTT
>NC_051415.1:34176092-34176394 GCF_015228065.2 Penaeus monodon
GCCAAAGAGATTCACGAAAAGGGGAATAAGCGATAAACTCCGATAGGTTATTTTTTTTATAAAAATAATCATCAGAAAGAGAATTACATTTTTTTTGTAATAACTGAAATTTTTTTAAATTTTCTGTTGTTTCTTCTGTACAAAAAATTATCATGGTTTGTTTCTATTCCTATTTTTTTTCTATCTATTCTTATCTCCGTATTCGTATTTTCTTTTTTGTTTTGTTTACTATTATCATCTTTTGGGGGGGTTTATTTGTTTATGATAATGTGCTAAAAAAATCATGAAAAATGAAAAACAGA
>NC_051415.1:34180073-34180382 GCF_015228065.2 Penaeus monodon
CGTTTAATTTAAAGATGATAAAAGATACAAAAAAAACTTCAACGAGAACCCCAAAGACAGCGCTTTCCAAAAAAGACAAAGGGCTAAAATAAAGACAATAACAAGCAGAACACGGCCTGAAAAAAAGACCTCCTAAATCTCGTGCCTTCGTTCCGGGTCGTGTAAAAGCGATTGGAATTCGACCGCAACAGCCTTGCGATGTCGATTACGCAACCCTGGTTTAAGAGCTCGGGGATTTCCGCTGAAGGAATGGTGGAAAAGCGGTGATCAGGATAAGGCAATAAAGATGGAAGATGATTGAGGGTGAGA
>NC_051415.1:34180935-34181027 GCF_015228065.2 Penaeus monodon
GGCGTTTTAAAGACTTATCCCCAGAATTAGAATATCAGCTAATGAAAAAATAAGGGTATGGGGGAGGGGGAGGAGACAAATACTAATAAAGA
>NC_051415.1:34182319-34182470 GCF_015228065.2 Penaeus monodon
TAAGGAGAAATGACTAGCACCCATAATCACATCATGACAACTATCATCATTATCGTATAAATTTCTCTCTCTCATTATGCTAATCACTTTCCTAATTGGCCTCAAGTGTTCGGGAGCCCAAGAGGAATACTCAAACAGGCTGTGACGTCAC
>NC_051415.1:34182864-34183089 GCF_015228065.2 Penaeus monodon
AATAGTTACATACCCCGCAAGAAAAGGGGAAAAATATACAGAAAACCATGAGCCAAGAATCAATTATACAGCATAAATCTGCAAATAAGAATAACACAAAATATCTAATAAGCTAAAAAGAATCACAAATATAAAAATCAAGAATCGGCGACAGTAACAAAATATATTCCCCAAAAACGTGATATTCTCTGGCCATTTAACTTACAGGGTGAAATTTGCTTTGAT
>NC_051415.1:34183218-34183522 GCF_015228065.2 Penaeus monodon
TGCACAATATTGCACGATGCTATCCTACGCAAAGCCTAGTCAACACGAACATACTTTCTCCAATATGTCTACCAAACTACATTAGGCAGATAATGAAGGCAGGTTGCATGGATGCTGAAAAGGGTTAATAAATTCAGCTCTCCGATTAAAGTTTCCTCAAAGAGCCATTCCGAGGCCGAGAACGTGTCCTGAATAAACTGCTCTGAAGGTGGAAATCTAGTGAATATTATTTCCAGTGGGAACAGAACGTCTGTCAGGGGCAGCCAGGCTGTCACTTGAGACATCTTGGTGGCGGTGAATAAGG
>NC_051415.1:34183768-34184089 GCF_015228065.2 Penaeus monodon
CCATGATAGATCTTGATCAACGATCACTAGCATCTCTCTAATATATTGAGAGCTAAGACCAGTTTTCTAACGAACTATTAACTGATGTTAAAATTATATACACGTTTGATATAGGAATTTATATTTTTCGAAACTCTACGGGATATGCACGCCCATCTATAGACATCACTTTACTGTGTCAATATTGGCTATTTCAAGGCAGTAATGCGTTGATTTGCAATTGGTGATTTTAAACTGTTTGGTGTACACAAGTTGATTCATTTGTTGTGTGTTTTTGTCCTAATATCTTTCTTTTTTCTCGGTGTTTCCGTTTTATTTGTT
>NC_051415.1:34184517-34184787 GCF_015228065.2 Penaeus monodon
TCCTCCCCCCTCCCCCCCTCCTTAACTGACAGACGAAAGCAAGAATCATTTATCATTTTTTTTCCACCCGACTTCGATATAAACACGAGAACCAGTTACTGTAACTGGTTCTTGAAATAGGAAATCATTAGCGCTGTTGTTGTATTTTTTATATAAAATTTTTTTTTCTAACCATCTGTGTGTTTTTATTACTATCATTATTTTCGTAATGTGCTATATATTTTTGTATTTTTCTTCGTAAATCCATATTTGCTTCTGAGTTTCGTCATC
>NC_051415.1:34184831-34185263 GCF_015228065.2 Penaeus monodon
CCTCTGTTCATTCTCTTTCTGAAAAAAAAATCTTACCATACAGTTTTTTCTCCTTCCTCCTCTTCCTTCTTTCTTCTTCTTCCTTCTTCCTCTCTTCTATCCTTTGATTCTCGTTCATCGCCTCTGCCTTCCTTTTCTTCTTTATCTTCTGGTTCTCTTTCTCCTAGTATTCCTTTTACGCCTTTCTCCTTTTTTCACCGTCTTTCTTCCGTTTTTTTTCTCTCTCTCTTATTACTTATTTGCCTTCTTCCTTCCTTCGTTATCTTCTCAGTCTCTATTATTATCACATGTTTCCTTATTACACTTTTTTTTCTTCTCCATATTTTTTTTTCTCTTTTCTGAAACGAATTACCAGATCATTAGTAATTAATTTATAGATAATTAGTAAGTATTTTACGTCCATAAACGATGCAAAACTGGAAAAAATGCATT
>NC_051415.1:34185343-34185685 GCF_015228065.2 Penaeus monodon
TGCATTCATATCTCATATTAATGACTCGTATTGCAATAGTTTTTACCAACCAACTAATTCTACATGCATTGCCAAATCCTGATCAATATTTTTTGCAATCATAGCATAGTAAAATATTCGTAACAAGTCTAGTGATTAAGTGAAATAGTAACAAGTTTAGTGACAAAGGATATGCACGTTTTACTCTACGGACAGAACACGCCACATTTCACTCGAAAGGTTTACTGACCTGCCTATTTATTAGCATCGCAGTGGGGAGGTCGAGCGATTTGCACTCCCTAGGTAGAGTAGAATTGATGTCAGGGAGAGAATCAGGTCAGCAGATATCAGGAGGGATATTGC
>NC_051415.1:34185725-34186016 GCF_015228065.2 Penaeus monodon
GCTGTGATCAGACCATTTTTAGAACCACGTATTAAGTCAATGGTCAATGTACAATGTTTCTGGTACACAGTGACACCTCAAGTAGTAACTCCTTGTACTTGTAACTATAAGTAGATAATGGAATGGTATTTTGTAGGGTGTGACAGCTTTATGTAGGTAGTTTAATGATCTTTACATGAGGAAGATACACTGGAAATAATGATTATAATTTCGAAGTCAGACATTTAAAAAAGTACGTTGGCATTCATGTTATATTTACTTCACGATCATCTTTATATATTTTATCACTGG
>NC_051415.1:34186347-34186803 GCF_015228065.2 Penaeus monodon
CTCACCCAAATCTCGTTGCAGGTCAACTCCAAAAAGCCGAAACTCACGCCAGGTCAGTCGAGGTCAAGTGAAAAAAGATCGAAATAGACTAGAGGAAAAACTCGATAACTTTTAAAAGCAAAATCTTGGTAGACAGTGTAACGATAAACCAAAATCTATTTATTCTTTATCAGATGAAAGAAGAAGAAGAAGAAGGAGAAGAAAAAAATGAAGATAAAAATAAAATGGAATAATTTGAAATAATTATTAAGAATAAGAAATTCTGATGTAAGTGAGAGATGATAAAAAGGAGAAAAGGGGAAAAGAGAGAGAATAACGATAATGAGGAAGACAAGGAAATGAAGGAAGGATTAAGGAGATGAGGATGAAGATACGAAAGGTAAGAAGTAAAGAAATAAATAAAGGGAAGAAGGAACAATGGGTGAAAAGCAAATGAGGAGGAGGAGAAAGAGAACG
>NC_051415.1:34187003-34187130 GCF_015228065.2 Penaeus monodon
GGCTTTGAAACAGAAAAATTGAAATCGAATCCCCCAACACTGTGTATGGATATATCGCTGACAGTCGCTCCTTCTACGAGATAAGTTCTTTAGCTAAAGATAGATAGAGATATGTAAATGATATGCA
>NC_051415.1:34189052-34189120 GCF_015228065.2 Penaeus monodon
GGAAAATGTAATGATGATAAAACTGATTTGGAGAATGATGCAAATATTGGATACCGTAGATCAGGGTC
>NC_051415.1:34191187-34191450 GCF_015228065.2 Penaeus monodon
TAATGTATCATAAAACGGAAAAGAATCGACAATACCAACAATACACAGCCTGCCAAGCTTACCGATAAAGAGGGAAACACAGAGAAACACAAAAAGGTATATTTACTATCTGATAAACAACGATTTATGGCATACAATCAGCTGACGAGTGAAATGTGTTGATCTGGTTTGTTTACATCCGGGATTCGATCCTCGCCGTCTCTACTTTCACTGTATGACATTTACGAACGGGGGGAGGAAGAACGAAGAAATAATGATAAGGG
>NC_051415.1:34191520-34191661 GCF_015228065.2 Penaeus monodon
TTGGGCGAACGAGAAATGTTTCTCAATTGACTGAACGATTGAAAACACTGCATGGCCTTCAGACGATGTCCTCAGGTGAACAGGTGGCTCGAAGGGACGACAGGTGGTGATGTTCAGGAGATTAACAGGTGGTCTGCATGT
>NC_051415.1:34191928-34192263 GCF_015228065.2 Penaeus monodon
TCCAAAGAACAGGTTCCTTTCCTAAAGAAAATGTTCACGTAGAACTAAAAATGATAAAGTTTTTCCTTTTCAATTTAAGTTCATCTGAAAGGGATTATTCTTATTCAAAATACCTCTTTTTGGATATAAGACCATTTTCAATTATCCCCCCCCCCGTGTGACCTGTATAAGAAATGACCTTATTTCAGATTTTATGCAAAGTCAGATCTGTACTTTCTGAGGTCGCTTTGCACAATCATGTTCAATCAATATCATGCATTATCGGGATAAAATTCAAAATACGAGATGAAACACATACGTATAACTACATACAAATACCTACAAAACACACTTAC
>NC_051415.1:34192370-34192435 GCF_015228065.2 Penaeus monodon
GACCCAACTCTCCAGATGTTCAGGAGTTCAAGAACCTGAAACAAGTTCTCGTCTGACCTGGCATA
>NC_051415.1:34192960-34193064 GCF_015228065.2 Penaeus monodon
ATAACACCTGGTCGTTTGTCGTTGTCAATGTTTTGTTTGTGTTTTGTTTTGTTCACGGTTGGGTGCGTAAAGGGGGGGGGGGGAATGGGAGAAAAATGGAGAAA
>NC_051415.1:34193561-34193672 GCF_015228065.2 Penaeus monodon
TTTAAACCCGAAACCTTATTTTCTCCTGTACGAAATGATGCAATAGAAAAAGTTTGCTTGCAAGATGACGGAAAACAGGTTGCAACATCTAATTATTTTATAAGTAAACTT
>NC_051415.1:34193955-34194137 GCF_015228065.2 Penaeus monodon
GTCTTGAAGAGAAATCAACGTACTTTTCACTTCTGATCAACTAAATTCGATCCATCATCATTTGCTGCCAGGTTCATAGCTAATTAAAAATTTCTCATCTAACTACTCTTGCTAAAAGATTAGTTAGAAAATACTAATGCAAAGGAGCAAATGATAAGAATGACATAAATGGAAAATCGGCC
>NC_051415.1:34196908-34197178 GCF_015228065.2 Penaeus monodon
TCTCATTAATTTACTATTTTCCATATCAGTTTATTCTCTGGTCTCCCTCGAGCCCAGAGAAGGTAGAGATTAAGAGAAAAAATGCTTTTTTTTTTTTTGGGATAAAAATCGATAGAGAAAACCCCCCTAAAAAATTTTGTTTTCCTAAATCTGTTCAGAGGGGAAAAAAAGTTTTGGGGTTGAATATGGGAAAAACCCTTTGTAAAATAAGGAAAAATTTTTGAAAGGGTTTGGGCAATCACAAAAACCCCTCACACGCCCCAAAAGGGC
>NC_051415.1:34197280-34197487 GCF_015228065.2 Penaeus monodon
GAAGTGAAAATAGTCCCCCTCATCCCTTAATTTTTTAAACCCTTTCTTTCTCCCCCCTTTTAAACCCCTTCCCTTATCTTTTTTTTTTTAATAATTTCCCCCCCTTTTACTCTCCTTCCTTTCCCTACTTAAAAAACTTCTCGCTTTTCTTTTTCCTTTACAACCTCCTTTTTCCCCCCTCTATTCCCCCCTTTTCTTATTTCCCCC
>NC_051415.1:34197570-34197683 GCF_015228065.2 Penaeus monodon
CCCCTTTGGGTTTCTTTTTAAATTTTTTTTCTCTTTTCCTTTCTCCCCCCCTGCTCTCTTCCCCCTTTTTCCCCCTTTCCTTTCCACCTTTTTGTTCCTCTCTTAAAAAATTT
>NC_051415.1:34198963-34199070 GCF_015228065.2 Penaeus monodon
AGAGAGAAAATTTTGGGTAAATGAGATAATATAAGAGAAGAAAATATGTAACAGAACATGGACCCAAAAGCAAAGACAATATATAAGATGTAATATAATAAGGAGAG
>NC_051415.1:34200007-34200206 GCF_015228065.2 Penaeus monodon
ATTTTAAAATTTTATATTTTAGGTGTTGTGTTGGGGTGGTGTGTGTAAAACCCCAAACCCCCAAAACAAAAAGGATTATAGAAATTTTTTGCAAAAGTCAACCCTTCATTTAATATCAAAAGAAAAACAAAATGTTTATGCCCCAACTCTGCCAACCTTTGCAAACCGTGTTTAAACCGTGAACCTTTCCAAAACCTAC
>NC_051415.1:34200379-34200480 GCF_015228065.2 Penaeus monodon
TTGCCAGTTTGCCTTTGAAGTCTCCTTTTTTTACCCGTGAGTGAAAGTCTGCACACTTATCTGACGGAGGCATGAGGCTTCTATGAGTTGCTTGGATTTGC
>NC_051415.1:34201205-34201284 GCF_015228065.2 Penaeus monodon
GAAATGAGGGTAATGGCCCCTTACCCCTTAAGGCCCCTTACCCCTTAATGATGCTCGGCCGCAGGTTACAGTTTAGGTG
>NC_051415.1:34201853-34201993 GCF_015228065.2 Penaeus monodon
AAACGATAAACAAGTTTTTTCTTACGTTGAATTATTAATTGAAATTTCTCTTTTCTACAAATTTCAAAGGATTTGTATAAAAGGAGATTGTGAAGATTACTTTTCATGCGAACATTTTGAATATAAAAATAGGTCAATAG
>NC_051415.1:34202474-34202852 GCF_015228065.2 Penaeus monodon
TAACGTGAGTTTTTTCATCAGCTAATTTTTTGGTTTTGTAAATATATCACCCTTTACTTGTGTGTGATTTATGTGAATCTTTGCAAACTAAATCTCATTAAAGCATACAGTAAGCAGATTATAGCATGTAATGATAGCTAGGCTGTTCATTTCTATAGCTGAGCGAATATGTAAATTTTTCATAGTCGAGTTTTCATTCCCTTAATGGTCACCCGTTGTCCAAATAAGGTCAAAAGGTCATCACAGCCAATGTAAAAGAAAAAAATCTAGGTTATAAAAAGTTTCAAAAATATATTTGTCAACACGTGGAAGCAATGCTATGCGTTGTGTTAACAGTTATATAATGGAATGGAACTAGCATACGAGATGTGAATATAT
>NC_051415.1:34202925-34203042 GCF_015228065.2 Penaeus monodon
GGTGGTGATACTGAACTGTTTCGTAACTTCTTCACAGGTGGAATAATGTTGTTCATATCATTACTGTGTTCACTGGTATTCATTCGCGAATCTATCTGTCTGTTAATATAGCCATCT
>NC_051415.1:34206137-34206248 GCF_015228065.2 Penaeus monodon
CCACGAGCAAAGGCAACGTGCCACGATGCTGTCTGTTGCAACTCTTCGTCTGTGCAAGATGACATCAGCTTTCAGAGATGAATTGACGCCCAGCCACTGCAAGAAGGGGAA
>NC_051415.1:34207246-34207415 GCF_015228065.2 Penaeus monodon
TTGACCAGCAATTGCAAAAGGCATTTTATTGATTGTCCGTGAGAGGAGGAGGAACGTGAAGCTTTTGCAACTCACCACGTAGGCTTGAGAGATGTTGCAGATCCGTTGATTCAGGTCGTGGGAGGTGAGATCTACCGCGTCTTTTTATATATATTTTTAGATTGTTGTT
>NC_051415.1:34208869-34209231 GCF_015228065.2 Penaeus monodon
TCATCAATCATATTCTGCCATTTAAACCCACTCTTTCCCATAAGTAATTTCTTCGTGTCTCCTAATATATTTTCCTCTCCCTCGATTTCCTTCACAAATCTAAAATTCTCTCGCGACTCGCTATTAAGAAATGAATTAAAAATAACCCTATAAACCATTCTAATTTTCTCCTATTGTGTTGCTCAGTTCTCGTTATTTCATTCCTAATTTATCATTATATCATTTCTTCCTTGATCTACCAAAAAGCCGATAGCAATTTATTTACGTGAATCTTAATGTATTCAAATAAATCTCTCTTTCTAGATATCAGCTTTTTCGTAAATTTTCTTGTAGGCGACAATTAGGTCACATTTTGCCTTTGT
>NC_051415.1:34209468-34210342 GCF_015228065.2 Penaeus monodon
CAACCTCAAAGACCGACTTTTTTATCACAAATCTACATATCCCGTTCCTAGTTAACGCTAAATTGAAAAAAATTCTGATTTACACTCCTTTGCTCTTATTATAAACTTTGAAATTCCACAATAGTCTGCATTTGAATACTTGAGTCTACCCTGAATGTTCTGTTGCATCACGATCCATCAGTAACTTTCTATGCAAAACCAAAACAAGTAAGTTGATGAATAGACAAGGATTGCATAAGTAAATATACGAGTAAATGACTTACTTACTTTACTAATTAAAGATTAATGAACGATGATAAGAGTAATGGTTAGGATCGAAATGATGGTGATAGTAACATTAATAATCTAACATCACTGTTAACTAAAGTTTATTGTCAAAGTTTGAGACTGAGAAAAGATAAATGTAAGTGATATAGATAACAAAAAAATGATTAACTGTTAGAAACAAATCACGAATTCGTGTGATAGAAAGTGAACGAAAATTCTAATCTGTTATTAGGATGTGAAATATCATAGATTAAATAGATTGTAGCCATTTCTCTTTGTGATACATTATCACACGATTCTATGGTTTCTATTTTTATATTTACTTATCCGTCAACCTAATCTATCGTCTATCAATTTCTTTTAATTTTCTATCTATTTTTTTTCTCATTTTTTTTTATTGTTTCGTATATGATTCTTATTATTTCTCATTTATCTTTTTATCTACTTATTCCCTTATCAGTCTCTCACACTTTTCACTTGTGTTTATCTCATTCATAAATTTCTTTTCGATGCATATTACTTATTATGTTAATTGTCAACGTAAACCAGGTCTTTGATTTATTAGGAAGATGCAATCTATTAGCCATAAGGTCATTTATTGCAAAAA
>NC_051415.1:34210571-34210679 GCF_015228065.2 Penaeus monodon
TTAAATGTATAACAAAGGAATCACGTGTGAAATGCAATAAGCAACCTATCTATCTCCCTGGCTGCAACTACCCTGCACGCATTTATTTATCACTGTTGAGCAGAAGAA
>NC_051415.1:34210701-34210838 GCF_015228065.2 Penaeus monodon
AGGCGCATGATGAAGCTCATTTGTCATGAGATCTGTTCTCTGTCGTTGCAATGTGATTTTTTTTTCCTTTGGTCGCGCATTTTTAAGATGCTTATAATATTGATCTGGGTTTTATCATACATAAAGAGTTGGGTCTT
>NC_051415.1:34211534-34211676 GCF_015228065.2 Penaeus monodon
GTTTCTTTCTTTACATGAATCAACGAATCGAATCTTCTTAAAAATTCATGTAAATAAGAAAATAAGGAAGAAAAATCCTCTCACGCTTCGCTCAGTCGCTCTTTTGTGCGAAGTGTTTTTGCAACGGTTGCATCGCCTGCAA
>NC_051415.1:34212268-34212602 GCF_015228065.2 Penaeus monodon
AGAACGAATGGCAGAAGTGAGCCAAACGGGCGATAGGCGAGGCCGTGCAGGGCCGCCCCAAAAGGCATGGGCGCGACGCGTGGCCATATATAACGCGTCCCGGGCCCAGATACGGAGGCAGCGGTTGCTATGACAACAGCCTCATTGCTATGCGCGATCTTCCTCCTCTCTCCTCCTCCTCCCTCTCGCCCGCCCACTCTTCTGCTTCGTCCATGCTCTTATTTTCTTACTCTTACTCCTTTCCACCTCTTCTGTCTACTCATATTCCTTCTTTTATCACCTCTCCTTCTTCTTCCTTCTTCTCCTGTTCCCCCACTTTCGTCCCTTTCCATAT
>NC_051415.1:34213779-34213870 GCF_015228065.2 Penaeus monodon
GGGTTGACCTCTTGGCCTCTTGCTAGCTATGGGCGGAGGCTGAGCAGGCGGGCGGTGTTGCAGGTGGGCACGGGAAGGGTGGGCGTGAAGC
>NC_051415.1:34213918-34214013 GCF_015228065.2 Penaeus monodon
GGAGAAAAGAACACTGGTGGTATACTGAGTGAGAGGAGTAAACGCACGCACTCACGCACACGCGAGCACCGTCCACGAGTGTGTTTGTATGCGTC
>NC_051415.1:34214154-34214286 GCF_015228065.2 Penaeus monodon
AAATGCGTGTGTATGTTGAGTATTTTCTGTAATCAAAGATGGCGATTTGTTTCCTTAGAACTGGTTTCTAGTTTAGTTTGAAAAAAAATCTGCTTTATTTAACTGTCCTGGATCGATATATAAATAGATAAG
>NC_051415.1:34214320-34214397 GCF_015228065.2 Penaeus monodon
AATGAACAAACTATATATAGATAGAATAGCTGATTAATAGATGATGAATGGGGTCAGTTACAGGGAGGTAGTTAAAA
>NC_051415.1:34214455-34214582 GCF_015228065.2 Penaeus monodon
TTCTGCTAACCTATAAGAACACAGACCTCCATCCTTGGTTCCGGTAACGATAAGAAATCACACTAATTAGCGGAAATTAGCGGAAGAGATCGAGCCACTTACTACACTAATCACGCCATGCAATTAA
>NC_051415.1:34214629-34215108 GCF_015228065.2 Penaeus monodon
GGAGATATTTATATACACTCACCTCCACAAGCGGATGATGATTATATGCATTCAACTCAGTCACTGAATATAATTGAATGTAACTGAATATACTTGTGTACTTATAACTGGATATACTTACATATTTATAAGTAGATGTACTTACTACTTATAACTGAATGTACTTACATATTCATAAGTAGATATACTTACTACTTATAACTGGATATACTTACATACCTACAACTGGATATACTCATACCTATAACTACATATACTTACACTCTGGTAAATTAATATGCTTACATACAACTGGATATACTTACATATTTATAACAGAGAATGTGTTGAAAACGTTAAAAATGAAAACAGAGATGATATATCGGAATGAATGAATAAGCAAATCATTTAAAAGATTTCCGAAAATTACAGACTGAGTAATAGATGGATAGATGGAACTGCAGATAGATAATGAATTTGTGGAGAGTTTCAAATGACGG
>NC_051415.1:34215205-34215277 GCF_015228065.2 Penaeus monodon
CATAGAAAAGACTTGTTATTTACGACTTCGCCGAAAAAAGTACGATTTTCATAAACCAGATCTATATCAATG
>NC_051415.1:34215460-34215605 GCF_015228065.2 Penaeus monodon
CGAAAGGAGGGAGAATAAGAATGATATTAACTTTTATATTTCCTTTTCTTCTTTTTTCTCTTCTTCTCTCCTTCTATCTCTCTTTCATTATCTTTTTTCTCAATACTTCCTCTGTTTTAATTATTTTGTTTTCTTTCACTTCCCT
>NC_051415.1:34216143-34216277 GCF_015228065.2 Penaeus monodon
GCGACTATCGCCTCCGAGTGCAGACGAAAAACAGTCAAGGAATGTATCTTGATGAAGCTCGCAAAATTCACCACATTTACTTCGTGAACAGGAGGAGGACAGCGTGAGGAATGCAGTACTTGTGGGGGGGGGGA
>NC_051415.1:34216722-34217171 GCF_015228065.2 Penaeus monodon
GCAAGGAAGGGGATGTCTAGGTTGGCCAGTTTTTAAAGCGATGAAATTTGGAAACTTTGCTCTCGTTTATTTATCATTTTGTCTATTATGTCTTCAATTTATCATTTTTCCCTTTATGCTGATGAACATTATCGAAGCCTCCTTATATGCAACTTGCGTCTGCTGCACAACTTCGTATTTGTGTACAAGAATATTACGCATATGGAATACATATATACAACATTTGTGTACAAGATTTGTGTACAAGAATATACGTACATGGGATGCATGTATACAACACTGTAGTCACCTCCTTGTGTATTTGTTTACAGAATGTAATTGTTTCAGATGTATGCCTTTGGTGTCTTTGTTTCACATACCTCTCTCTTCCATGCGTAATCTGAAAATACTTTATGCGGAAGTGTACATTCCCTGCCTGCGTATTCGTACACATGCATATAACGGCGAAA
>NC_051415.1:34217255-34217512 GCF_015228065.2 Penaeus monodon
GGGCGTAAGTATGTGTACACGTTGTGGCGTCAGTGTAGATGCATGTAAATTCTCTCCGAGTCAGATGGCAACACTGAAGGCTGGCGCTGTTATTGTTGTTTGTTTGTTTGTTTGCTTGTTTCTGAAACTGGCGATTTTTTGTTTTGTCTCTTTGTCATTTGTTTATCTTATTTTTTTCTAATATCTTTTTGTTCTGTTTCTGGTTCTTGCTTATTTTGTTAATTTTGTTGCTGTTTTTTTCGTCATTTTTAAAGAAC
>NC_051415.1:34217890-34218017 GCF_015228065.2 Penaeus monodon
CATACCGTAAAGCCACCCCATATATAGATTTGTGGGTCAGTCTATGGTGGTGCAGAAAGGTACGGGGCGTTTTAATGGTGTATTATGGTGTCTATGGTGCATGTTGCTGAATGCAGATGGAATTCTA
>NC_051415.1:34219469-34219590 GCF_015228065.2 Penaeus monodon
GAGCGGGCGGTTTCCCCAACAGTATTTTTACGGCCCGCACCTCCCCTCCCCGGGGGCCGCCCCCTATAAAGCGCTCGTCCCCTCACCTTCGCTCGCGTGGCTTTTGGCCCCCTTGCGTTTT
>NC_051415.1:34219617-34219695 GCF_015228065.2 Penaeus monodon
TAGTGTTTTTTTTTTTTTTTCTTAGTTTTTCTTTTTTTTGTTGTTTCTTTGATGCTCTTTTTTTTTCTTTTTCTTAGG
>NC_051415.1:34219740-34220618 GCF_015228065.2 Penaeus monodon
GTTATTATTTTTGGGGTCCCCCCCCTTCTCTTTTTTTGTTTTTTTTTTTTTGTTTTTATTTCTGTTGTCGTTTTGTTTTTATCTTTCTCTTCTTTATTTTTTAATTTTCTTCCTCACTTTGTTCTCTTTTTTTTTTTTTATTTTCGATATATTTTTTTTTTATTATTTTCTTGTTCATCGAAAGGCGCCGCGTTGTGACTTCCTTTTCGTTTTTTTTGGATCTTGGTGATTGTTATTGTTTCTCCTTCTGTTTTTTCCCTTTTTCCTTTTTTTCCCGTTCTGTTCCTTTTTTCTTCTTTTCTTCTTCTCCTTCGGCTTTCTTCTTCTTTTCCCTTCTTCTTTTCCCCTTCTGTTCCTTCTTCTTCTTCTCCTTTTGTTCCTTCCTCCTCCTCCTCCCCCCCTTCTTTCTTCTTCTTTTCTTTTTTTCCCTTCTCGTTCTGAATCCCCTTATTAAATTTTTTTTATTATTTTTTTTTAATTTTTTTTTCGTTTGGTTAGTGTACGGTTTTTGTAGTTTGTTTGTTTGTCGATTTTTTTTTTTTGTTTTTTTTTTAATTTCTTTTTTTTTTTTTCTTTCCTGTTTTGATTCGGCTCCTTTTTTTTTTTCCTCTCCATTATTTTTGTTTTCCTGTTTTGATTCTGCGAATTTTTTTTTTTTATCTTATTTTCATTTCTTTTTCTTCTTTGTCCTCTTTTTTTTTTGTCTTTTTTTTATTTAATCTTTATCATCTTATCCTCATCCCCCATTTCTTTAAAATTTTTTTTTATTTTTTTTTTCACCATTTTTTTCATTTTTTTTATCTCCCTTTCTTAAAAAATTATTTCGATTCTCTTCCCTTCTTCACTTTCCCCTTCTTCATCTCCTTCGTCCTTGGGCC
>NC_051415.1:34220641-34220841 GCF_015228065.2 Penaeus monodon
CCCCTCTCTCTCCTTCTTTTTCATTTTAAAATGTTATCTCTTTTTTTTTGGTTATCTTTCGTTATTCTCTCTTTCCCATCTACTTGTTTGTTTTTTCTATCAGTCTTTATTTGCCTTTTTTCCGACTCCTTTTCTCTTCTCTTTTATTCTCTTTTCTCCCATTCTCTTTCCTTCTCTCTTCTTATTCCTTCTTCGTTTCG
>NC_051415.1:34221043-34221115 GCF_015228065.2 Penaeus monodon
GGGGAATGGGAAACAGGGAGAAAGGAGACCCAGGGAAATTTTCCCAAAAACGAGGACCGAATGAAAAAAAGA
>NC_051415.1:34221764-34221932 GCF_015228065.2 Penaeus monodon
CCATAAAAAGCACACCCCAATAATAGATTTGTGGGTCAGTCTATGGTGGTGCAAGAAAGTACGGGCGTTTAATGGTGTATTAGGTGTCTATGGTGAGGGCATGTTGCATGAATGCAGATGGAATTCTAAGAAGGGGAGAAAGGTGGGGTTGGTGAATGGAGGTATGAT
>NC_051415.1:34222605-34222686 GCF_015228065.2 Penaeus monodon
CTAATGGACAGAGACAGAAGGTGGGGTGAGAAAAGCGAACGGAAGATGGGAAACACAACGCCATAAGTAACCCCAACAAGA
>NC_051415.1:34223248-34223330 GCF_015228065.2 Penaeus monodon
GTTCCTTCCCGGAGCGGGTGGATTACCCAACACGTATTATTACGGCCACGCACCTTCGTCGCAGGGCCAGCCGCCTATAAAG
>NC_051415.1:34223400-34223934 GCF_015228065.2 Penaeus monodon
TAGTGTTTTTTTTTCTGTTTCTTAATTTGTTCTTTTTTTTTTTTTTGTTTCTTGATGCTCTTTTTTTTTTTTTTTTGCTGTTTCTTAGCGTTTTTTTTTGCTGTTTCTTAGCGTTTTTTTGCTGTTAGCGTTTTTTTCTGTTTCTTAGCGTTTTTTTTTTTGCTGTTTCTTAGCGTTTTGTTATTTCTGTTTTTTGTTTTGTTTGTTGGTAATTTTTGCTGGTTTGTTTGTTCGTTTTATCTGGTGTTGTTCTTTCTCTTGTTTCTTGGCGTTTGTGTGTTGTTAGCTGTTTCTTTGGTTTTGTTTTTGTTTTTTGTTTGTTCGTTATTATCTTGTGTCGCTCCTTCTCTTATTTCTTAGCTTTATTTTTTAATTGTTCTTCCTCACTTTGTTCTCAATTTTTTTTTTCTATTTTCGATATATTTTTTTTCTATTATTTTCTTCTTGTTCATCGTAAGGCGCTCGCGTTGTGACCTTCCTTTCGTCTGTTATTTTTGGATCTTGGATGATTGTTATTGTTCTCTCCTTCTGTTC
>NC_051415.1:34224101-34224612 GCF_015228065.2 Penaeus monodon
CCATTCTCGTTCTGAATTTTCCTTATTCACATTTTTATTATCTATTTTTTTCAAGTTTTTTTTCGTTCTGGTTAGTGTACGGTTTTGTTTGTTTGTTTGTTTGTCGATTTCGTTTTTTTGTTCTTTTGTTTAATTTCATTTCTTTTTTTCTTTCCTTGCTTTGATTATCGGCTCCTTTTTCTTGTTCCTCTCCATTATTGTTCTGTTTCCTTGTTCTGATTCTGCGAATTTTCTTCTTTATTCTTATTCTCATTTCTTGTTTCTTCTTTGTCTCTCTTTGTTTTTGTCTTTTTCTTATTATTATAATCTTTATCAGTCTTATCCTCATCCACCCATTTCTTTAATTTTGTTTTTATTCTTCTTTCACCATTTTTGCTCATTTTCTCTTACCTCCCTTTTCTATAAAATATATTTCAGATTCTCTTCCACTTCTTCACTTTCTCCTTCTTCATCTCCTTCGTCCTTGGGCCTTTATTCATTTTTTTTTCTCTCTCTCTCCTTCTTTGTCATT
>NC_051415.1:34224656-34225099 GCF_015228065.2 Penaeus monodon
TTCTCTCTTTCCATCTACTTGTTCGTTTTGCTATCTAGTCTTTATTTACTTGTTTTCCGACTCCTTTTCTCTTCTTTTTTCTTTTATTCTCTCTTCTCCCATTCTCTTTCCTTCTCTCTTCTTATTCCTTCGTCGTTTCGTCTGGTTCTTTACACATTTTCTTTATTATTTCTTATCTCCGCTTGCGTCGAGGGAGAGAGGGAAGAGAGAAGAGGGGAGAAAGCGAAGGAAGAGAGAGGAAGTGAAAGAAAAGAATAGAGAAGTGTAAAGGAGAACATAATAAGACGCGAGAAAGGAGGAATAAAGAGGAAAAAAAATATGAAAGGAAATGAAAGAGGGGAATGGGAGAACAGGAGAGAAGACCGAGGAATTTCCAAGAACGAGGACCGAATGAGGAAGAAGAAAGGAAGAGAAGAAACGAAGGAGGAGACGGAGGAGGAAGG
>NC_051415.1:34225515-34226359 GCF_015228065.2 Penaeus monodon
CGAAAAGAGCCCGAGAGAGAGAGCGAAAAGAGCCCCCGAGAGGCCAAACAAGAGCGAGAAGCAAACGCCGGCCTCGTCCCCGGCCCCGCTTTTTACAACCGGCGGGATCGCAGCGCTGTATCGGCGGCCGCCCATCAAGCCCCGGCGGTGTATCTCTTGTAAATGAGGAAAACCCAGGTGTTCCTTGCGTACCGTCTTGGTGGCGCCGCGCGAGTTGCCAGCGCCCCGCCGCCCTTCCGACCCCGCCCGCGCCCGCTTCCAGGGCCCTCTCGGTCGCTGGGGCTTGGGGCCGGGGCGCGTGGGCGTGCGGGTGGGGGCGTGGGGGCGCGGGGTCCGGGCGGGGCGGGCGCTGGAGGTCCGGCGTTGGGGGAGAAAGGCAGGAAAATTGTCCAAAGGGAAGGTCGCCAGGTCGTTGGCAACTCATTCCAGGCAGTCTGGTAGGCGCCTGGACCCGCCGGTTTCCAGATAGTAATTATCGACGTCTGATGTATCCCTCGATCAATTTATGCCAGCTCCTTCTCGGCCGCCTCTCGTCTCCGACTGACGCCCCTGGGACGCCCCTCGATCACCGGAGAGGACTCGCGCCCGAAGACCGCTCGGGAGGAGGAATAAAAACCCCTCCGCCAGAAGTCCCTCGCTGGCAACCCCCGCCGCCTCGTGCCGCAAGGTGAGTTTCTGAGCCAACTTTGCCCTTATATAGGCATTTCCTGGATAATTACTTGTTGTAATGACCAAAGCCATATTGGCACGTCACGATATAGACATTAGTAATTTATATCTTCTTGGGAATAATCACTCCTTACTTTTCTCTTCACTTCTCTCTCCTGTTGTGTTATGTCTATAC
>NC_051415.1:34226692-34227379 GCF_015228065.2 Penaeus monodon
TATTGCCCTCACTCGCTTAACCAACTGTCAGAAGGAGAAGAAAAAAAAACCCTCAGAAGAAAATTGTCTTGAGGATGAAACAAACATTTCTGCGGTTGTCGACAGTATCCTTCGCAAGGCATAGGATACCTGCCAGCCCCTGCCAACAGAGACCCTGTGCCCTCGTACCCCTGCCAACAGCACTGTGCCCAGCCTGCCTCCTCCCCGCTGCCAACATCATCACTACCAACCTCTCTCTCAAGATCTTCTTTTTTTTTTTTTGATCTTCAATATATCTATTCATCTGTTCGTTTCAAGTTGTTCCCGTGTCACTCGCCGTACGTTTCCAGACAATTTTCATTTTATTTTCCCTCCATCTCTCTTCCTTTTCTTCTTCACTGTACTTCCAGCAGTGATCACATCCCTTCACCATAACACTAGGTTCGTCACTGTACCTCACCGCACCATCCAGGCAATCGCGTACCTTCCTTGGCGTCACTTTCCATTGTATCTTTCACCATTGTTATTTCACTGTATCCTTCGGTGTGTGTGATTGGCTATAGTGCCTTGGCGAGGCTGGATTTCGTTGTATTGTGTCTTTGGTGAATTCGTTCATTTCTTTTCTATCGTATCTTGTGTATCGTTTTAGTTAGGGAGGGAAGATAGTCTGAATGAATTGGGGTTGTTATATAATGTATATCGAGCTGT
>NC_051415.1:34227725-34227924 GCF_015228065.2 Penaeus monodon
CCCTAACCCCTCACTACATGATCCCCCAACACATACATCCCCTCCCTCACCGATTCCGTGGGATACCCCCTCCCCCCTCTACTACCACGTCCCTCACCACCGCCTTGACCTTTCCTGTCTCGTATAGTTCACCTGAATCTGTTCACCATTAGCACGTGCAACCTTGCTGCACCTTTCATCTGTTCTGTTAGCCCGTACG
>NC_051415.1:34228120-34228412 GCF_015228065.2 Penaeus monodon
TTCTAACTATCTATACATCTTCCCCTCTCTTTCACACCTCTTCTCCCGTTTCTTTCTTCCCCCTTCTTTCACGTCCCCTCTGTGACCATCCTCCTCCTCCTTCTCCCTCTCTCCCCTCACGCTTTTCCTTCCCCTCCTCCCCCTCCTCCCCTCCTCTCTTTCTTCTCCTAAGCTATTAATTGCCTTCAACACCAGCTGCTTTGGCGGTCCCAGTGGCTAATTATCAAGAGTGATTCCCGTGCTCCCGAAACCCCAACTCACTTAAGATTCTCGGTGTAAAGCTTATGGTTAC
>NC_051415.1:34229275-34229609 GCF_015228065.2 Penaeus monodon
AAACAAGCGAAGCAGACTCGCCCGACCGCCTCTCAAGAACGTCAGAAGAGCGAGAACGAGAAAAGGAAGGAATGTGGCTCCCCCCCCTCCCCCCTTTCCCCCTTTCCCCCATAATCCCCCGTACCCTCTCCCCCTCCCCCTATAGTCCCCCGTAACCCCTCCTCCTCCCCCCTCTTCCATTTCCCCATCCTCCTCCTCCCCATTATGCACCGTAACCCCTCCCCCTCCCCCCTCTTCCGTTTCCCCATCCTCCTCCTCCTCCCCATTATCCATCATACCCCTCCCCCCTCTCCCGTTTCCCCATCTTCCTCCTCCTCCCCATAATCCCCCACCC
>NC_051415.1:34229641-34229920 GCF_015228065.2 Penaeus monodon
CTCAAATATATCTCCCCCACCCCCTCCCCCCTACCCATCACGTGCCTTCTCGAGTGGAATCATACCCCCTGCCAATACCCATACTTCAGTACCTCACTATCTCTCCCCATACCTTAATACCAACGCCCTGTCACTTCCCCATTTCCCCATTCCCCACTACTCTTCCTTGGATCAATACCCTTCCCCCATTTTCTCTATTCCCTCACTCCTTGGTAACCCTCTTCCCCATCCCCATACCCCCATTACCCCACTTAACCCCTTCCCTCTTCAATAACCCCT
>NC_051415.1:34230223-34230386 GCF_015228065.2 Penaeus monodon
CGCGGGGGTATCAAGGTCGACCTGGTCTGTGGTTTGACCTGACCTTCCCTCGCTGGCGTCCGTCAGTGCCGCCCGCGCCGGCTGGGGTTCCGCCGCCCGCCCCTTCCTTGTCTGCTATCATCATACGCCGCGGATATTTGGCTTTTTTTTTATTTAAATCGTA
>NC_051415.1:34231743-34232166 GCF_015228065.2 Penaeus monodon
TAAAGCAATGTTACTTATCTCTCCCTTACTTTATCAGGAATTATCTCCTCTTTTTCATATAATCTTTATTCAATTATTTATCTATTTTGGTTCCGTTTCTTTCTGTCTTTCTTTAATAATTCCTCTGACTTAAAAAAAAAAAAATAATTGCCTCTTGTTAATGATTTATTGACTAGTAATCGCAAGGGTAATTTGCATGTTGATGGTGATCTATTGCTAAATCAGCTTTTGGTGAAAAAAGAAGAAGAAAAAAAATACTTTCTGCTGTGACTTGGAAGAAAAGATAAATAAATGGAGAGAGAAAAAAAAATGTGATGAAAAAATGTTTTAAAGAGTTTTTAATTGAATATTTTCCTGTCATCTAGAGAGGTATTTACCTTCCTACTTTCTCTTTTTTCTGTCTCTCTTTATCTGTTTCTCTTT
>NC_051415.1:34232582-34232789 GCF_015228065.2 Penaeus monodon
TAAGCTGACCTCTCCTGCCCTCTCACTCCTGCTGCTGTGACCCCTTGACTCTTACGTCCGCTAACTTGACCTCCGGATTGACCTAACTCCTCCCTCGGTGACCAACCCTTCATACCCCCCCCCTCCTCCCCCACCACAAAAAAAATGAGAAAAGGATGTAGAGATAGATGGATAGAGACAAAGAGAAAATATTTTAATCAATAAGCA
>NC_051415.1:34234093-34234237 GCF_015228065.2 Penaeus monodon
AATCAGCTAAAAGAATACCATAAAGATAATAACAAATGATAAACTCGAAAGATATGATAAAGTGGAATTGGCAACATCAACAAAGAATAAAGATTAGGGGCGTTGGCAAGATATACCATATTTGGCCCTGTGTATATCCGTTTG
>NC_051415.1:34234271-34235149 GCF_015228065.2 Penaeus monodon
ACATGCGTAGGGTACGTGTGCGTTTGTGTGTAACCGTCTGTGTTTGTGGAAGTGTTTGTGATGGTAAAGAGTGTGTGTTTGTGAGTGTTTGTGGTGATAAGAGTGTGTTTGTGGATGCTGTGTTTGTATGTTTGTTTGTTTGCATTTGATTGTTTGTTTTTGTATACATGCGTGGGTACGTGTGTGTTTGTGTGTTTGTTTATAACCGTCTGTGTTTGTGGAAGTGTTTGTGATGGTAAAGAGTGTGTTTGTGAGTGTTTGTGGTGATATGAGTGTGTTTGTGATGATAAGAGTGTTTGTGGATGCTGTGTTTGTATGTTTGTTTATTTCCATTTGATTGTTTGTTTTGTTTACATGCATGGGTACGATTGTGTTTGTTTATAACCGTCTGTGTTTGTGATGATAAAGAGTGTGTTTGTGAGTGATTGTTGTGTGTATTTGTGATGATGAGAGTGTGATTGTAACGGTGTTTGTGATGATAAGAGTGTGTGTTTGTTGATGCTGTGTTTGTTTGTTTGTTTATTTCCATTTGATCGCTTGTTTATGTTTACATGCTTGGGTACGTGTTTGTTTATAACCATCTGTGTTTTTGAAAGTTTTTGTGATGATATAAGAGTGTGTTTGTGGATGCTTTGTTTGTATGTTTGTTTGTTTCAGTGTGTTTGTTTGTATGTTAAAATGTTTGAGAGAGTGTATTTGCTTTTTAAAGAAATAAAAAAAGCTAATTATCTGATATATTTCAATAATTCTGTGACATATCATCGCATGAAAGTATTAGTTTACGTTAATTCCATAACGAAATACGAAACGAAATCAATGTTTCTTTGTTTTTACTGCAATGTATTTGCATTGCGTTACGGGACAAACAAGTATTTCAG
>NC_051415.1:34235277-34235566 GCF_015228065.2 Penaeus monodon
TTAAAGTATTTCGGTAGAAACAAGTATTTCAGAATTATATATAAAAAAAAATATCAAAATTCCAGAATTTCTTTATAAAGAAGTATTTGGGAATTCTGCAGTATCATACAGTATATTGGCATAAATGAAAAGCATTATAGAACAGTGGTGTAGCATTATATCATAAAGGTATAATATATCAGTATATTTTAGCGTCGTAAGGCTATGGGTTATTATTGCGATAGAGAATTCCGGTGTAGCAGTTGTAAAGGAATTATTGTCATGATGTGAAAAACTATTTCTGATTAGG
>NC_051415.1:34235938-34236009 GCF_015228065.2 Penaeus monodon
CTTGTGCGTGTGTTTGTATGTACACCTACGTGCTATTTTTCAATTTGCCAATTGTTGGGAATCCCTCTGGT
>NC_051415.1:34236665-34237098 GCF_015228065.2 Penaeus monodon
GCAAAAAGGACTGAACATGCCTTCATAGTTATATAATATTGACTTCACTTCCCGGGTTTTTTCGCGCCTTTGGGGATTTTGGGGACTATTTCCGGTTTGTCTTCTCGTGTTTTCCCCGAGTTCCTTATAAGTCCCTGGTGTGTATATTTCTTTTTTATGGGTGATTATTCTCTTATTTCGGGGGGATTGAGGAATGTAATTGTGATTTATGCTTTACCTAATTCCGTAGGTATTAGATTTTTTTTTTTTTTACGAATTCATCATCATCGATTATACGACCCTGAAAATTCCAAGTAGGAGAAGACGAAATTCCCGCCATGCCTTTCTTTCTTCTTGCCTAAACCAGTAAACCTTCCTTTTCTTATATTTTTTTCTCTTAAATGTGTCTTTTTTTTTCCCTCTTAAAAGAGAAGCTTAACAGCTTTACGATTCC
>NC_051415.1:34237147-34237950 GCF_015228065.2 Penaeus monodon
TTTTGTGGAGAAACGAAAAGAAGAAAAATCACGTGACCAGTTACTTAAGAATAAAATACAAAGTTCAAGGAAACCTCTGAGAAAAGAATTTGAAAACCTTTTTGGTTCCTGGAGATTTTTTTTTTTTTCACCGATTTTTTTTTTCTCATTTTCTTTTAATTATAGTTCGTCCTTTTTCATAATTTCGTCTTTTTGTTGTTTTTGGTCGGATTGAGTGATATAATTTGCTTGATTTTCACTCTTTATCTTTATATTCTTAATGATTTGTTTTCTCTTTCACTCTCCTTCGCCTTTGCTTTTTCTCTCTCTCACTTTTTCTTTTCTTTTTTTTAGAACATTCCTCCATCCTTATCTTCCTTTTTTTATCTTTTTTCTCTCTCCTTATTTTTCTGATTTTCTTTTCTGCTGCTCGATATTTTCCTTCTCTCCTCTTCTTCCCCTTTCCTGTTTATTCTCTTTTCGTCTTCTTTCCCCCTGCTTCTCTCCATCTTATTTCTAATCTCTTCTATTTTCAACACTCTTCCTTTCTCTTTCCTCTTCCATCCCCCTCTTTTCTCTTCCTCCTCATCCCCTTCATCTGATATCTAATCTCCTCTATTTTCCTTCCTCTTCTATCCCTTTCCCTCTTTCATCTCCCTCTTTCTCCCTCCTCCTCTTCCTCTTCATTTAATTTCTAATCTCTTCTATTTTCTTTCCTCTTCTATCCTTCCTCTTTTCCCTCCCTCTCTCCCTCACCATATCTTATCTATTCTCTTCCACTTTCATCCTCTTCTCTTCCTTTCCCTCTCCCATCTCCCTTTTTT
>NC_051415.1:34237984-34238065 GCF_015228065.2 Penaeus monodon
CCCCCCCCCTTCTCCAAACTGCAAATTCCTTTTGTATGTTGCAGCGTTAAGGCCCGTGTTGCTCCGGAGTTCCTGGTCAGC
>NC_051415.1:34240743-34240860 GCF_015228065.2 Penaeus monodon
GACCGCCCGTGTGATCGTCTCCAGTGTCTGGAAATTTGATTTATTCTCTAAACTTTTCGTTACATCTCTCCACATCCGGGGTTAAAAACGTCATATTTTTTTTCCATATTTCTTTAG
>NC_051415.1:34242393-34242461 GCF_015228065.2 Penaeus monodon
TAGATTAGAATTATCCCTGAGAGTTATGCATTTTCATTGCATATTCTTGATTGAAAGTCGGAAATGAA
>NC_051415.1:34242831-34242934 GCF_015228065.2 Penaeus monodon
ATTCTTGCCGTTATCATTGCACTTACATCCGTGTTGTTGTTATCATTTTCTTATCTTTTGATGGTGGAAGATTTGCAAGTTTTATCAGACGAAGAATAGGCAC
>NC_051415.1:34243202-34243273 GCF_015228065.2 Penaeus monodon
TCCGGGTTGCCCTCCTCCCCCCCTCCCCAGCCACCCCCCAAAAGGTGTCCAAGACCCGCCAAAACATGTGT
>NC_051415.1:34243551-34244257 GCF_015228065.2 Penaeus monodon
TATTTACGTGTTGTCTCCAGGAGGACACTAAGATCATCCACTAATCTTATTGAAATCCGTTTTTTTTTCTCCTTCGCGGAGACAAGAGGAACCAGATGGAAAGAGGAACAAATGGAAAAAAGAGATGGAAAAAAGAGGAACCATGATGGAAGAGGAAAGAGAGAACCACGATGGAAAGAGGAACAAATGGAAAAAAGAGATGGAAAAGATGGAAAAAAGAGGAACCATGATGGAAGAGGAAAGAGAGAACCACGATGGAAGAGGAAAGAGAGAAAAGGAAAGAGAACCATGATGGAAGAGGAAAGAGAGAACCATGATGGAAGAGGAAAGAGAGAACCATGATGGAAGAGGAAAGAGAGAACCATGATGGAAGAGGAAAGAGAGAACCATGATGGAAGAGGAAAGAGAGAACCATGATGGAAGAGGAAAGAGAGAACCATGATGGAAGAGGAAAGAGAGAACCATGATGGAAGAGGAAAGAGAGAACCATGATGGAAGAGGAAAGAGAGAACCATGATGGAAGAGGAAAGAGAGAACCATGATGGAAGAGGAAAGAGAGAACCATGATGGAAGAGGAAAGAGAGAACCATGATGGAAGAGGAAAGAGAGAACCATGATGGAAGAGGAAAGAGAGAACCATGATGGAAGTCTGTCAAGGAAATATTATGTGACTTGTAATTTATTTGTGACTTTTCAGAGTTTCAAA
>NC_051415.1:34244308-34244374 GCF_015228065.2 Penaeus monodon
CTAAACTGTTTATTGGTTCGTGGGTTTATGTAGGCTACGTAGATTGATATTTAGTTGATTGTTATC
>NC_051415.1:34246720-34246945 GCF_015228065.2 Penaeus monodon
TTAGAAAACACAACGCAACCCCTTTCAACTTGCTGTTCCATCTGTGTTTATGTTGCAGAGTTCATCAACATAAACACGATCTCTAAAACCGGAATGTCTTTGTTCTCGAGGATATAATGAACTCAGTATAACGACAATGACGATGATAGTGAAAGGAAAAGAGGTGGAAAAGGATTATATTCTGAAATGTGGAGACTTTTTTTTATCCAAAGTTTATCCAAAGTT
>NC_051415.1:34247066-34247177 GCF_015228065.2 Penaeus monodon
CAAAAGTTTATCATTAAAACTTGGAAGATTTTCAAAAAAAATGAGTTTTAAAAACAAAAAGGGGGAACGCTCCCGGCGCCGAAAACCCGAAGGATTTTGTTCTTAAAGGGG
>NC_051415.1:34247304-34247774 GCF_015228065.2 Penaeus monodon
GGGAAAGAAGATAAATAATATGATAGTGATAAGTTAAAAAATAAATGATGGGATAGTAGTAGTAATAATGATACAATGATTTATAAAAAATAAGGGAAAAAAAAGATGTAACAATAAAAACAATGGAAATTTAATAATCATAATAACAATATTGGGTGATAATGAGTAAATTTTATATTAATAATGATTAAAGATAAAAATGGAAAACATCTCATCATTTAAACATAATGAAAATAATAGGGAATAATGTTAAAAAATGATAATAATAACAAAAAATTTAAAAATAATAATTTAAAAAATTATAAAAATTAAATTTGTTTTTTTGTAGGCGGTAGTAGTAAAAATAAAATAATTTAAAAATAATAATTAATTTAATTTAAAAATAAAATAAAATTTGTAATAATAGTAATAATTTAAAAAGATTTAATTTAAAAAAAAAGGTTTTAAAAAAAAGGGAAAAAGAGGAAAAA
>NC_051415.1:34247810-34248112 GCF_015228065.2 Penaeus monodon
TTAAAGGGAAAAAAGGGCAGAATAGATAAGTCTTATATGATTTTAAAAAAAAAAAATTATCCATTCCTTTTTTTTCCCAACAGAGATATCAAAGGGCAGATAAACAGGGGAAAATAAAAAGAAAAAAAAAAGAGAAAATTAAGAAAAACAATGAAAAACGATATGAAAAGAGAAAAAAAAGAAAAAAAAAAAAGGAAAAAATTTTTTTATCTTTAAAAAACAGCCCCAAAAAATTTTTTTCAAAAATGCAACCCTTTTAAAGCCATTTTTAAAATTCCCAATTTTTTTTCATGTGTGTGTGT
>NC_051415.1:34248183-34248250 GCF_015228065.2 Penaeus monodon
TTGGGTTTTTGGGGTTTAGTCTTCTCTCTTCCCCGGGGGGGTTTTTTTTGCTTTCAAACAAAGAAAA
>NC_051415.1:34248294-34248928 GCF_015228065.2 Penaeus monodon
CTCTCTCTCGACTTTTCTGTTCGCTTATGTAGGGTTTGATTTTTTCAAATTCTTTCTTTATTACCCTTCTTCTTCTTCTCTTCCTTCCCTTTTTTCTTTTCTCTTTTTCTCTTCTCTTTAATTTTTCTCTCTCTCCCCTTTTTTCTTATCTCTCTATCTATTATCTTTATCTATCATCTATCTTTTCTCTATTTTTTCTCTTCGATTTAAAAGGGTTTATCTTCTTCTTCTCTCTTCTTTTTATTTTCATTATCTTCCAATTATTAATTTTCCCCCAAAACTATCTTTTTTTTTTTTAAAAAACAATTTTTTTATTATTGTGTTAAAATTTGTTAAAATTATTTTATATGTATTGGTTTAAGAGGGTAATTAATCTATATTAAAAATTTTTTTTTATTTTAAAAGGGGCAAATAACAATAAACATGTAGTGATTATTTATTTTAAAATTTTGATGTAGTGATTTAAAGATACTAATGATAGCCACCGCTGTTGTTGTTGGGTTTTTTTTATATGTTTAAAGGTGTTATAATGGGTATCATTTTATGTTTTTTTAAGGATATCAAGGAAAAAAGGGTGACGAAATAAGGAAAGGGGGGGAAAAGAAGAAGAAGGAAGGGCGAAGAAGGGAGGCCC
>NC_051415.1:34249818-34249892 GCF_015228065.2 Penaeus monodon
GGGGGGGAAGAAGGAGGGGAGGGAGGGGGGGGGGAAAAAAAAGGGGGGAAAAAAAAGGGGAAGGGAAAAAAAAA
>NC_051415.1:34250126-34250423 GCF_015228065.2 Penaeus monodon
CCGGGGCGGTTTCAAAAAAAGGGTAAAAAAAAAAAATTGGGGGAAGGGGGTTGGGGGGAAGGGTTGGGGGTTTCTTGGGGGGGGGCGGGGGGGGGGGGGACTAAAAAAAAAGGGTTAAAAAAATCTAAAAAAAAAAATTTAAAAAAAAGTTTAAAAAAAATAACCCCCAAATACCCCTTTTTCATTTTCCCGCAAAAAAAAAAAAAAACATGGTATTTTATTAAAAATTTTTTTTGGGGGAGGATTAAATTTTTTCTTTTTAACAAAAATAACCAAAAAACAAAAAAATTAAAATTT
>NC_051415.1:34250501-34250595 GCF_015228065.2 Penaeus monodon
AACCCAAAATTTTTTATATTTTTTTTATATAGGTTTTTAAAATATATAAACAATTTTATTATATATTATTAAAACCAAAAAAAAAATAACGGGG
>NC_051415.1:34250938-34251043 GCF_015228065.2 Penaeus monodon
TTTAAAATATTTTTAAAATATATACTATATATATTATTTTATTTTTTTTTGGTTTTTTGCTAAAAATGGTTTTGTGGGAAAAAATTTTACTTTTAAAAATGTAAA
>NC_051415.1:34252162-34252414 GCF_015228065.2 Penaeus monodon
GGGGGGTGTGTGTGTTTTTGTGTGGTGTTTTTGTGTGTGTGTGTTGTGTTTTGGGTGTGTTTTGTGTGTTGTTGTGTGGTGTGTTCTTTTTTGTGGGGTGGGGTTGGGGTTGTGTGTGGTGTTTTTGTGGGGGTTTTTTTGGTGTGGTGGGGTTTTGTTTTTTGTGTGTGGTTTTTGTGGTGTTGTGTGTGTGTTTTTTTCAAATTTGGTTTTTTTTTTTTTAAATATTTTATAAATAATATATTATTAAAT
>NC_051415.1:34252622-34252789 GCF_015228065.2 Penaeus monodon
ATTGTATTCTTTGTGTGCTGTGTGTTGTGTGTGTTTTTGTTTGTTTGGTTGTGGGGTGTGTGTTGTGTGTGTGTGGGGGGTGGGTGTGTGTGTGTGTGGTGTGTGTGGTGTGGGGTGTGTTGTGATGTGGGGTTTTTGTGTGTTGGTGTGTGTGTGGGGGGTGTGTG
>NC_051415.1:34253049-34253269 GCF_015228065.2 Penaeus monodon
TAAAACACACACACACACCCACAAAACCCCCCACAACCAACCACCCCACACACACCACAACCCCACCCCCCCACCCCCCCACCCCCACACACCCCAACAAAACCCAAATATATAAAGGTTTTATATATAAAATATTATGATATATATAAAATTAAAATTATAAAATAAATTTTATTTTTTATATATAAAATTAAAAATATATATATATTTTTTAAAAAAC
>NC_051415.1:34254103-34254454 GCF_015228065.2 Penaeus monodon
GAATAGATTAGAAAACACAACGCAACCCCTTTCAAAATTGCTGGTTTCCCCCGTGTTTATGTTGCAGAGTTATCAAAAATAAAAAACGATTTCTAAACCGGAAATTTTTTTGTTTCGAGGATTTTAATGAAAATCAGTATAACGACAATGGGCGATGATAGTGAAAGGAAAAAGAGGGGTGGGAAAAAAGGATTATAAAAAAAATTGGAAAAAAATTTTAAAACTTTTTTTTTTTTTTTTTTTTATCCAAAAGTTTTTATCCAAAGTTTGTTTTTTTATGTTTCGGGGGTTTTTGTCTTGTTTATTTTTTTTTGTTTTTTTTAAACTGAAGGGCATGGTTTTATGTTTCGA